>NW_019416220.1:55886-508323 GCF_000390285.2 Anoplophora glabripennis | reverse complement strand
ACCCAATTTAAATACCCCAAAAAAATTCCCTAAAAAGTATTGTTTTTAAACCCCATTTTTGCGATTTTTTCGATTTTTACCATAATAATCATGATTCATTCGATTTGTAACTAGACCTGTTTTGTAAAAAATTTAATTGCAAACATTTTTTTCCTCTTAAATTTTTGCCTAAAATCAACTCTTGAAAAGATACATAATTAAATATGAAGAAAAATATGACATTTTTCGAATTTTTTTAACATATTGTGCCGCCAAAAGTTAAGCCCACGTTTTTTTTATGCGCATAAAAAAATTTTCATTTCTAGTGATATTTGAAAGCCAAAAAGCCAAAAATCTCCGTGGATATACGATTCACCCAAATATGGACTCTTTGAAACAGATACCGTCTGGACTATTAATAAATTAGTCCAAAACAAACCCCAATAAGTTTAAAACAGCAGTGAACGGAAAATCAGTTAATAAATAAAGATTATTTTAAAATGGGAATGTATCAATAGTTCGGATCATTTATTAATTGCCATTGGAAGTCACCAATTTTATGTTCCGAAATAAACTGCCTGGCCGTTATCGTGGATGTCGATCACACTTAAAATACGACTAAGAATTCCAGGAATCGTGTAAAGAAGGCTGGGAGAATTTTAAAACTTGGGGTGGCTATTATAGATTCTGTTAGATTAGTTTTTAAAATTCACTGGACATGAATGGATGCATAATAAGATTTAATGAGTTTTTTTATGGTCAGATTTGTAACGTATGCGAGGTGCTCCACACTGACTGTAAATACGTGGGTGACGTTTATCTCAAAAGTAAAAAACACAGAAGCCGCATAGGAATGTGTGAACAATCCTAGAATATTTGTCGGACAACATTTGTCGAATAGCTTGATGTTAGATCCCCAATACTGATCGTTTTCCATATGTTTGTAAAAGATTAGTAAGTACTATTTGGACAGATTATAGTTCATTCCGCATAGTATATCAGTAATATGTCCCCAAAGACAACCAACGCAGCTGCACGGTTTCATTTTTCGATTGTCTGTTTCCTTTCGTGTCATGTGCGTGCAAATTTGACAGAATCGGACTGGCTATCTTTAGGGACTCTCGTTGACGGGTTACTTTTTAAGATACTGAAGAGAAACGAAAATTTCGCACGGGTTCCACATCAGTGACCTCTTGACCTAAAACTTGATACATATAACCGGACCTTGGAACTCAGAAACTTCAAAAACGGCAATCGATTTCTCGTTTTTTTTCTTGGTTTGACCTCTAAATGACCTTGAAATAACCCTCAAATGATCTGATGCAGACAAACTGGCCTCGGAGTCGAACTCACCTATCCCAAAAACAGGCGGTTAGACTTATTCGCTCGGTTTTTTTCAATTTGACCTTGAAATGACCTTGAGACGATCTTTAAATGACCTGATACAGACAAATTAACCTCGGATTCTAACCCAGCGCCCCCAAGATCCTGTATAACAGGTGGTTGGGCTTGATTACTCGGCTTTTTCTCAATTTGACCTTGAAACAACCTTAAAATGGCTTGATGCAGATAAACTAACCTCCGATTTGGACTCAGCGACCCAAACTTTTGATTTAATGCACTTTTTCTCAATCTGACCTCTAATTGACCTTGATCCTGACTAGGAAAGAGGGGGGAGGTCCCGTTTGGGGTGGAATCGATTAGATATTGGATATAAAATACAAAAAAATATTTTTCTTTTATTTTGTGCAAAAATGAAGGGGGCTGAAAACCGGCCTAATTGACCCTCCCCCTCTAATCCCTGAAATACAGAAGAGGCACTTTTCTGATTAATAAAATTAGGAATAAAGCAGTACTTTTAATCGACGAAATGCAAAACATAATCGACCAAAGACGATAAAATCTCGGAGCCCCACTAGGGTTACTTGGAATTGTACCATCCGTTACCGCCATTATCGCGAAATGGGGACAGTGGGCGAAAATACCAAAACAAGTTAAAGAGCTGGCAGAAAATTAATGACACAATCACGGCCTAACAGGAATTAAAATCGTTTTTTGTTGGGCGCATTGAGCATCGATAAATGAGTCTTGCGATATGGGTTGTCAGGTAAGAAGATTTTATATGCAAATGGGCTACAGGTCTGGCGAATAAAAAAATCTTAACATAAAGTAGCCTGTTTATGCGTTTACATATTTATTGATTATATCGAGCATGCTTGACCGTATATAATAACGTTTTCTGCTCGATAGGTACAGGGTGGATGAGGTTCCATGGCATTTCTGGACGTCTCAGGAAGTACTAAATAGAGGAAAAAGTTGATGAATGCTCTGCAGCTAGATTTTCCAAACAAATTCAACCGTCAAGTCAGATATTGATATATTATTGTTTTTCAGTAAATCTTAACTGTAGCTTATTGTTATGGGCTTAGGGGTAACACTACCAGTATCTAAAACACGTTGGGACACCGCAACAAATGACCAGATGTGTGGTATATCCAAAGTGTTACGTAACAACTAAAATACTAGTAATAGTTTTATTACCCACTGATACTACTGCTGCTCGACAATTTGACCCACTCTGTACAGTCTAATTTCATACATTAGTTATGTTAATTGTTAAAATATAAATTATACGCTCGGGCAATAATTCTGCACTTATTTACGTTTCGGTATTTATTGATTATCGATATTTACTAGCTCGGGATGCTACTTTAATGTCAAACTAGTAAACACTTACCCATAATTTTAAATTAATACTTAGCAAGGGGCATAAATACTGCGCAAATGATTTAAGGAGTATAAAATTAAACTAAAAAGATTAATTCGTGTACAGGGTAAGCTTGAAGTAAATGTTAAAATTGCGCCGAAGTTTTGATTTTGACTTACATTTTCACAAAGACACTGGCATTTGTTGTGTGGGTACACATGTTCGCAAGTGACCCATTTTTAAGCATTACGTCAAGAGTGCCAGCAGGACGCCGCCGGACGTACCAGCGTTCCAGGAAGGGTCTACGGCGGACTGGCACCGGCGACCAGATGCGTACTCATATACCTACGACCGACTCCACACCGACTCTCCAACGAACACTCACCCTGTCAACACGTCTTTTTCTATACAACTTAGTTTTCAATAAAATACTTTATTATTACCGTTGAGAGAGCGTTTTATTTTTGCTATACAGCGAAAGCAACCCTCAGCTGCATAAACACTACAAGGAAATAACACGACAAAATAAGTATAAAATTGTAGAACGGTAATAAAATGAAAAAAATTCAAAGTAGAACCCGATACCCAATGTTACAACAACTGTTCAAAATTTTGGCCCGTCTTACCCAGTTTCTACGAACTAACACAAATGTTGTCTTGCTTCACCATAAATTAAAACGGTATCCATCAACTCCGAGTTGCTATACACGTAAGCAATTTTTGGCACTTGAAAAAACTAATGTAAACACTATAGTAAAAATGTTAATACTAATATCGGATTTCAGTATTCGAAATGGGACCACATGGAGAGAGACTATAGTAGCCTAGTGACGTAAGGGTTGAAAATACTACAACTTACATATTTTTTTTCTCGGAAACTAAGGATTTTACAAAAAAATTTCTCTACGATAGTGACTCCATTTTTCATGACGCAAATGTTCTTGGGTAACACCCTGTGATTTATTACTATCAACTTTTTTTTCCGTCTTTATACATATTTGTTTTTTATTCTAGATTTCGATAAACCAATTCAACTTCCCTACATTCTACCGATACAACCCTGAAGTGATCATGAAATCATGCGGAACAGTGTCAACTTCACTTGGTAAGAGCATTTATTATATTTGCTGTTAGATTCGATAACTACTACTTAATATACCTATAGATAGTGATTTATAGAACTACTCTCTTTGGCTTAAATATAACTTGTACAGCAGAGATATGAACAAAAGACTGGAAATAATTGACTATCGGAATTGTACCGATACAAGTAAAGATAAAAACAAACATCACTGCGATCACATTTTGTTTGCCATTCTAACACAAAATACTTTGCAGTTTGTGACTGATGAAAATATAATACACATTATGCCGCTATTTCTATTAAAAGTATGTATTTTTTACATTACGCATACTGTACAATGCGTAAAGTTAGTACTTTATGTACACTGTACAGCGCGTAAAGTTGGTACTGTACGCACACTGTACACTGCACCTCGTGAGCTAAACCAGGATTGATGCGTAATGTACTTCAGTGCGTAAACACTAGTGCCGAAAATGAAATGACAAATACTTTTAAAATAAATACTGTTTGAATCAAATCGATTCATTTTTCGTACTAATGTGAGTCTGCGTAATGTAATTATGCTACTTCTTTACGCACTGCAATACAAAAAGTGTTAAAACAAACAAATAAGCTAGCCCAATTAACCATTGCATTTAGTAGCGAGAACAGATTGACATGTTATTATTTCATTCAGTTCACAGTGATCGGGATTAATTTCCTCCAGTCAATTGGGCGGGAGAGAAGGACGAAGCCATTGGTTGGGGGTACCCCGTAGCGTAATACAATCCTCATTGCGTTGTAAAGCTTCTTGTTTACCGCATCTCGATATATCAAGAGTTACTTGAGTGTACTTTATTATTAGTCGCTCGCAGGAGCAATTTAAAGGAGATATTCTAATCATTTTCATGGACGAGCTTTACAGAAGTGAAAATTGTAGAGAATTAGTAGAAAAACTTTTTTTTAATTTTCGGTGAATATATAAAAACCAATTTACTATGGAAAATAAAATACGTGTTTGAGATAAATATTTTAATCAAATACACATTGTTTAACAATTATTACTGTCAATTTGACAATTTGGCAGGCTGTGACGGCGTGACAAATTAAAATATAAACAATTTTACGCACTAGTGCGTAAAACAAATATAAGCACTGGTACAAAATAAAACAAAGTTAGTATTGAACGCACAGTAGTGGAAAGAATATACAGGATGTCCCAAATGATTAAATTGTGAATTAAATGATTTAATTGTCGAATATATACCTAAGAAACACTCTGTTTAATACACATTTCGCTCTCTAAAGTATCACCTTCTGTAGTCGACTAAAAATTAAGCAGAAGTGGTCAATAACTTTAGTATATTTATAATTTTTCTGATCGGTTCGTTTAATGTTAAGCACGAAATGCATTTGTCAGGCTTCCGTTGCTGCTTCTGGCTATAATAATTACATTTTACCGTAGCAAATCGGTTTAATAAGATTAAATTTTAAGAGAAAAGCCCCTTCGGTAGTTGTACGGAAACCCCGATAAAAATCTCATTGATAGTAAAATGCACCGGTGCATAAATACATCTGGTTAAGACTGAGTTTAATACAACCCGTATTAAACCTAAAAAGATATAAAACGGAGATTAATCGTATTACTAAAAATGTTATCCCGTAATAATGTGGCCCAGGCTATCTGGATATTTTTAATAAGCTTAACATATGATAATAAGACTGTTATGACGATATAATATCACTATATCAACTTTTACTTGCATCGTAAATTTGCGGTGAACTATATAAGGCCTAATTTAATTTAAATCTGCATCCTATAATCTCGAAAGATGTAAAACTTGTAGATGTTGATGTTAAATTAAAATATCTTGCACCACTGGTACCACAAACTTGTCTGGATAAACAGTTCCATTTTTAAAACCAATCATCGGAAATTGAAAGATAGGTTAATTATTTTGAAAAATGTCATTATATAGGTGAGAACTAAAATCACACTACAATCTCGACAGCAAAACTTTATTTTAACAAATCATATTTGACGAGATGCATTTCAAAAACAAAAGACGATAGGCCCACACACAAATAATCAATTAATCTGTTATGTTCTATTTGCTCCTAAATGTATGAAACATTTTTCCAATACTTTGTACATTAAGCGACTGAAGTGGATCTTTCAATGAACGAAAACAAATTAATTAAAAAGTGATACTGGACACTTTGCTCTTTTACAGTAAGTTCTACAATAACACTTTTTTAATACACAAAGTGCAACTATAGTATATTACAAGAGACTAAAGTGCATGTTTTAATGTACAAATCCAAGTTACTTAAAAAGTGATAATTTGTTCTTTCAAATTACACTTTAAGTCCACATAAAGTGTAAGCATCTTTTATGTTCCATTTGCTCCTAAATGTATGAAACACTTTTCCAAAACACCTTGTGCGTCTTTCGATGAACGAAAACAAATTAATTAAAAAGTGACACTGAACACTGACACTCTTTTACAGGAAGTTCTATAATAACACCTTTTTAATACACAAAGTGCAACTGTAGTATATTACAAGATACTAAAATGCATCTTTTAATGCACAAAACCAAGTTACTTAAAAAGTGACACTTTGTTCTTTCAAATTACAATTTAAGTCCACATAAAGTGGACTTATGTGGACTTATCTTTTATGTTCTATTTGCTCCTAAATGTATGAAACATTTTTCCAAAACACCTTGTATATTAAGCGACTAAACTGCATCTTTCTATGAACGAAAACAAATTCATTAAAAAGTGACACTGGGCATTGCTTTTTTACAGTAAGTTCTATAATAACATTTTTTTAATACTCAAAGTGCAACTGTAGCATATTACAAGAGACTAAAGTGCATCTTTTAATGTACAAAACCAATTTACTTAAAAGGTGACACTTTGTTCTTTCAAATTACTCTTTAAATCCACATAAAGTGTAAGCATCTNATTATTTGATGGTGTATTTTTCTGTATGGTCGGCAGCAGGAATAGCGTCACGATTTGGCATATTAAGAGAAAGTAACGCTACTGCGGAAAACGCCTTTAAAATTTTAAAACACCAAGTCCTTAATTTAGAGGAAAATCTCCTTATTCCACGATTCATACAGAAGAACGAAGTAATAATTAAAGCTAAATTAAAAGAAAGAAAGTACCCATTAAAAACGACGAGGCAAAAAATGAATAAAAGTAATAGCGAAAACTCAATCCATAATACACAAGGTAACAATGCGAATAAGTTATGTAATAATAAAGAAAAAGGACAAAAACCTAAAGTAGAAATTTGGAAAAGGGGTAGAAAACTGAAAAGAGGACCAAACCGATACTATAAAAATAATAAATTCGTTGAAAAAATTAATACTGACCATGTTGATCATACTTACAAAGAAATGCATGAAACAGTAAAAAGAATAAAATTAGCTGACCAAGAGAGAAAAGCAAAAAAAGGAAAAAGGATACAGCTGGATACCACGGATACAATGACAAAAAGTGAAAGTTCACTTATTACAATACAGAAAAATGAAATTTACCAAGAGGACGACATAACAGTAATAAGAAGTAATGACAGCCAAACCAATAATTTTATAGATTTATCGGATACAAGTAACCTTTTCAAAGCTGACACTGAATATCCTTTAGGTTTTCCAGACTTATATAATAATATAAATGGATATATTATTGATAAAAACAGTTTCGCCACATTAGGACCGTATGTTGATATTGATCAATACCTTGACGATGGCGTTATAAACGGATTTTTCAGTTTGTTGCCTGATATTGCAAAAAAAAATAATTTATCGCTAGTGAGTTTCGATACATTATTTTACGATAAAATTTTGAGGAATGGATGCATTAGTGAGGGCTTTAAAAAGTGGGCCAGAATACAAACGGTAATGAACAAGGGTATTTGGCTTATTCCTATAAATTATATATTTCCAAAGCACTGGACATTGTTAGTTGTTCTTCATAATCTCAAGACAATAATATTTTTTGATTCGTTACATGGATCACCAAAAACACAAGTAGTTGACGGGATGTGCAGATTTATAGAAAGTCTACTTAAAAAACCAGTAGCATGGAGTGAATGGACTTTATTTGCGCCTACAGATATACCCTATCAAATGAACAAGCATGGAATCGTTAGTGGTAATTGTGGCATGCATGTATGTTCATGGGCTCTCACAATAGCTACCTGTTCCAACATTCCATTCACGGAAGAAGATATGAATGCAGGTCGCAGAGCTCTTACAAACATTATATATAATGCACAATCAAATACGGAACGCACCAAATTGACTATAAAAAGTCGACAACCATTATTTCTCAACGAAGGCGAAAATGACAAAACTATAACTCTATCAGATGGCAATGAGACAATTAAAATCGTGCGTGAGCCACCAATGAATTTCACGACAACATTAGAATTTTGTTCGGTACTAAATTTAATAGGCCCAGATGACTTCAAAGCAAATTTAAGACGTTTAAAATAATAAACCTAATCCTTGTACAAGNGTACATTAAGCGACTGAAGTGCATCTTTCAATGAACGAAAACAAATTAATTAAAAAGTGACACTGGACACTTTGTTCTTTTACAGTAAGTTATATAATAACACTTTTTTAATACACAAAGTGCAACTGTAGTATATTACAAGAGGCTACAGTGCATTTTTTAATGTACAAAATCAAGGTACTTAAAATGTGACACTTTGTTCTTTCAGATTACACTTTAAGTCCACATAAAGTGTAAGCATCTTTTATGTTCCATTTGCTCCTAAATGTATGAAACATTTTTCCAAAACATCTTGTAAATTAAGCCACTAAAGTGCATCTTTCGATGAACGAAAACAAATTAATTAAAAAATGACACTGAACATCTTGCTCTTTTACAGTAAGTTCTATAATAACACTTTTTTAATACATAAAGGGCAACTGTAGTACTTATATTACAAGAGACTAAAGTGCATCTTTTAAGGTACAAAACCAAATTACTTAAAAAGTGACACTTTCAAATTACACTTTAAGTCCACATAAAATGTAAGCATCTTTGCGAAAAAATGAATTAATTAAAAAATGACACTTTTTTTGTTGAGACTAGATGTTAAAACAGCACTTTTAATCCTCCTAGTACAAACATGTATTTTACTTACTGTATACATTAAAACTGATACTAAAATAATCGAATTTAACTACTACGTTAGTAATAACGAAAACAATACTTCATTCTCCAGATATCGTACTTGTACAATGGGTGCACTGTTTGGGTGGTACCGCCTGCTAGTAAATATTTATCAATTTATTTTTGACATACACACCTGTTATTTATCGTAACAATTTGGAACGAATCAGTTCGGAAAGTAATCTGCTTAAAATATGCCGAAGACATAATGTATGCAGACATCGCAGCTACTTTTCCTTCGTCAGACTCATTTAAAGGTTTAATTCCTTAATTTGGGAGCTGTTAGCAGAAATATAATTCACGGATTAAAAGTGCTGTATCAGATTCTAGTTTCAGGAAACGAACTGTCAGTTTTAAACCGTAACGGAAAGTGCTATCCAGAGAATAAAGTAACAGTTTTAATTCTAATCCTCTGTAAAAAAATTAATTAATATTTAGAAAATGATTAGTTATTTGACAAGTATCAATCAACAATCGGACAATCGGAATTGTACATATAATCTAACAGTTATGACATTTGTCAAATAAATACATACATAGACTGCATTTTAAACTGACAATAACACTCGAAACTAAACAGTGCACTTGACTTTCCTGGAATATAAACCTGACACTCCTGTTACATATATAATGTATACATACATGATAAACTGCACTCTCGAAATTAAAAAATGCACTTTACTCTTTTGGGATATAATTTGTTACTAAACAGATTAGATTATGACAGATATTGTGAATTTAAAGAAAAATGAATATATGAGTTTAAATACAAGCTTTAAAATTTTAAAATTTATCAACAACTTAGTTTTCCCAGTGTAAATCACTTTTATATTACAACAATAATTTTTATTAAAATTTTTATTTATAAGTTAAAGAAGCTAAAGAATTTACGTTTACGGACATTTATGGTTGTTTATGAAAATGACTGGTTTATGTACAGACAGTTTATTTACGGTTTTCTTGTCATTTTTTATTACCCTCTTCCACAACGACGGTCCAAACGTTTTGAACGCTTAGTAGGCGCTGGCTGTCGGGGAATAATTAATTGGTTTTATATGCTTATCGGCAACCGTGTTATGTGAAATATACACATCATGTCAGAAACGTCAAAATCACGTCAGTAAACAGAAAAGAAAGAGGACCCTCGGAAATCGAGGGTATATTTTAAGTGGGATCGGACATATACGTACAGGGTGACTCACTTAAGAAAGACTTTTAATATTCCAACAATCCCATCAAATGAAGGCGAGCAAAGGATGGTTTTTCTTAACATAACCTGTTATTTGAAGATTTTGATCGAAAAACCTGTTTGTACAGTCAAGGAAGTACCATTGTCTTTTTTCCAGTGTAGATATAAAGAGAAAAACCCCAGGAGACAAATCTGTATGCCCCAGATGATGGGCATATAGGAGTTTGCATGGCCATTGTTGAGGGCTTACTGAATTGCAACAGGACTGTATAAATGTTTCGTAGTTATACATCCTCGCACACCCCAAGTTATGGGGTCATGGGTTTTACGGGGTTATGAAAGGCCTGCCAACTCACATCTAGTAACTTTGGATATATGAGATCTATGTTTCCACAGAGCTTCTGGGTTATATATCCTCGCACGCCCAGAGTATGGGGTTATGGGGCTATTGGATTACGGGGTTATGAAAACCTGTCAACTCAGCCATGTAGTTTCTAGGGGGTTATGGGGTTAAGAAAGTCTGCCATACCACAATCATGTAGTTGTCCTCACAAAATTTAGTACATTTCGTATTATGAGGTTACGGGATTGTGGGGTTACGGGGTTATGTGGTTAGGGTGTTAGGGTGCAAATAAAATCATGAATCGCTTTCTACATAAGTGGCTTGATGGTAATCAAGACTTTGATTGATCAGAAAATACTGTGGCAGTGACGAACCACGGGGTTTCTAATTTGACCTCCTGCGATATGTATCGGGTACTGTTCATTGATGCTGGCAGTATTCGTTAAAAACATACGAATAACTTCAAAATGGCATAACTCGGTCAAAAAAAGAAACTTGATTTTTTTTAAAATTGCTTGTTAGAAAGTGCACTTTACGATGGTCTTTGTGTTATATTCGAAAAAAAATCAGGGTGATCCAGGTCGTCGAGCATTCAAATTTTTTTAAGAAAAAATGGGCTTTATCAGGACGTGAAGATGCGGCATCGACTCGCATCCATTTCGCGTATATTTTTCTTTAAAGTACAGATAATTATCTATAAATTGAAAAAAAATCGTCAGAGTGACATATTTCTGGTTACCCCAAGTTATGGGGTCATGGGGTTTACGGAAGCCTGCCAACTCACATCATGTAACTTTGGATATATGAGATCTATGTTTCCACAGAGCTTTGGGGTTATATATCCTCGCACATCCAGAGTATGGGGTTATGGGGTTATTGGGTTACGGGGTTATGAAAATCTGACAATGTAGTTTCTATAGGGTTATGAGGTTAAGAAAGTCTGCCCAACCACAATCCTGTGGTTGTCCCCACAGGTATTCGTACATTTCATATTATGGGGTTACAGGATTGTAGGGTTACGGGCTTATGAGGCTAGAGTGTGCAAAAAAAAGAGAAAAACAAAATAAATTTTACTTAAACACTTATTATTGATTTTATATTAATTTATTAGAGAAACTCATTGGTGTGACTTTTGATTGGAACACTTTTTTGTATTACTGGTTTTACCACAGCCGCGAAAGGACGTGACTCGCGCGAGACACCCTGTATATATGCCCGAGCTAGCTCAAGTTGGCCCACAGATTACTTGTCAGCGTGCATTGATGTCAGCCACACCTGTGCTTTCCTCCTAACCTTGTCAATTATAAAAGATCAATACGTAAAACTTGCACCGTATCGAATTTAAATATAAACTTTAAAATATTTAAATCCCCTAACGTAAATATTCCTTATGTCTCATCACCGATACATTTATTATCTACGATACTGTCATTGTTGTGTTGTCAAACGCTTTATTTTGATACAACCATAAAACAGTGGGATGTAAAGTGTATCTGTCAAATTTTAATTTAGTCATCCGTATATGGTCCTGTTGTACAGGGTGGTCCTTACGTTCTGATAATAACGAGGGTGGTTCTCGGTTAATTTTAGCAAGAGCTAGAAAATAGATTTTTACCTGCACCTATTTTATGTAAAATTACGCACGAGGTCATCAGCTATTTTGACGCCACAGTAGATAATGTACAGGGTGTATCAAACTCGATAGTAATGGCCTACTGTGAGGACACAAAAAATTTAAATAAAATTTGGGACACGTGGTGTTAAATGGGATGAGGTAAGCTCAATTTTCAATCGAAAGTATTATTTTTGGGATTCGAAATCATCAATTATATTTTTTCCAGAAACATGCTCTATTTCTAATAATAATAATTCTTGTTTCTAATAAACTTTTATTAGAGAAATTTTTCTGTATTACTTCCCATTTAAAAGTTATAAGCCATATCGTTCTAAAGAGTCTCAAAAGAAATACCACTTAAAAATTACACATTAGCGGTGAAAGGATCAAGTAGTCGTTGGAAAATAATTAAATGTTCGTTGTTTAAACTGCATCCGATGGTGACCTTGAATTTAACTTGGACCATGACCTTCAAGGTCATATCAAGGTCATGATTTTTTTAAACGGAATCCCATAATTTTTACCCCGGAAATGGGAAAAGCGGAAAATTTTACGTTCTGATATGACCTTGAAATGACCATGAAGGCCAAGATCAACGATAATGGAAGATTATTGTTGGTCAATAGTGATCCCCGAAGGTAACATATGTTCTTGGTTAGTCAATAGTGGTTACCGATGGCAACATACGGCCATGGTGAGTTATTAGAGGTCACTAAGGGCAACAGTTGGTCATTAGTAGTCACCGAAGGTAAAAGGTGGTGATTGAAGATCAACAGTGGTCACTGAGGGTAATAGACGGTCATAGGTAGTCAATAGTAGTCCTCGATGGTAACAGAATAACCAACTTAACCTTGAAATGACCGGAGGATAAGAAATTTGAGTCAGGGCGGGGTTACATCCAAGGTCACCGGTTAGTGCTCATCAAGAATCCTAGAACTATTGTGGAGAACATTTTTGTTGGCGGGTATTCTGCTATTCTGGTACTGTTGAGCCACTCTGGGACTTTTTGATATTTGACCTTGATCTTGACCTTCGTGGTCATTTCAAGGTCATATCCGAACGTAAAATTTTCCGCTCTATCTATTTCCGGGATCAAAATTAAGGGGTCCCATTTAAAAAAATTCTCGTGACCTTGATATGACCTTGAAGGTAATTTTGGACCACCCTGTATAATTACACTTTCTTTATAATTTTCACATTTTTTCTTTGTATTGAAGGCATAACCTTCCAAAATTGTTCGACAGTCTATTGAATATGTATTTTCACTGCAGAACTCGATATACTGTTTCCATACGTTTAGTTCTAGACTTTTTGATGTCTTTCTTTACATTTTGGTGTGAAATTTCCTTAGCGTATACCACACGCGCCTAAATTATTTCGAAATAATTATCTGACGACAAATTTATTGTTTTGGTGACAAATGCATATAGATTTGAACCTCCCTCGTATCTGGTACATTTATAAATGTCCCTAATAATATCGGTAATAGAAAAAGCTATAAAATAGCGTTTAACGACGCCAAGTTATCTTTATTAAATAATAAATTATCCCTGGGACAGGTTATTAGTTAATTATTGCCCTAATTAAAAATTTTAGGTATCAATGAAGTCTCCAGACAATGTAAAAACGATATCTTAATTTAATACCATCTGAGTTATTAACTCTTGTAATAACTCCTGTAAGGGACAAATAATTAATAGTTGGCACGGCGTCTGGATTTGAACCTGTCCTCTCTGTCTGGCAACACTCCCAAAAACTTAATAGAAATCTAGATCTGTAGACCTCACGTCAAGCTACCATTGTAGCACAACTATTGCCCGAGCTGTGAGATAATAATTTTCTTTTGAAACGCGTAGACTTATTATATTAACCACATACCTGTACTCTTGGCTCTTTCAGACGGTTAAATGAGTTGATAATAATCTGATATGTGCATTAATATTGATGCGGGGTTTGAATGTAGAATACAAAAGCTTACTCGTATATGACAAGCGCCACGAAACTGACTGGTTGACTTTAAAAAATTATAATTGTAGGGTACAAACAATTTTAGTCCTTCTTAGAAATAGATTTACTGCGACTGGCAACGGACACCATTTTGCCAGGGGCGGCGCGCAAGGTATACAGGGTTTCTCAAAAAAAAACGGTAAAAAAAATATAGTTTATTAAAATACAGGGTCACAAATGGCGACCAAAAATGAAACCTCGTGTTCTTTGGTAAATTTTTATTTAACCAGTTTAATTTGGCAAACGCCTAATTACTGTGGTTTCCATAGTGCTCTTATTACCGTGGTTTATTGTTTGTGAGTCTTTACACAATGGTATTTGTATAAATTCATTGTATATTATTATCTCGTATGTATATATTATTTGGATAGTTGCGAATTATCCTGTATAACATCGTATGACTCTTAACTACACTTTACCAAAAAATTGTGGAATGTGAAACTACTTATATCGTCATTCGCATCAGACGATCTGTTTCTAAGAATTGATCCAATTTCGAAAGAAATATAAATTACCCGTATTACAGTAAATTAGAAAAAGATGGTTCCTTAGATTTCAAACTCTTTATATTAATAATTCCATCGGTGACATTTCTGTGTAGGCCGTGGTTACACAATATTCTATTAATACGTTTTCGATGTAAATAATTATTTTGTTTGCCTCGTACTATCTACTTCTTCAACCACCCACAGATTTCTTTTGGCATTAATATTCAAAGTTCATATATTATTCTATACAAATTCTTACGAGTGTAACTTTCTAGATATTATCACTGCAACCAAATTGTTATTTCGTTTTCAATTAACTGCAGGTATATACGTCATGGGCCATTATTCATTGTTACTTGCTTTACGTCTATAGTTTATGATATTTGCTTCGACACCTTGTATATATACATATACAAAGCAACTATAACTGTCGTTTATTTTATCTGTGTGAACTAGGCTTAACCTAACGTGCCTTTAAGTGTTATACAATTGCAGTGACGCACGTGATACTTCTTTTATATGCTTATTAAAACAAATTCATAAGTTCAATCGATACTTTTACGAACTTTTAAAAATAAAAATTTTGTTTTTAAAAATCCAAACCAATCGGCAAAGAGTTGTCTCGCGCATGCCGGAAGCCTCGAAGTGAATTTGACTCAATTATCGATCGCACTAAATGACGTTACGAATTAGCGCAGCGGCAGACGCCCTTTTGAAACATATCGCGCGCTATACTCTTAATAATTAATTTACTAATTAATAACTTTGGGGACCGCCTAGCCGGGTGTCTTGGCCGGTGGATTTCGATCTGCCGAGGTAAGGATCACGGACGCAGGCTCGAATTTGGATGGATGACCTAAGGCAGGCTCGGGGACGTGGCTGTGGCAGCCTACCAGAGACCTGGGTCGCTCAAAATTTGCCGCATGCGTGTGGTCCCCGATAAATGGTAATGAGAACAGAGCAAAGAAAATCTCTGTAACTCAAGACCATGCTATAATATATAAACTGTACGAGACTTTGCCACCAAGCCACCCGTGTAGTAAATAGGATAGTTTGAAGAAAAGTACTCGAGTACTGAAGGAGGGTATACAAGGGGCCTAATAAGGCCTAAGTGCCGCGGTGGAAAAACAATTCCACCACTTTCCGACATACATACATACATACAATTAATAACTTTTAAGAGACTTCCAATATTTCCACTACGCCCCCTCCATAAAGATATGAAGTATAACCAATTGAAGGAGAAAATAAGTGAAGTGCAGCAATCCGCGCCCACTTTTTTAATACCAACTCGAACGAATAAAAGCATTAAGTCACCTTTACGAGAACAACAATGCGTAATGTTTCCACAGTCTGAATGGGCGATAAAGGGTGGTCCAAAGACAGACCGTTATACGTGAATGCTAATGCAATGAAGATTTGAATCCAGTCTGAAAGGCCCCATTCACAATAAAATAAAATATTAGACACTAATCTTTTTTATAGTATCTAATAATTGCGCCTTTCGAAGGCTGGGCATTTACCAACAAACTGCTCAGACGGCAATATATGCCAATTTGGATAAGTTATCGGCCGCCCCAGGGTGTGATTATGAAAAACGCCCGTTTTCATTTGCCCCGTGCACTCCGTAGGGGTGGACTGTAAACCGGGGAACAAGACGCGTGCCTATAAAACTCATAATTTATAACTTGTGTCTGACATTAGACGGGTCCGAAAGATGTAAATGTTTTTTATAAAATTTTGTAACCCTTCACAGCTAAATATTGTCATAACTGTTCTATTATTAGCTCTAGTATTTTTATTTTATTGTAAAAGTATTAATTATCATTATTCATTGGTCAAAAACACAGGACGATCATCAGTTCCAATTGGTGATAATTAAAAGATGGGTGAAATCCGGAAAGTCCAATTGTCCAAAACTAAGGCGGACTTTCGCTACAGATCGCTGCGGATCCATCAAGGACTGTGATCGGACGTCTACTCTCATGCCTCCCGGTTCAGTCACAGCGTTCGAATCCTGGCCAATAAATCCACTGTTACAAGTTTTACTTAGACTTCATTTAATGTGGATGTTATCTTTACAGACTTTACTAAAGTGTTTGACAAAATTAATAAGGAAACTTTATGAATGTGGCTTTTCAAAAAAATATACAGACGCGTAATATCTGTTAACTTTTTACGAGGTTTTTAAGAGGTTCCACAGGGATCTAATTAAGGGCCTTCATTTTTTTGTGCTTAGTAAACGACTTGAAACATCAATTTGTTTATTTAATGCTTGTGTTAGAAGTATTTTAGAACAGGCATCTATTATTTGGCTTCTCATATATAAGAACCACTTCGTCGTCGAACAGCTAAGGGCACATCTTCCAGAATATCCAGGCAGATTTCGAAGGCAATGGCAACGCGAACGGTCCAATTAAGCGGTCGTCAACAATCTCTGTTCAAATATTCAATGAAAAACGGTGCTCGAAGTTCCCAGACATGCTTATTGTGATCATTATTTGTCCCGTTTCCCGTAAACACAGCTATAAGGAGTAAATTGGGGATTTTGAGCATTTTGTTGGTAACAACCATTCACAAAATCTAACCCGCAACGAATAATCCGCTCGTATTCATGTTTAATATGCGCCACGCTGTTGACTGGGACATTCCTGGCATTTGTTTACCGATTTGTCTTATACTTATTTAGGGATTTCCCTCCATTTCTTCCAGTTTGCAGTATGTCTACCTGTAGTACGATCTGCGCTTTATCTTACTTGTAAGGCAGATGAAAACAATAAACCACGATAATAAGATCACTATGAAAACCACAGTAATACTGGAAAAAGTTTTTTGGGTAACTCCGTAATCACCCTGTACATATTATGGCCATATAACTGTATACATGACATAAACTGCTGTGTTAGAATTACTACAGTATTAAAATGTCAAATTGTAATACCCGGGGAGCTGTTGAAGAGCATGTCGACAGCACTTGCTACTTCTGAAAGCATACTTTGCGGTGTGTAATCACCAAAACGAAACTGTTAAGACGTTCTGCCCATAGACGACCAGATAATCTGGGCTGCTTGTTAGATAGCGCTGTTCACAGATACCACTGCTTTTTGTGTTATTTAAATTGACTTAGCACTCGAAACAAGCGATTTTATCATTTTTGTTTTACCACTAAAGCGACGGTGCCCTTTCAGCAACAAAATACAAGGCGGTTCTATTTTAAAACAACGAAAAATATATTTTACGTGATTTACAGAGTGCAAGTATATAACGCACGACAATAGCATTAATTGTAATTTTTTAAATTTTTTGCTTTTTACCGGTAAACCATCCTGTCATATCGTACCAGGTGTGCCAAAAGCACTTTAACTGGACAGAGGAGGATAACTTTCATTGCCTTTCGTAAGCATTGGGAATAGGATCGCATTCTGCTTAAATTTAAACTGTTCATGTTTTAATTTTGTTGCTGTTTCATTTACTCTCAATTAATGTCTTAATGTCTGACATTGATTGGCTACTGAAGGTGCTGAACAAGAAAAAAATTATGTTTAGATTTTTATAACTTTTTAATATTACCTGATATTTCCTAAATGCGACCCTATCTATTTTACGTAGTGACAGGAATATAGTTCAGCCAAAATAGGTCAATGTCAGAGGCCTTTGACATTATTTCCCAGTTGTTTTAAAAATGTAACAACTGGCAACGCCGATAGTGTACTGATTCCACTTACCACGCTAATTGCGGGTGGCCCAGTTTACTCTGACCATAGAAAATAAGAATTGTGGTGCAGTTTAAAAGACTAATTGTAATTCAACTATTTATTGGATTAAAAAAATGAATGTCAGATTCAGGGGAACAAGTACTTTTGCCCCTAAAAAAGTGGCTACCACTTAAAGTTACACCCGGCATATAACTACGGGTAAATTTTCTGCGTTAACAGCCTTTTCCTTTCTACAAAACTAAACAATACAAGCGGCGTATTACTAAACGAAATGGAAAGTTAAAACGGTTTGGTTGCATCGTTGGTACGTGATTTGGTGTTTTATTTATGAAATATAATCGACTATTATGTTTAACAGGGAATGACTAGCTTTATCGAATTTGGGGCAACACGTTTCAAATAATTGTTTACAAAGTTTAACACTGATAATGTAATAACTAATAACTAAACTGATTTTACTGCGGTTTTTGACAAAATTTTATAAAATCTTAGCATTGCCAGTTATACAAATAAGATAGAAATTTCTATCTATTTCAGCTATTTTTTTTAAAATTCAAACGAAAAAAAAAATAAGAATTTTGTTCCATTAAGCTAGAGGACTGTAATTTTTTGAGTACGCCCCTCTAGGTGACTTCGCCGGTTTAATTTGACAATGCCTATTTATTCAGTATTACTGTGGTTTTCTTAGTGGTCTTATTACCGTGGTTAATTGTTTACATCAGTCTAACAAGTGTTTAAAAAGGTCTATTTGTATAGAAATAGCACTAGCAGATTCTCGCTTGTGTGCAGACCTTTTTCCTATGTTTAAGTAAAAATGCTTGAAGAACTCTAGAAAATATTAACTGCAATAACGCAATAACTATATTGCTCAATTCTAAATCAAAATTAATTTTTTAACTGTTTCCTAATTTATTGAAGTGGACCCCACAATTTCTGGTTCTATGTTACTATTTTAATGAATTAGATTCGCTATCAAAAATATTAATTTGATTTGAAAAATTCTGAAAAAATTTACAACACTGTACCATTCCGCATTGTGACGTCATTGCAAACTTATCGTAAACGGACTATACAAGATTGTACGCGGGAGCGCAAATGGCTACAGTAGGAAGCGACCTGCCATATTGCAGGTACTTGCCACCCACAGAAGGCGAAGACAATGTTTTAATTGTCAGTGTTGCGAGAAACACTACTCCGAGGGCTATATGCCCCTACCGGCATTGAATTATAGTCGCAACACCTAGTGCTACAGCTAGGGTCGTTCGTCAGTTTAACCCACCAGGCACAGACCGGTTTCGGGCTTATTAGTCCGAACCAGCTGTTTTGCGTCGTATCGTCACGACAAGGAAATACATTGTACGCGAGAGCGTAAAAAAAAGGACTATACAAGAGTCTCAAATGTATGCCTATCATGTAGAACGTGTCCAAATATTACATCAGTTCAGATGTTACAGTCGACCAAATTCCAGTGGCGTGTAGATAAATATCTTTAAATAATTAGTAATAATATTAATAACCTATTTTTTACCACCCTTTTTAGTTCAATTAAAGTATATCCATTTTTTACTATATTTCTTAATGTAATCGCCTTGCATTAAATGTGTATTTTTACAATTTTATTAAAAAGCAAAAATAATAAAGAAGTACTGCAAGCACAGATGTTGAGGTGAAAACACATTGTAACAAATTTTGCCCGGGACATAAAAACTGCAAACGGAACCCTAATAAATTCTCCCCCGGCATGTGGGTACGTTTTTTTTCTATGGACTGTAGCCTGACCACAAAATTCCAAACCTGACAAAACATTCCTCTTCCTTGTATCTAATCTAGAAAAAGCCACATCTAATCTAATAACGAAAATATTAATTTATATGAAACCGAACAGCGCTGACCAGATACCCCGGCCTCCTCCGTCATTAATAATTTATTTGTTGGATCTATGACTAATTCCAAACTAGTTCTACGCATTATTTAGTTTTTAAATGTTATGCATACTATTATCGGAAAATGTGTGGGCTGAACTACGTGGTCAATCAGGCGCCTGTTAATGATGGAAACAAAAATTCCGCGTTTAGAAATCTAGCACAGTATTAAACGCTGCATTGGGACATTCACGTTAGAAGGAAGTGGCCAGTTTTCTTGATTTCTCATAATAGTCCAGGAGTTCCTTTTAATTGGGAATTGTTTTCGACTTTCAAAACAAAATTAACTAACGCCGGAAAGAATCATTTTTTGCAGATTTTATTAAACATTTCCAACCAAAACTTTGTCAGCTACCGTGCGTAAAATACTAAACTTACTCATGCTGTACAATACGCACTAACGCGTAAAGTACATATTTACACATTAGTGCAAAAAATAAGCTTTTGTACGGCACGGTAACAGAACAGCTAGCTGTGGTATTAGATGACACCGACTTTTTGTCTGCTACCGTGCGTAAAATACTAAACTTATACAAGCTGTACAATACGCACTAACGCGTAAAGTACAGATTTACACATTAGTGCGAAAAATAAGCTTTTATACGGCACGGTAACAGAACCGATAGCTGTCGTTTTAGATGACACCGAATTTTTGTCAGCTACCGTGCGTAAAACACTAAACTTACACAGTTGTACAATACGCACTAACGCATACAGTACATATTTACACATTAGTGCGAAAAATAAGCTTTTATACGGCACGGTAACAAGAACCGCTAGCTGTGGTATTAGATAACACCGACTTTTTGTCTGCTACCGTGCGTAAAATACTAACCTTACACAAGCTGTACAATACGCACTAACGCGTAAAGTACATATTTACACATTAGTGCGGAAAATAAGCTTTTATACGGCACGGTAACAGAACTGACAGCTGTCTTATTAGATGACACCGACCTTTGTCAGCTACCGTGCGTAAAATACTAAACTTACAAAAGCTGTACAATACGCACTAACGCGTAAAGTACATATTTACACATCAGTGTGAAAAATAAACTTTTATACGGCACGGTGACTAAACTGACAGCTGTCGTACTATACAGCGCCGAAAACAACAGAATTCCTTATATTCCTTTCCTGCAATAGGCGGGTAACTTTCGGCAAGACAAATCAGTTTACGCAGGAAGATTTAAGATTGTGTTCACATCGGGGGCAATTAAAATTAAAGGGGAATGTGATAAATACATCAAACCGTCATAGTAATGATGCCGACTGAATACAAAAAAGCTGCGAATACAAAAAAGCACTCGGTTTGCCGCAGCCCTTCGAATGACCTCAGAAAGAGTGCCGAAAATATATCCCTTAGGCCTGGTAATGCTGTAAAACCATTTATTTTACACTTTGAAACAATCAGTGATTAATCGCATTATTATTGATACAGCTGGAGTGATTTTCTAAGAAGGAAATTAGGACGAAGTAACTTTTTTAAATTCAAAAGACGACATACAAATTAATTTTGTGTATACAGATCGTACAATATGTCAAATGTTTTTTCATAATATCACAAAAATTTAACAATAAACACATGCTATTACTGTGGTTATTAATAATCTAGAAATACCTCTTAAAATTTTAGATTAATTCTAAACACCCTGTATATTTGTCCTGTCCGTTTCCGAAGCTGTCGAGATAAAATCAGCTACGCTCTGCACAAACAGTCCGAATAATGTATTAAATAAGTAATTTTGTAAACTATAAAATAAATTACCCCATAAAATCACTGTCTAGTATAGATTCTATGGCCTCTGCTACGAAGAAAAGGGGAGTGTCAGTTTATATGAGCACGTTTTTCTCTAATACACATATCAGGTGTTTTAACCGCTAATTTCACAGCGACGTAAACACTTATCAGCATTGAATAAGGCTGGGCCCGTACAACAATACCATTTTGTGATAATTTATGTAAGGTGTTTTATTTTTATTTCAAAACGTTAACGAAACACGCTAGTTTATTTTACATTCTCTGATTAGGGACTCGGAGCTGGTGTATCAGCGACAACTACACTGAGAAAAATGTTTAGCTGTAATAAAATTACCGACGTATTACAAACATATATCCAATTTACTTCTAATAACGAATTTATTAAAAATAAACAATTTTGAGTTTAATTTAAATGTATTCATTACCCTCAAGTAAATCTTAGTTTGTTCCGATATAAGTATCTCAGTTTATTACTAGTAATTTTTCAGATAATGGTAGTGCATATGGCTATATGTAAGTTTTTAAGACAAATTTAATTATGGTAAATATACAAACATGACCAAATATTTCCGCAACAACTAGATGTCATTATTTATTGTAAATTTAGATATGTCAAATATGTCTCATATTAATGACTACAATAACGCATTTACTTGTAACAAATAAACGATTAATAACACACTTGATTAAGTAAATAATTCGTTTACATTTTGTTACCTATACTCAAAAGTACAATTATATCCACATTACTTCAGCATATAAAATGTTGCATATAATAAATATACTTATATTTATTTCAACAGAAAACTTATTCACCACATTAAACTGATACTTCATTGATTGTATTCAATTTAACCATTTTTTAAATACAAGTAACTTTATGCTATATAATACAATATTGGTTGTACATTGCACATGATCAATTCAGAGTTTATATGTTATGTCATAAAGCATCTATTGGCGGTAGCATTGTATTGTTGCCTATAATTATACATTTGGTTATAACAAATAAACGATTTTTTTTTCTAATAAACAGATCATTTAATTTTAATAAACTGACATTTCATCGTCTATATTCGAGCAAACAGTTTATCATATTAGTTGAATCTATCCTATTGAAAGGAAATACCTTCTTTTTCAATTTAATGATGTTAACGTTAAAATAATTTTACATTGCATAAGGTCAAATCAAAACTCGCAAAGTTCGTATTAATTTAACGATGCTACTTTAAGAACAATATGTTAATACAATACTTTTGTTTGTAACAAATAAACATTTGATTTATTTCAACAAACCAATTATTTGATTTCAATAAATTTCGTTACCTCGAAGCTAACAATTTATTACATTTAACATTTTCTTTTAAATACATTTTCTTTGCTTTTAGTATAAGTCCAAAGGCCCCCCCCAACTTAATACTTTATACACTCGCAAAGTATGCTATAAATATATTTTTTTATGTTATACTATACCTATAATTATACATTTAGTTGTAACAAATAAACAGTAAATTTATTACAACAAACTAGTTATTTGGATTCAACAAACTTACATTTCGTTGTGTGTATTCCAATGAACAGTTTGCGAAATGAAATTAAATCAGTTATTGAGACGAAATATTTTCTCAATATTTTCTGTTTCCATTTAATGGTATTATAGCCTACAGATTATTAAGGCGCGAAAATGTTGTATATTGTATACGGTATATTAACGGTTAGTATTATTTTAGTGCCCATAACCATATATTTGATTATAACAAATAAACAATTTTTTAATTGAAATTAAATAGTCTTTGAAGTTTTGGAAACAAATCTTTCAGTGTGTGTATCAACGTAACGAAAACAAAGAAAGAAGTCACTGTGAAACTATATGCGTTGAGATAAGCTAATTGAATTTGCTGGTCCATATAAACGTTAAAGCCTTATCTAAACTTTCGCTGTAATTGGTGATGTCTACATGAAGTACCACGTAGATATATACGTAATTACAGAAAATTTATATGTAATAATATTGTTTCTGAAATAACTTGAATCAATTTAGCACTCGATAATCTCTTTAGGTGTATTTTATTGGCGCAACGAGACACTACAATTGCACGCGAATACGTTTCAAAACTTAATTGGGGATAAATTTAAGATGTTATCGGTGCGAGATGGAAAAATTCACTTTGCCTGATAAGTTCCACACATTAAGATAAACTCGCATATTGTACACCAAATTTAATACAACAAGGCTCGAAAGCTAATAAACGTTTTTTTTTATTCTTTTTATATATTCCAGTTGACAAAAGACTATATTTATTTCAACTATGTTTTGAAACTTATTATATGTTATGCCGTGTAAGGTTCATATAAGGGTCCATTTTTTACGTCGTACTGTCCGAAAAATCGAAATTCAGGGCCAAAACCTTGAACACGCCTTGTAGAGACAGGAATGAATGGGACAGAACCAATTTATTTTGTGTAAACTTCACACCTCCATTTTAAGGGACAGCACGACATGTCTCCCTTATGTTTAGTCAATCCACATTAGTTAAATTATCGCCTTTTAGCCCTTTTGTGATCTCATTTACAAAACCCTTATTTGTGGGATTCTCTCAGCGACACACACTGGTATTTTACCTGCTCTTTTATCGTTAAAATGCCACAAGACACACTAAATTTTGCGTTTCGTCGGCGTTTTTGGACGTTTAACGCTCATTGTATAATGAAGTGGGACGTATGTTTATGACGGACGCACCTAAAATCGTAAAAATATTTTTTAAAACTACAGGACGCTCAAAGGGTACATTCCTGAGAACGTGGTTCATCCCAGTGGCGCTATCACCACTAGAAAATTGTGTTTCCTACTACTGTGCGTAAAATATACACTTTACGCATACTTTGAGGTGCACTAGTACACTAGTGCGTAAAATATGTATTTTACGCACTCGCAGTGCACTAATGCGTAAATATTTTGTACACTAGTGTACTGTTTTTATTCTTAAAGACGCAATGGTGCGCCACTGGTTGAAATACAATTAAACTTCGAAACGTGGCCCTTAATTTAGATTTAAAAGGGTATTAAAAAAATTTACATCGATGCCCCTATCATAAACGCGTTTCGTGGGTTGTTTCGGTTAAAATGCAGCCCGGTTTTATTAATTTTTCTCTCAACGTGTGCGAGAGTAATGAAATTCAAATTTTATTCAATAGCAAATTAGTGTCAAAGTAGGTGGTCAAGAATTTCATTTCTGCAAAACAGCCTAGGAAAATAATTAGTAATATTGAACAATGTACCGCTAATCATAAATAATTATCAGCGTATCTATTAGTGCTATGGTTTTTAGGTGCAAGAACACAATAGGAAGTGAATTAAATTGAATCATTAACGTAAATACATCGCAATATCATCGAGGAACAACGTAGAGGATAAAGTCACGTTATAAATGATTTTAACTTTGTTTTGCATATTACTACCGAAAAGCACTACGTTATTACTTTAATTACTGCCACTTTTACGCACTAGTGCATATGATATTACACAAGTGCATCAAATGAAATAAAATTGCACTAATGTTATTATTTATTATTTCGTGACATATGACATTATTATAAAACAAATAAATTACATTTGAACTAACTTGCTTAGTAATTTAAAAAGTTCTGACGGTACTGGGGCGCTTTAAACTATAAATAACTTAGTTTTCACACTAGTGTGTAAAACATTAACTTAATGTACTAGGGAGTAATGTACAATATGCGTAAAGTTACTATTTTACGCACAGTAGGAGAAAAAAGTGGTTCTAAGTAACTGACACCATCACTCTTTCCTACAACATGACTAAATACTATTTTCATTGGATAATTTACTCAGGCATCACATGAACTTCAAGAGTAACGTCCTGTATGCGAGGCAAAAACCGAGTCCTTCAAAAAAAGCCCATACCATTCAATTTAAATGTCCTTTCATTACCTATTAATTGCACTGTAAATTTTCTTCTTCTAATATGCAAAAACGAGTGTCTTTATTCACTTATAAAGTAGGTAGTAAACTGCTTCGCAAATGTTCTTGTGGGAGTTTCGACCAATCAATGCGTGATCTTCACCCATCGATTGCGCCTCTGCAGTAAAAAAGCTTGTTTGCGGCTTCTGCAGAAATGTTAAACTGGAAATGCACCGAGGTAATAAAAGATTGACAATTTAAATGAGCAATTTACGAAATAAAACTCGCATTTTTTATAAGTATTTCGTAAAATGCGTATGTAATAAAGGAATAGCATAGTCACAATAAACAATTTGTTTTAGAATAACTAAAAATTTCCATCGATAAAAAAAATACACTTGTGCGTAAAGTGTATGCTTAGTGCGTAAAGAAAAATATTTTCCTACACTAGTGCGTAATATCAAGTACACTAGTGCAAAAATATATTGAATAATAGTGTTATTTTAAAGCATGCAATGTTAGTTTGGGTGTACGTCTTATGGTATGCTTGGCGCGTAAAGAAAAATACTCTGCTACACTAGTGCGTAATATCAAATGGACTAGTGCGAAAATATATTGAACATATATTTTCGGTTGCAAAAAATGTATATTAGTTTAGGTGCACATATCATTAAATAATATTCTCTAATAAAAATGGCATGTTCGTTTACCGCTTTTCAGTGTTTTGTTTCCTTCCTTGTTGACACAGATTTGCCTAAAAATAAACTACATTGAGGTTGATGAATGGAGTTATAAATAAGTATTGGAAGAATAAAATTTAGAACTTTAGATTAATTTTGTTTTTACAAATGAAAAGATATACGAGGTTACAAAATATTCTCTCTTTTCTTGCTAAAAATAAACGCCGTAAAATTAATTGCTATTTTATTGTGGTATCGATCAAACTCTAGGAGTTGGCATTTATTAGTATTTTGACACACTTTTGATAAATCTGGCACGTTATAGCCAATTCTGACTTCGGTAAATTTGGCATGTCATAAATAATTAAGTTAAATTTTTATTAAAATATACAAAATTTGATTTTGGCACTAGTGTGTTAAATAGTTACGCAGTGGAGGGAGTTATACACTATTTACGCACTGTACACTATTTATGACATTATGCACTATTAGTGTACTGACAAATTCTGACATAAATTTAGCATACTTTTTCTTTAATTTCAATCAGATTTTATAATCAAATAATGTACAAGACTCTGATAATGATTTACCATATATAGTGCTAAAGTACAAGGAAAATTAAGACGATTGTGTCTCCTCTAAAGGAAATCTCCGCGACGTTTGGCGTTGCGTTGTCACAAAGTTTTACCAGCTACAACCATTTTTATTACATCATTGGAAAATCTTTTAATTCCGAGTCTTTTTCCAGAATATAATTTCCTTTACCGCTCACGCGGCTCAGGCGAACGCATTTCCCGGCCTCGAATATAAAATCCAATTTTAATTACGAAGTATTTTAAACCTTTATTATATTAAACGCAACGAACAAATCCTAAAGCAAAATGGAAATATAAAAAAATATATTATTTCTTTGCTCTAGTCGGCTACATCTACATTAACTGTTATTTGCTCTGTGGGTTTTGTAAATATTTGTATGAATATTTTCGTTGTATGTACACATTCAACGGGAAAAGATTTTGTTTACTATGAGACTCAAAAATATCGGACCCAATACTTCAAAGGCAGCGACACTACTAATTTTACGCACGTGCGTAATTTCAATATCACGATGATGGTACTAATTTTTATCTAAATTTGCACACTAGTATGCAAAGTATGCACTAGTGCAAGAAATAAGCTGCTTAATTTTACGCTCATCGTATATTCGTAAATCTAAATTTTCCCCCTAAATGCGTAAAGTAAATATTTTGTACACTAGTGTGAAACATTATTTGCATTTGAATGTCGCTGTCTAGAAGCTGACTACTTGGTGTAAAAATATTATGGTAACAGCATTGGCATATTTTTTTATATAATTTCACACTAGTGCACAAAGTACACACTAGTACACTAAGTACACACTAGTGCAAGATATAAGTTATTTAATTAATTCACTTATAAACATATAGGGCTCAATGTGTAAATGGACTAGTGTATGCTGTGGACTAGTGTATAATAGTGTATATGCACTAGTATGAAACATTATTTGTATTAACAGTACTTGGTAATTTTCTTCTATAACATTTGACATTAATGCACAAAGTAAACACTAGTGTAAAAAATAAGCTCTTCAGTTTGATTCAAGTAGTAAATAATCAATAATTGTCTAACTTACTTTTTCATTCAGTTGGTGACACTAAGACAAAGGTCTATATTTTTATACGCATAGTACTTCAAGTATTTGGTTGTAAAAATAAAATATTTCCTGTCACCACCTAATCAGCTTGTGTGTATCTACCTTGAACATTAAAAAACTAAATATACACATCATTAATTATCCTCTTCTCACTTGAAACTGAGATGATACGGATTTTCAAATTACCAAACACCGTCCGGTAAAAACCACTAGTTTCCTAGAAGTACATACGAAAGTTTGGAGGTGTATACCGGGTGGTCCTTATATTATTAGTCTGATAGTTCAAAAGACTCGGATGCGGATTGTTAAGGTTTCAATTTTTATTTTATCTGTCAATTATCCAGCTAGATCGTCGTAAGGTGACAGAGATAAATTAAAAAATAGCTTAGAGATCACCCTGTATACAATCCTTTTAGTGGATCTTAGAAAGAATGCTGGGAAATGAAATAAGAAATAACATCTTGCGGCGCTCAGCCTGACGGGAATTCCAACAGTACGCCCACAGAGATGCATTTCACCTCAATTGATGAATATCAAAAACCATCTGCGAGAACGGAAAACAATTAGTTGCGAAAAATGCCCGGGGAGAAGTTGATCCGATCCATGCGCAGTTGTGCTTACTGAAATAATGTAGTACTCGAAAATTACCCGTTTATACGACGTTTAGCTAATGGCGTCCATTTTATTACCCAAATGAACCATATGGTCCGATTTGTTCGATTTTATGTGACGTTTACTATGCAGCGCCTACTTTATAGAGTGGATGGAGATATAATTATTAAATTCCGTCCGTCCTGGAAAAGTTAATTGCGCTAAAGCCGCCCCATGGGATTAATACGGAGCCTTTATACAGGGTGTTCCACTGGGACATGGAGCTATCTGTACAAAGAAGCGTTCGTATGGTGCGTAGTCACTTTTTCCACAAAAAAGGTACGTTACATACACTATTTTACCCATAATGCGTAAAGTACTTGATTTTATGTACTAGTGTCAAAAACACTCGCCGGATGGGCTGAATACGGGACTTTTATATACTGTTGAACAGAGAAGTGTTTAAGGAAGAGTATGTCCTGCAAAATTGGGCTATACAATACGTAGAGCCACTATTTTTCATGAAAAAAGTGACTTTATATACAATTGCGTACATTACGCTCTAGTGCGTAAAGTACTTGGTTTAATGCAACAGTATTTAAAATGACACTACTGATTATGTCTAAGTACTATTTAAATCAAATTTAATCACCTAGAAATCGCCTAAGCATTTAATATTAAATTATCACGGAATAAATGTCAGTACTGCCATCGTGACAAGTTAAAGCATATAAGTTGTAGTGTAAATGGAGATATAATTATTAAAACCTATCCATGTGTACCTGAGAAATTGGGATTACATGTTTCGTAAAGTCCCTTTTATCACGAAAAAAGGTAATACGTTCAAATGCGTACTTTTTGTACTACGCCCTAATGCGTAAAGTACTTGATTTTATGCAGTATCGTCTAAAACGAAACAAGATTATCTTTATGCACGCATCACCGTATGCAAGCTGCCACATGAGCTTAATAGATACATTGATATCGCAGTGGGGAATTGCAGCATCCTGCGTAATGAAGAGTATATACTTAAAAACTGGGTGCTTAAGTAACTGGGTGGTAAAACAAGTCCGTAAGCCCCTTTTTCATGGATAAAGACACTTTACATGTAAATCACATACACCATTTTTTATATGAAGCACTATTGCGTAAAGTACTTCATTTTATACACTAATGTCTAAAGTTAAACAAGATTTATATTTTATATTTGTCAGTTTGACAATTTGGAGAGCTGATAAATGATTTATAGAGTGGAGACATAGTTATTAAAATCTGTTCGTCCTACAAAAGCTAACTGCGCTAATGTTATCCCATGACCTTAGTGCCGAGTTTTTATGGACCACAAGAAAGTGTTGCTTTCTATTCAAGGAAAATGGCTTCATATAGTGCGTAGTCACTTTTTCATGAGAAAAGGTACTTTACATACAAATCCACTCGTCATTTTTCATACTACGCTCTTAATGCGTAAAGTACATAATTTTACGCATTAGTATATAAAATGAAACAAGACTGTAAATGAATTATTGATTATCTTCGAGCACGCGTCAGCAACTAATTATTTAAAATGAAAAAATACGATTTAAATCAAATTAATTATAAATCGTTCAGAAATTACAAAAGCATTGTTTAACAATTTAATTTTATTATAATACCGAATAATGGTCGCTTTGGAAGCTATTAGTGCTGCCACCGTCACAAATTAAAGCGTAAAAGATTTATTTATATCTAGATTTCGCCGTAGCAGGTACAGTACTTATTTTATAGATATAGTATGTTGAATAGTATCTTGCGCATTTAATGTGTTGGATCCACTCATTTCCCTACATCAACCGCGTTGGTCCACCCTGTATTGACAATGGTGTGGAATACATAAATTCCTTTTTAATACCTTAAAAATTATAATACAGAACCCTACTGCCCGAAAATAAATAAAATGATGCCCAGCTAGGTTCTATTATATCTGCATATATAAATAGGCAGTAATATAAATTTACGCATCCTTGTTTCAGATAAATCGTTTTTTATTAAAAATCCTATTACTCACGCAGGAGTTGGTAGGTATTTATGACAAAAAAATATGTTTTCTCCCACATAATTAGTAATAATAATGTTAACATGTTTATTACTCCAGAAATTAGTCTTATATGGAAGAAGACATAATGTATTACAAATAGTCTCTAGATAACAAGATTTCAGCTTTCAGTAAGAGAAAAAAAAATGTCTCCCAATATTTTTCAGTATTGATAGCCTTCAAGATCACCAGATCTAAATTCATTTGAGGTTATTTAAGTATGTAAGGGCAGTATGACAAATTACCCATAATTTATTTTTCGCACTAGGTGTAAAACATTTACTTTACGCATAGTGCAGTACAGCATGCGTAAAGTTAGTATTTTACGCATAGTACTAAAACTAGAATTAAAGTGATTAAAATATGCTAAATACACAGGGTGTAAATTTAAGAGGTCGTGTTTTAATCAATTTAATCAAAGAGTCGAGTTTTGATTCATTTTTTAAGCTACATTTAAACTATTGTCTACGCCACTACGGGGCAACTCTCGAACTCGGAATACGTTTATCAATGTTGCCTGTTGTAACCTATTAAAACCAACACTATGAAACTTTCGGAGCGGCAGAGCGAAACTTCTATGGAAAATTATTTATTAGAAACAGATTCTTATTTGTGACAGAGATAAAATATTATTTGTTTCTGTTTCTTTAAAGCACTGTTTTTAGTTTGTGAATGTCAGTGTCAATGACTCATTCAAAGTTACTGTCGTGGTACGCTAGTTTTAGTTTCATATGGCGACATAGCCCAACGTTGGGCGCCATGTCATGGTTGTGTGTGGCTAGCTTCACTTTCGCGACGGAATTTGAGAAAACAAACTTATGATATATGTTTCTGAAGATAAAACGTAACCCTGTATAATATACTGTTATGCCAATCTTTGGCCAACACTCACACACACACACTCAAGCCAGCATCATCTCTTCTTTAATTACTCTACAAACATGGTATAAAACCAGTAATTATCCGAGCATTACCCACATCTATAGATCGAACCATCTTTCAATCCTACCTACAACAGTTTTTTCCCCTAGAGGGTACAATACGAGAGAAATTTCCTCACCACGCAGGAGTTGTTCACGTAAGGAATACACATTTGTTTATAAATATTACATGACTGTATTATGCAAATTATAATTTATACTGGTTCAGCTCGGAGAAACACCTGAATAAATGTCAGCTTCCTCTCACCGGGTACTTATATTGTTTTCAGATCTTAGTCACTAGTTTTATTCTAATTTGCTATGATGACACATATGATACGTGGAATCCCTCCTAAGTAACTTTTCATGTTCATTTCTTTAATACCATTATTCGAAGACAAGTGGAATATTAGCTGGATCTTGCCTAATCCTCCCTTGATAAGGGATCAATATCTCTGGAATTCCTACAGACAGTTGACCGAAAAGAAATAAATGTTTATTAATTCTGACAAGTTACAAGAATAATTTTATGCACTAACGCGTAAAGTACTTGATTTTGTGCACTAGTGCACTAGCGCAAAGTCATACACTATTATTATGTACAGTTTGTGCACTAATGTACAAAATATTTAGGTACTATACGCTCTAGTGTGACAAAGGTACATTTTACGCACAATATTGAAAATTATTTTTGTAAATAAATAAATTCAAACTTGTGTTCAATTCCACCATTCGATTTATTAATAAAATAGCTTCCTATTTATGATTTTATAATGCCTTATAACGCAATTTCCCAAATATAGGTAATTAGTGTGTATCGGTTATTAAATTGCCTTTTTTGTGTAAAAGCAATCGCGTTTAAATTAATCATACTAATAAAATTATAGGATATTAAAACCAGCAGTTGTTTTTTGCACATATGTTTGAATACACCGCTCTAATAATATGTAATAAATTAAGGCTCTGATTTATTTTTACTGTTACGTCCAGAGGTAATATATTACCAAACCCCGATAAATCCCTTCGCTAGTTTTATATCGGCAAAATATTATGTCCTTTACATAGCAGGCCGTTTGTTTATAAACAGGTGTTCCTCTGGAAAGTCATCCCTATTTTACCAGCGACTAACGTAGGATTAAATATACAGGTCGTACTTTACGCGTCATTGTATGTACTAGTGTACATTTCACGCAGTAGTGCGTAAATCGTTTCATGTTACGCAGTGCTTATTTCTCGTTATGCAAATTGCCTACAAAGTATTTACTCGATCAGATTTATGCATCTGAAAGTGGATGAAAAACGCATTCTATTTTTTGTAGCTTCTGGAATGTAGTTAACGCTACTTTTCCTCCAAAACAAACAGCCATGAAAGAAACGACGGAGCTGCAAATAAAAAACATTTGTCTTCTCGCCCCAACCTCTCTTCCATCTTGGGATCGGAATCGATTCATTTTTTAGCATTTAAAGGAACTTAACAGCTCACAATCTACTAAATTCTGAATCAGATAAGCGTAACAAGTGGAAATTGTTTGTTCAAAAAAGCGCAACGGAACGAAATGCAGTTATAAGCCTCACGAATCGATTTGCAGGAAAAAGTTGGGATGTTTTTATTGTTGAAAGAATACACTCTGATGACGCTGGGCACACCTACATCTTAAGAGATAATTGTCTTCTAAATAAAGCCCTTGTACTGTCGTTAAGCACGTGATGTGTTGGATGTAACAGTCAAAAGTAAACCTTGGTCGGATTTTGTTTTATTATCCAACAAAGAAACCCAAGAGCTCTATAAATGGAAGGCATAAGTATGTGCCTTACAGAGTGTTTATTAGTATGAAACATGGTCTTTTATACTATTTTATGTTACTGGTGAAATTTTTTGGACATAGTTTTGTGTGTTTTAGACACTGGTATTGTTATTCCTTGTCATAATATGTTGTTGCGATGGGTGTCCCTCAAGGCTCCATCCTCGGTCCACAGTTACTTTGGTTGTTTGTAAATGACTTGCACTATACAATAAATATCTGTTGTAACATGCTGGTTACTTATGCAATCGACAGTAATGTACTGCTCAAATCAAGTACTGTTATAGATACTGAAATTGCTGCCGACTCAATATTTAAAAACCTAGCACTGTTGCTGGATAAAAATAAACCTGTTTTAAATGTAGACAGAACCATAATTCTTCTAACTATAGAAATTATGTACAATTTTTTCGATCAACAAAACTCCTAGGTATGTTGTATCATGACGATAGGCTTGATTGGTCTCTACAAACTGATTGCCTAAAGTGTCAAGTGTTCTAGAAAATTATTAAAAAAATTGTTACGCGAATCTTAAGCCGGCTTTGCATTGCTCCACTTAATCAACTAATCAACTGTTTACAACGCAGCAGCTAGGTCAAGTTCAATGTGGTTATTTGCATAACACCGGTGCGGACGTGTCTTGCTTGCTCTCGTCGACTGTAAATTGATTTACGTTGTTTTATTTCAAAATGCCTTATTCAAATCAAGAATTAGCGTAAATATGATTTGAATGAAGACATTTTACGCCTTCTCGAGAAAAACCTGAGTCGCAGTACCCGCAATATTGCACGTGAAATGGATGTTTCTATCCAGGATTCTGTATATTCGCATATTGTACTTTATTAATGTTTTTTTATGTTGTCTTATTTATATTCAGATTTGTGATATCTGAAAATAAAGTGTATTACTATTTTTTGTTACTCTATTGCCCGACTTCCCCCCAAACGTTGTGTGGGAGAGCGAGAAGGGGGTGTGAGAGTAGACCCGAAAGACAGGCATGGCCAGGTGAGGTATGCCCCGGTTATTTACGACGGCCAACAAATCTCCAATCAGTAGAACACCGTCTGTGATCTATTTGTTTCCATCCGAACACTATTTTCGTATTTTAGGCCCGTGGATTTATTTCTTTTATAATAGCCTAAATTAACAACTTAGGGACAAGAGATTTGATTTATCGCGGACCTGTTTGGCGCCTAAACATAAATTTTGTACAAATAAGAACTAATTTACAGCGACAACACCAGATTTATTTATATTACACAATAGGCGTCACTTAGACTGTTAACGATTTCTCGGGTTTTTCAAGTGCGATTGTAAATTATCGCCTACTATCAAAATACCATTAGAATCTTCTAGATATGCGCTGAAGGCATAATAGACAGGGTCTTTTTTAAATCTATGCCGTAACTTGAGAAAAACAAGAATATAGGGTCACTGGTTATCGAGACACATTATGTTGAAAAAAGAAAGAAAAATATGACATTTATTTAAATATTTCTAGAAATATTTCACATACATTAATTAAAGACAAAAACACCCTGTCTGGCGAAAATCGGTGTTTTTGACAATTGTTTTGGTCTAAAATAATACAAGATAGAACAATTTAAATGAGTTTCAAAACTTGAAATTTTTCAATTCCAACTAGAATTGTGTTGAATTCTAACACAAGTTCTCTCCCGAAATTTTGAGTTACAATATAAAATTTAAGACGTAAGGAACTTTATAAAGTAAAAGAAAAATTGCACCTTGAATACTGAAATTTCAAGTTTGAAGGAAATTTCAAGTTCAAACGTGATGTTTTATGTTGATACTTTTAAAAGAGATATAAAACTCTAATCTTAAAAACCAAATACTATATTCAATTCTCAACTTGAATTTTTTAGTATCGAAATTTCAAGTATCAACATAAATTTTTGAATTACAAATACAAAGCTCAGGACGAAATTTAAATCTTCAACATAATTTTTTTAATTACAACTACTTTCATCTTAAAGGCGCAGTTTTAAATGTGAATATGAAATAAGTTTCAATATGATTTGAAATTTCTAGTTTAAGTAAGAAATTTTGAATTAAAATTAATAGAAATATAAAACTTCAAACTGAAAGACGAAATTTCATGTTTTACCTCGAAAGTTGGTACTGAAAACAATATCTCAAGGTTCAACTTGAAATTTAGTATTCAAATTAGAATTTCGAGTTTCTCGTAAAATTTGGAATTCTGTTACAAATTCAACAAAAAATTTTTGGTTTAACCAGATGAATTTTGAATTTCAATTTGAAGTTCTTAGATTAAACTCGAAGATTCAAGTTTCAACATGAGTTCTTGGTTACAAATGCAAATTTCAAGTTCAAAATGAAATATTAAATTTGAACATGAAATTTCACGTTTCAATTTAGTATGAAATTTCTAAATTTAAATAAGAAATTTATGATTACATCTTGAGCAGCTAAGTTGCAATAGCCAAATGGAAATTTCATGTTGAAATGAAAAATTTCATACAGAAGATCGAAATTTCACAAACAATACTTCAAGTCTCAACTTGAAATTTTGGATTCATTAGAAATTTTGAGTCTCTTTTAAAACTTTTTTCAACATGGAATTTTTAGTTTGAACAGATAATATGTAAATGTTTGATTCCAATTCGAAGTTTCTAAATTAAACTCGAAGTTTCAAGTTTCATAGTGAAATTTCAAGTTCGGGGTGAAATTTTATCTTCGAACATGAATTTTCACGTTTCAATATAAAATTCGGTTTGAAATTTGATATTGATTTTTTAACTCCCAACTTGAAATTTAGGAATTCAGAATTACAATTTTAAATTTCTCGTAAAATTTGGGATACTGTTATAAATCTTCCAATTTTTAGTTCAAATAGATAAATGTTGGATTTCAATTTGAAATTGCTAGATTGAGTTCGAAGCTTCAAGTTTCAACATGAATTTTCACGTTTCAATATAAAATTCGGTTTGAAATTTCTAGTTTAAGTAAGAAATTTAGGATTGCACCTTGAATAACTAAATTCAAACGAAACTTTTCCTATTCCAAGTGGATATTTAGAACTTGTACAAGAAATTACATATTCAAACCTGATATTTCATGTTGATTTTTTAACTGACAAAATTTCGAAGTGGAAGACTAAATTTCGTATTATACCTCGAAATTTTGGATTCAAAACAATATTTTGAGTCTCAACTTGAAATTTAGAAATTCAAAATTACAATTTTGAATTTCTCGTCAAATTTGGGATACTGTTACAAATTTTTCAATACGAAATTTATAGTTTAAACAGATTTCCATTTGAAATTGCTAGATTCAATTCGAAGTTTCAAGTTTCAACATGAATTCTGGTATTACAAATACAAATTTCAAGTTCGGGCGAAATTTTAAATGTGATCATAAAATTTCAAGTTTCGGTATAAGATTCGGATTGAAATTTCTAACTTAAAACTTTTCCTATTCCAGAAGGAAATTTAGATTTTGAAAACGATATTGCAAGTTCAAATGTATTAAAATTTAAAGACGAAATTTCAGTGTCTCAACTTGAAATTTCGCATTCAACCGAGAATTTTTAAGATTCACTTAAAACTTTAGATGCCGATTAAGTTATTATGTACAGGATGTTTCATGTGTAGTCATAAATCAAAAGCAACACTTTCTTTCGAAATTCGAAACCTTTCCAATTTTTGTTTTTAACTAATAGGTATTCCCAGTGTTTTCCTAAACTCGGGACACTGTGATTCTGAACCGGTCGCAATATTTTGATTTCGGATAAATAACGCCGACAAAATATTAGATTATCTGAAACTAAACACGCAATAATCACTTAATTAATTTAAAAAACACTCGTATTCAATTGAAATTGATACGTAAAGAAGTGATTAAGCTTTATGACGGAGCACCGATCACGTTATAAAAGGATATATGATATTTAAATTATCATATAAATACATCAACGCCGTCATTAATATAGACACCCCACTGTTTTCCTTGCATTTTAAATGTTATAACACTTTAATTAGATATTAAAGGAACGTATAAATAAAGCTCAGGACCTAAGCTGTTATCATTAGCGCGGGCATTTTTTTTACGTCCGTAAATATTAGTAAGATCGGTAATAACAAGGTATATCGGAAACTGTCCTAAGATATTTTTAAAAGGGCCATAACTTCGGGTTTACTTCACATTAAACTGTGCAAAATGCATTGTCAGAAGGTAATACAGACTTTATGGATATCATATTGTCATTTATAGAAAATCCATAACCCTTTCAAAGTAGTTACAATATGTTTACAACTTCACGTAAATTTATCCACTTTATTTCTGATAAGGGCCATAATTTCGGTAATCTTTACGAGCGTGTGGTGGCTAGGGCCATTCCCATGTTATTCATTTGTTTATCTATTGAAAACCACGAGATATATATTATTCCGTTTTGGGAGCGTTTTCAACTTAAACCACTCCTTGCCAGCCAGCGCGGCCAGCAGGTTTTTAACATAACCTACAATGTTAATGTCTTAGGATGCGTTGGCGATTTGACACCTGTACAAAAACAAAATCGTCACGTTTTTCACAACAGGACCGACTTAACTTCGGCCTTATGTAAATATTTTTTCTATAAACATATCGTGAGCACCGAGACTTAAGCCTGGGGTGCCCTGTTTTCAATATTTATTTTGATGATATCCTCCACGTTGATTTAAATGTTTTAATTTCAAAGATATACACTTTGCAGCCGTCGTAAATAAAATTAAATTTATATTTTAGGCGTAAGTGAATTATTATTAATAATAAATCTAAAATATATTGCATATACGGAATGATTCGCTAGCCTTGTTACAAACTTTGGCAATAGAAAGTAGAACAAATGTTTTACCTATAATCACAGGTTCGACTTTTTATGTTTCTAAATTTTACAAGACGAAATAGAAGTAATTATAAATTATTTACTACCATTCTGTAACTTTGCAATCGAGAGAGATGTGTTAGCAAATATTGGATTCGACATAACACAAAATATCGCGTTACTGTAAAAAAATTTGTCACCGACCTTCCAGAGGGCGAAGATTGGATTGGAATGAGAAGATAGTTTATTAAAAAAACTGTGTTATCGTGGATAAACATTCGCAGTCGAGAGGGATGTGTTAACAAAAGTTGGGTATGACATAGCTAGTACAATACACAATATTGCATTACTGCAAAAATGTTCCAAAAAACTCAATTTCCATGGGTAAATATAAACACATTATGACTTTGCAATAGAAATAGATGTGTTAACAAAAATTGGATATGGCATAGCTAGTACAATATATAATCCAATCCTATTAAAAATTTTATCACTGCTGTCTCAAGGGGAAGAAAACTTAATGGGAATTGTTTACTTTTTTTTAATTAAAATGCAATTAATATTTTCGTGGATTACATAAACATAACATAATCGAGAGGGATGTGTTAACAAAAATCGGGTAAGACAATATATAACTGCGTTATAACATTGCTAAGACAATATAAAATATCGCATTACTGTCAATAATTTTGTCACCGCCATCTCAGAGGATAAAAGCTGAACCAGGACTCAACTTTCACGGACTATCAACACCCTGTAACTTCGTAGTCGTGAGAGAGGTGTTAACAACAATTGGGTATGCTATAGCTAGTGCAGTATATAATACCGCAACACAATTTTGCCATTTTTGAGTGAGATAATTGTGGATTATTTATTTTCCCACTAAAATTAAATTCAAGTCTCTGGGATACCCATAAACATGCTATAACTTCGCAATTGAGGGAGATGCGTTAACAAAAATTGGGTATGGTATAGCTAGCACAATATATTACTTCGCTTTATTGATAAAAATTATGTCAGTACCGTCTCAGGGGTGAAAACAGGATGGGAATGTAAATACCCACATAAAAGTGATCATTCTATAACTTCCATCGAGAGGGATGCGTTAACAAAAATTGGGTAAGTACAATATAAAACATTGCGTTACTGTAAAAATCTGTTAACACCGTTTAAGAGGGCGACTACTAGATCGCAATGAATTCACCCAATTTACTTGGGTAAATATAGACACCTTATAACTTTGCAATCGGAAGGGATGTGTTAACAACAGCTGGATATGACATAGCTAGTACAATATATAACAATACAATGCCATTATGAATGGAAAATAATGGTTTATTTATTTTCAAATTAAAATTAAATTCTTAATTTCGTGGATAACAATAAACATGCCGTAACTTTGTATTCGAGGGGAATGTGTTAACAGTTGGGTATGACATAACTAGGACAATATATCACTTCGCTTTATTATTAAAAATTACGTCTCGGGGGGAAAATTGGATGGGAATGTAAATACCCACATAAAAATGATCATTCTGAAACTTCGCCACTGGGAGGGATGTGTTAACAAAAATTGGGTAAGTCATAGCTAGTACAATATAAAACATTGCGTTATTGTAAAAATTTGTTATCACCGTTTAAGAGGGTGACTACTAGATCGCAATGAGTTTACCCAATTTACTTGGATAAATATAGACACTTTATAACTTTGCAATCGAAGGGGATGTGTTAACAACAGCTGCATATGACAAAGCTAGTTCAATATATTACAAATTCATAATTTCGTGGATAGCAATGAACTTACCGTAAGTTCGCATTCGAGAGGGATGTGTTAACAATTGTGTATGGCATCTTTTAGAATATACATTAGAACAGTAATTATTTCGTTAAAAAAAAATGTATAACACGTTAGAATCTTCACACATTTTCGTTTGAAGAGATTTTTTACAATTTTCCCGTCGAGATTTGGCAACATCCCGATGATTTTTGTTCAGCAATGCCAAGTAAACTAACCGGATAAAATCTGATTTAATAAAGCCAGAATTATTACCCTTGTCGAAGAGGGTGTGTCCGGGATGAAATAGCCGGAAGATTGGGGTCCGGGTGACGTTCCTCCTACATGGAATCATTATTTAGAGACTAATTTTACAACTGACAGAGCCAGAAGTGGAAGGCCAGGGATCACAAACCATCGCTCTGAGGTTTATCTTTGGAGTGATAAGACGCGACCCCTATCTTTCAGTGTCAAGACCGCGAGGTCGGGCTAGAAATGCAACAGGAATGCAAATCGAAACTACGTTAAATTTCGCTTTCGAAACCCGAGTGAAAATTTATCGTTACCTATAAATTTTTATCTAACTAGCCACAGTCTTACAAACGAAGCTCTATGGTAATCATAAACTTAAAAATTGATTATAACATACATGGCGTTACGGGTTTTAAGTGAATGAGTAATTAACATACAGCAGCATCATATCTCAATAGCATTAAAAAATATTACAATTGGTTCTTTATTTACGCACTTATTTGCTGCGTAATTACATTTTTCATGTATTTATTTATATTAAGATATGTACAAAACTTCTGCATATTGTACAACGTGCATCCGTAAATGCGTAGTGTACACCGTGCGTAAAGTTAGTAGTAGAGAGAGTAACATAATCATTAGAAATCCTCACATTTTACATTGATTCAAAACTATAAAATTTAATATAAGTGTTGTACAAAATCGAATTGTAATTACGATTTAATCTAAGTGTATACGTAATAAAAAATAACCAGCAATTACTTTTACTAAAGTATTGGGTAATGTGCCACCTACTGAAGATTTGGCCACGAAAATAAATACTTTCAGTGTTTCGTTCCAAGTTTAGATCGTTAAGGATATTATATATTTAGTATAAGGGGATATGTTAATTTCATATTATTAGCTAATGTAAATTTAAATGTCTTGGAGCTACCTGTGCAAAGGAGTATGTCAGTTGTACACTCAAGATGCTAATAGACTATTTATGTTACAGAAATACTATATTTATTTTTTTAGGAAAAAAGTTGAAGGAACGATTACACTTAAATTACATTGGTGGCAACAAATAAATGTATATTAAAGTTTATTATCTAAGATAAACTCATATTTTAGAAATAATTATAACAATACTATGCCTACCCCCTCTATTAACTTCGCAGTTATTACTGTTATTAGTACAGAAGTTAAAGATTTGTGCGCGAGAGGAAACGGCTTATTAGTATTCTGGAAAAGTAATAGAAATTTAATTAAACTAAATAGTTTCATATAATTTATATGAACTATGAATGCTATTTATAATTTAGCGTAATGTACAACGTGCGTAAAGTTAGTTAATTACTTGGCTTTTCTCAACTTGACCTTGAAATGACCTTGAGACGACCTTCAAATAACCTGATAAAGAAAAACTGACTTCAGATTCGAACTCAGTGGTCCCAAAATGTTAGATAACAAGTGATCGGACTTGATTGCTCGGCTTTTTCTCAATTTGACCTTGAAATGGCCTTGAAACAACCTTAAAATGGCCTGATACAGACAAACTAACCTCCGATTCGATGAAGTGTATACTTTTGTATGTGACACGTTATATTTACCGCGGCAATAAAGAAAAGTGTAGTAAATTTTATTAGACGTAAGCTGAATTCCTAGGATATTTTAGTTGTAAATTGCAAAGCGTAAACGACGGCGTTACTCCCGCGAAAAATGTAATTAAAAATCTCGACAATATTTCTTAATTGGAACTACCGGTGATACGATAATCCCCTGACTACATGCATCACTTGAATTTAACATTTACGAGAACCATCAATAAAATAACACAAATATAAAACGGTGATTAATATTTAATAATGGAGATAAATTTAGCCCATAAATTAATACGTCCTGGGTAGTAAATATATTAATTATTTGGCTGTCAGTTTATCAATTGGTTCGATGATTCGCTATCGTTGAAATTATACAGAAATTATGTTTTGTTCACAGCAAGCTTAAGCGTGAAATGTTCCACATAGGTTTCAAAAATACAAGCCCCTTTGTTTGGAAGTCGATCGTAAATAAATACGCAGCCAAGAGCTAAAAAAATAAGGGTATTCATTTCAGCGTTTTTACTCAATAGCAACGTACAGAAAGCCAAAAAAAATGTACGTATATGTAAGGCTTTTTTTGCCTCTTTTCTTTCCACCGTGCGTAATGTACAAATTTCTACGCACGCTGTACAATACGCACAATTGGATTTTTACTAGTGCGTAATGTAAACAGTTTGACAGTTTCCAGATTGTTAAACTGGCGATTATTTTGTAATAATTCAATAAAATTAAATTGTTGAACCAAGTTTGATTCAAACTGGACTCATTGACCTACAAATACTTTATTGTCTTCCATTTTAATTACAATTGCGTAAAAAGCAGTACTTTACGCTCTACTGCGTAAAATAGATTGTTTATAACTCACAACATACATTTATCGGTATTGCCTAACATACCTTATTACCGGTACATTACGCAGTTGTGCATAAACAACTTTTATTATTTTATACCGTTCGACTGTTGTGTTATCCGTGACAGATACATCAAAAATAGCACGACATAATGCGCCATTAGCGACAAAGTAAGCTAAAGAAATAAAACTAGTGAGAAATTTCTACACAGAAAGCTCTAATGAAAATCCATTTTCAATAAATATTTCAAAGCCACCTGCATAAAATATACAAGAATCATGTCGGTCAGTCATTTCTTCTGAATCAAAAGTTCACCAGTAAAATATTTATTGCTTGAGGTTTGAAAATATATCTCTAGTTACTTAGACTTTTTAGAGATAGAATAGAAATAAAGATTCAGTAAATGACGAGGAAAATGGATCCTCATATCATATTTTCTATAATGTTTATTTAATGTTTATTTTCCAACACAAAATATATGAACACAAATTACTTCTGCAATACGAGGTCATTCTCTGTATAAATGAGCCTAATTTTAGGTTACTTAAATATTGGAAGGTGCTAAAATGATTCAGTGTTGTAGATTGCACCTATAAAACACCAAAATAAAAGAGTGTATGTTTCGACATTAGTCAATTAAATATTTTCCAGCAAGGTAAATATAAAAGGTTAATACTAACACAGGAGTGATAGGTCTTTAGTACGGTACGAAGTGCTAAAATGACCTGTTACAATAAACTAATAAAACATTTTAACAATGTACATTATCTATTATATGAGGTATGTTCAGAAAACAACCGAACTTTTTGAATTACCCTCTGATGGAAACATTTAGTGTTATGCGCATGTTCTTGGTTTGCTGATATCTCATTTAGTTTTCGTGATATTGTTATTTTAATGCAATGTGTTATTGTTATCACTGTCATTCTAACAGGTTCGTACTTGACTGACTGGCTACTCGAATAGGATAAACAAACCAGGATAAAAAATATAATTTATGAACATGTTAGTCCCCTATAGCTTTCAGTTTTGTCAAAGAACATTCATGGCCTTTTCTTCAAGACAGAACAGATGAAGCAATTTTTAAAAATGCTTCCACATAAAAGGTACGCATAAGTTGCGCATTATACTGCATTTAGGACAGGTAGGAATGCAAGTGGACGCACAGATTGTCTCTCGATGCAAAATAAACACAAGGAGCAAAAAGGTAAAATTCAAATTGCGTAATATATGTTAATAACTCCAGCTATATTTAATACCAACGGGCATTTTTCATGAAGTATACGGCTTTCGTTTCAATTTAATGTGTTTGTTAAGCTTAAAAGGTAACAACTACATAATAAATTTTTGAATTTTTCTTCCCCTGTCCTGTATCGCGATTTAGCCGTAATATGAATAGCAAATTGCATTCCGTATAAAAAGAGCTACATGCTGTATGTACAGTTTGATTATACAGGTACAAAAAAATAGTCTGTTCCTGTGACCCCCTAATTCTAAATGGGTCACAATACAATACAATTCGTATGATGGAAACGAGTTCTTCAGCAGAAGAAGCGTCTATGGAAGCAGATGGAATTACTGAAAATGAAGAAAACTTTCGAGAGAAAGATGAAGAGGAAGATGAGAAGGAATACGAAGAGGGTGACAATGTCAGTGAAATGAATGAACAAAGAAGACAAACAAATACCGTAGGAAGGGAAAGAACAACCTGAAACGTTAACCAGTAGCAAACTCAACAGTACTGAAAGAGAGCTGTGAGGGATGAAGTATGTCTTGGGAAGAATAAGATGTTTTCTGTGTTTATGGGACAAAAGAGATAAGAAGAATACCAACTATGAACAGAAACTTTGACCTATTTATTCAAAGAGATCTTAATTTCAGCAATTTTGCTAGATCTATCCAAGGTTCTACTTCTTCCAATCCAAAAAAAAACATAAAATTAGGACTAGAGAAACAATCGGTTAAGGCTTTGGATAAAGGTAAAGAAATTCCTGGTATATACGTCAAACACACTTTTAATGAATTGAGTGGCGTTTCTCTTTAGTAAAAAAATTGTAGTGCAAGCAAATAGTTATGAAAAACGAACGATTTAACGAAAAATGGTGCGAATTTGATGACGCTCTGTATGATATACATTTAAATGCTGACTATACTATTTGGCGGTAATATAATACCTGCCCTATTTAAAAATCGCCTGAAGGCTCGCCTTTCCAGACCCAATGGACAACAGAGGTTTCCCAGGTACGAAAGAGTTAATAAGGGTAAGAAATACGCTGTGACACCCGAACACAAGAAATAAATTAGTGTCTTGTTAATCTACATTTCAATTTAGATTATTCTGTACAAATTGGTGCATTCAAGTCACCATAGAAGACTTATGGAGCAAAATATAAATGAGCAAATTAATTAAGGCACCATTCGAGTTCGGCTATGTCAGAATAAACAGTTTTGTTCACATTTTTCTGGTATTTAAGCACAGAAAATTAATAAAGGTTTTTCCTCCGCGATATTAAATTAAAAGTCGACGTTTGGTCGACGTAATAAATTTGCCTAATAGATGGTGAACGTCTAATAAATGTGATTTGATGACAAGACAGAGTAATTCCTGCCAAAACGAACTGTGAAAACTGTAGGTTTCTAACTCTTATGGTTTAGATGCTATCTAGCCTCATTTAAAGAGCTGAAATCATGATTTTTTTCAAAAACAACTGATTATCTCGAAAACACTAAGTTTTAAACACCATGTATATTCAATAAACCCTACCTAATATTAACCAAGGAATTCAGAAATGCAATAATATATAGGGTGTTCCATTTAAAATAACAAAGTTATGTAGCGCCCATGCAAAATGGAACATCCTGTAAAGCTAAAAATATTTTCTTTACATGTCTCACATGATACCAGACAAATTTTTATTAAAACCATTTTTTTTATAAGTTTTACAGTTGCAGAGTTACAGAAGAATCCCTCTTAGATGGAACACCCTGTATTTTATAATTTCCAGATTACTGCCTTCCTAAAAAATGTAGAGGTCGATACAGGAAGCTGCCACCTTATTCCCTTCATAACACAGGTCAACATTTGTGTTCAAGGTGATTTGAAGGTCAAATCAAGAAATGACCTCCAAAAAATCTGAAAAAATTCATGCTCATGTTTTAGAGGTCACTGAACCCGAATCCGAGGTTTGTTTACCCCTACGATACATCCTAGAGGTCATTCAAGGTCATTTCAAGATCATTCACGAAGTATTTTGGATAGAAAAGTTAAAATCTGCCTGAAAAATCTGAAAAAATACGTCTAAATGTTTTTGAGGTCACTGAACGCGAATCCAAGGTTATTTAAGCTCCATCACGTCAGGTTAAAGGTGATTTGAAAGTCAAATCAAGAAATGACCTCAAAAAAATCTGAAAAAATTCATGCTTATGTTTTAGAAATCACTGAACCCGAATCCGAGGTTTGTTTACCCCCTGCGGTACACCCTAGAGGTCATTCAAGGTTATTTCAAGGTCATTCATGAAGTATTTTGGATAGAAAAGTTAAAATCAGTCTGAAGAATCTGAAAAAATTCGTCTGAATGTTTTTGAGGTCACTGAATGCGAATCCACGGTTATTTAAGCTCCATCACGTCAGGTTAAAGGTGATTTGAAGGTCAAATCAAAAAATGACCTCCAAAAAATCTGAAAAAGTTTATGTTTTAGAGGTCACTGAACCCGAATCCGAGGTTTGTTTACCCCTACGGTACACCCTAGAGGTCATTCAAGGTTATTTCAAGGTCATTCATGAAGTATTTTGGATAGAAAAGTTAAAATCAGTCTGAAGAATCTGAAAAAAATCGTCTGAATGTTTTTGAGGTCACTGAACGCGAATCCACGGTTATTTAAGCTCCATCACGTCAGGTTCAAGGTGATTTGAAGGTCAAATCGAGTAAAAGTTTTGTAAAAAATCAGAAAAGATACAGTAAAGTGATGTAGGATTGACTAAGTTCGAATTCGCTGTTATTTTCGTCTACAAGGACTTACCTCTCGTACCGAGGTCATTCAGAGGACCATTCATTTTGAACGTGTCAACGTATCGGAATAGTCATATGCCAACTTTCTTAAACAGAATAGTAGAACGAAAGTAAACCATCAGAAAAAGAGACTATATCTCCATACAGACGTGTAGATAGTTATACGTAGACAGATGGCAACTCTTTGAAGACCTTTAATAACCTCCAGATCAACTCAGTGACCCCGAAAACACTTCAATACACTTTTTAAATTTGTTTACACAAACAAGAAACTACCACTACACTTTGCTTTTAGAATTTCTTAAAGGCGTCCAACGACAAAATTTTTTTACTTTCAGTTCCTTCAATGAGAAATTGATTCTTATATTTTCGTAATTCGGAACTTAACTACCCTGTAGATCTTGTTAAACAAAAAGAATACTTCGAGGAGCGTTAATATATCATCCTATCAAACGCTCGCTCAAATTAAGATTTTTGCGTTTAAAATATTAATTAGACCTAGAGGTATAGGCGTCGCCTTGATGTAATTTCGTCTAATATACCTGCATATAACTTCAGTCCGTGATTTATTCGGGTCTGGAGTCTGAAAGAAACGAGACAAACAAAACGCGGTGAATAAGATGCAGTGTGGACGTAACATTTTTCCATTCCACAGCCTCGTATGATAGTAATGTGAGGAATTATGCACCTTTGTCCCTTAGGCGCGCATCAAGGTAAAATTATAATAATAATGCTGATGATGATGACCTTGTGTGTGTCTATATTACTACCACAACTTTCTTGGCGTATTAAGTTTTGCATTTAAACGACGCCGGACTGGCACTACAAAACAAACGGGGCGATAACTATGATTCCACTCGCACGGAATATGTTCTAGCTTCGAAAAAAATTTGGAGTAGGTAGTGGTTAGTTGAGCACGGCGTTGCAACAACTGTAATCTTATTTATAGGTAACGCAATATAATGGTTAAAATGCTTATTACGGTTTTCGTTGTATCACATAAAAGGTGTTATTACTATGGGAAAATATTCAATATTTGCATGGTTGTTAAAACACAGAGCTTGTCCGAGGCAGATATCTAATCTACAAGTGTTAAGAATTCACTTAAAAAACATTAAAAACAGGAAAAAGAGCTGGGAAATTACCATTTCGCGACTTTTTGTTTCGGCAAGCTGAATTTATCACTATAGATGCCAAATATAATGTACAGGGTGGGCAAATAATCGAGGTAAGCGGCTGTATCTCAGAAACTAATGATCGTAGAGAGCTACGGTAAAAAATTTTATAGGTAAAGTGGGCAAGGGAAAATGCTGGAAATTATTTTCAAGTTTCCAAGATGGCCGCCAGTGGGCGTTTCCACCATCTTGAATTACATAAAGTTACGTTTCTCGCGATTTTCCCCAATGAATGTAACAAAAAAGTATTTGCGTTTTAATGTTAACTTAAAGTCGAATATTTTTTGTAAAAACAATTTTTCTCTATCTTTCGAAATAAAGTGGTGGGGGGTATTTGAATGTTGTTTTAAATAAATGCCTGTAACTTCGAAACGGCTTAATGGATTTGGATAAATTTGGTATCATTGAAAAGAGCATTTCTTGGGCTTTTAGGTTTCTCGTAATCATGACAGTTGCGACCTACACGGCCGCCGATAGAGGGCGTTATTCGATATTATAACCAAAATATTGGATTTTCTCAAAAAATTTAAATGCGATGATATGACTTTTTTTAGACTAGAAAATAGACAAATGACCAACCAATAAGCCTGCGCAAACCGCATCTTAATATCTTTTTCCTAACTCAAATTATTTAAAAAAATACTAAACCAGGAAAATTCATATATCCCCATTTAAAAATGCATCGGTTGCTTTCGATAAGAAGGCAAGTAGTAGGCCATGGACACGACAATCGCCTAACAAAAATATTGCCAAGTAACGTCAAACTTTTGTCACACGCAGCCTAATATTGTTGATTGCGTATAATTTGAGTACTTTTTAATCAAAATGCCTCTCACAAATAATGAAGCCGTTGACATGATTGCGATTTATTTCGAGTGTTTTCAAAATGCAGCTATAGCTGCAAGACAGTACGCGGCACGGTATCCAGATCGCCGTCATTACGGGAGAAGAATGTTTCCGCGCTTGGTACAGCGATTACGCGATACTGGAAGTTTTCGTCGTCCTAAACGTCGCAGGCGTCGCAATGGAAGGACCGAAGAAAACATTATCAATGTCTTGGCTTACATAGAATTTGATAGACATGTAGGAACTAGAACATTGTCTCTAGACTTGGGAATAGCACGAACAACTGTTAGAAATATTTTGAAAGATTATAGGTAAATAATTTTATCTTATTCCAAGTATCTTAGCACATACTCTCAAATACACAATTCAGTGTTATTCTGATTATATTATTTTTACGCATATGTTGTTTTTTACTTTTAGATTACATCCTTACCACATAGTTTTGCACCAGGCGCTAAATGAACAAGATTTCGATAATAGATTAAATTATTGTCAATGGATGCTAGGCATGCTTGAGGAAAACAGAAATTTCTTAACGGAAATTCTCTGGACCGACGAGGCTACCTTTAGTAGTGATGGTAGAGTAAACCGTCATAATATGCATTATTGGTCCGCTGAAAATCCGCATTGGTTAAGAGAAGTGCAGCACCAGGGACGCTGGAGCCTAAATGTGTGGTGCGGTATCATTGGGGACAGAATTATTGGACCTTATTTTTTTGATCAAGCTTTAACTGGTAACCGCTTCTTAGAGTTTTTGATCAACGACTTGCCAATTTTGTTGGAAGATGTGCCACTCGAAACTAGGAGAACTATGTTTCTGCAATTAGATGGTTGTCCGGCACATTATTCAATTAATGTCCGAAACCATATTAACGGGACCTTTCGAGAACGCTGGATAGGAAGGGGAAGCCTATTTCCTTGGCCGGCAAGATCTCCGGACTTGACATGTCTTGATTTTTACTTGTGGGGACGCTTAAAAGACATTGTTTTTCAAACTCCACCAACAACACGAATGGATATGGAAAACAGAATTCGAAACTCAATTCGTCAACTATCAGCGGTAGAAATCGAGGCTGCGGTTCTGTCGACTCAAGAAAGACTGGAACAATGTGTGGAATATGACGGAAGGCAATTTGAACACAGAAGGCATTAATCTTTTTTCAAAATCGGTCCTTTTCAGGACCACAACTTTATTTAAAAGGAAAATCGCTTATAAATACGAAAACGTGCGACTTAAAATCACAGCACTAAATAAACTGACATTTCTTGTGAATATTTTAGAGAGGAGTTTGTCTTTTATTTCCATGGCCTACTACTTGCCTTCTTATCGAAAGCAACCGATGCATTTTTAAATGGGGATATATGAATTTTCCTGGTTTAGTATTTTTTTTTAATAATTTGAGTTAGGAAAAAGATATTAAGATGCGGTTTGCGCAGGCTTATTGGTTGGTCATTTGTCTATTTTCTAGTCTAAAAAAAGTCATATCATCGCATTTAAATTTTTTGAGAAAATCCAATATTTTGGTTATAATATCGAATAACGCCCTCTATCGGCGGCCGTGTAGGTCGCAACTGTCATGATTACGAGAAACCTAAAAGCCCAAGAAATGCTCTTTTCAATGATACCAAATTTATCCAAATCCATTAAGCCGTTTCGAAGTTACAGGCATTTATTTAAAACAACATTCAAATACCCCCCACCACTTTATTTCGAAAGATAGAGAAAAATTGTTTTTACAAAAAATGTTCGACTTTAAGTTAACATTAAAACGCAAATACTTTTTTGTTACATTTATTGGGGAAAATCGTGAGAAACGTAACTTTATGTAATTCAATATGGTGGAAACGCCCACTGGCGGCCATCTTGGAAACTTGAAAATAATTTCCAGCATTTTCCCTTGCCCACTTTACCCATAAAATTTTGTACCGTAGCTCTCTACGATCACTAGTTTCTGAGATACAGCCGCTTACCTCGCTTATTTGCCCACCCTGTACAATAACATATTAGTTTCCACAGTCATAAAAATGGGGGGAATATTGTTTACAGGCTGGTTAATTGTATAATTTTTATGTAAATTCACGTTTTTCGCTTATAACTTTTTTCCGTTCATTTCCACGAGAAAACAGTAAAGTACTTTTTTTCGTCTTCAAAAGACCTACAAAATCAGCCCTTGAGCGTCAAAAAAATTGATTAGATCAAAAGTTATAAAAAGAAGAAGTTTATTTATGACTTTTGAATTAAACATTTATAAACTGCGTTTTTGTCACCAGAACGTTTTGGCATCGCATCCTCTCATTGCTTATCACTGCCTAATAACTCACACGACAGCAAGTCCGAAGAAAATGACGATAATATTCATAGTCCTACCGTTAAAAAAGCGAAATTCGCTTGAAAATAATATATTTGACAGTCTGTAACTCCGTTGTTTTGCAACGAATCTTGACGATTTTTTTTTAACTTAAAGCTCTTTTCATAAGCTTTCCGAATATGTAATAATATATAACTATATCACGCGCGTGCGTCGTATATTTAATTTTGCAACTAAGGCTAAAAAATAAAAAAACCTTTCTAGGTTACAAATTTGAAATTTAAATTTCAATGTATTATTATGAATTCTACCATGAAAAAAATCAGTGCGATTGTGAAAGATGCTCGGGATCGTCCAGACTAATAATTAGTTAATTCGTTTATAAGGCCATAACTTGTAAACTATTCAACATACCGATTCCAGACTTCGTGTGAGTTATTAGACAGTGATAAGGAATGAGAGGATGCGATGCCAAAACGTTCTGGTTCTGATTACCTGTTTCATAATTATGAAGAACTGTTATCAAAATACTATCGTAACTAATTGAAATATAAACAATTTATTTTTCATGCTAGTGTGAAAACTATTTAACGCTAAATGTTCAATTTTACCTCTGGTATAACACTATTTCACAAACAAATGAATAAAAAATATATTAGATATAAAAGTTTAATACGATATTTAATTTTTTAATTTTTTTTTTATTTGTAGATTATGTTACGTAAATATCTAGTTTCGCACTAGTGCTAAAAAGATTTTGCACATCATGGAAGAAAAACATATTTTAGACACAAGAGTTTAACATAATATTTCATCCGTTTGTTTTTTTCTGTTTAGTTCTGTTATAAATCAACTTCCATCTTCCCGACGTCCTTCCTCGTAAAAGGACGAGGAGCCTCAAAACTGCAATGACCAGAGAATTGGTTATCATACCAGATATCTGACGGTCAGCGTGGCTGATATATTAGGGACAGGGGCTGCACTTCTATTAATCTTCATATTCCGGAGCTCATTTTTCGGCTGTTTTTGGCCTAAAATAGACTCCCCTAAATTTGATACATTATTCTGTCCTAGCGGCTTCCCTGATGCCACAACATTTTTTAAACCGAGAATATTTTCGTTTGATACTCAAGCAAAAGTCAGATTTTATGATTTCTTACGCATACAGGATGTTACACTATTGAATGTACAGGGTGTGTCAAACTCGATAGTATGGGCCCACTGTGAGGATACAAAAAATTTAAATAAAATTTGGGACACGTGGTGTTAAATGGAATGAGGTAAGCTCCATTTTTAATTTATTTAAATTTTTTGTATCCTCACAGTAGGCCCATACTCTCGAGTTGGAGACAATTTTTTTTATTTTAAATCTTCCGTTTTGTGCACCCGGTACATTTGAATGTTTCAAACGTAATCTTTCCGAAGATTTATTTCCCATTTAATAATACTGATCAAAGGAATAGTAGTTTTCACTTTAATCCATATGTTTTATTTTAGTGGATATAAATTACACGGTTTACCTCTTTTATATCAATTTACTTGAAATATACACAGTTCCACACAACGGTTCACATTCTTCCCACCCACTTGCATGGCTTATTTTGGACTTTCTAGGACTTTTATGCGGCGTAGGTGTAGCGTAATAAAATAATTTTTTGTTCACGTAATTGTTTACTATTTATTTTACTACGAAATGGAAGGATGTGTAATAAAATAAATTTACGAATATAAATATTTCGGATTACAACATATTTTGAAACGGTAGAAAATTCATGATCTTTATGTACAGGGCGTACTACATTTACTTTCACGATGCAATTTGTCGAGAAATATAAAATGTCATTATAGTGATATCTTTTAAATAGGAAACATACTGTATATATATAGTTTTGGAAACTAAAAGCAGTATAATTTACTTTAATCTTTGTTTTCCATATTTAACATTAACACACTACGTTTAGTTGACTCAAAAACACTAATAATATTAATTATACAAGGCATAATAACAAAGATGAAAAATATCCACAATTTCCATATTTTATGCTCTATTGGCCACACGCAAACTGTGACAGTCATGAATTACATTCTAATTACTCGCCAACTATTAGCTGTACTTTTAATTCGAGAATAAACTTTCCTGTACTTCGCGGACTGGAAATGCTGTTCTGACATATAGTTTTCGAGATATAAAATATGACTTTTTAATACTATAGTACTCTGGTATCAAACTATTTACTTTCTCGAATGAAAAGAAAATTACTAAATAATAATATTAAAAATTGTTTTCGCAAAACAAAAATCACCCTGTATATTTTACAAAAACATCCCAGGAATAGAAACAAAAAAAATCAACAATTTTACTCATTTGCCATTTCTAGTATGTAGTTTTATTTCCACGACTCAATATTGAATAACTGAATAACTATTTATCTGCTTGTATGACTAAATGTTCATTGGATTTAATACTCATTACACTAATCTAAGCCGACTTACTCTACTCGAGTGTTAAAAGTAGCTTAAGAAGCTAGTGTAAATAAATTATTGATTTTCATAAATTATTAAACATCTAGTTTTCTAATCCGTGAAATAAAAGTAAATAATTAGTGGATGGTAAGTGAGTTTTAACGCGAGTTCTTCAGCTATTTAACAAGGCGTGCTTTGATTTAATAACGGCTAATACGCACTGGTACTGACTGGGGTACAATTGGACGTGATGTTATATAATTTATGTCTTATCTATCTATATTTTGTCGAAATGGCTTATGATTCTAATTTCTTCTGCAGTGCGTAAAATACTTTGCAGACACTACGCAGTGCGTAAAGTACATTAGTGTGTGCACTAAATTGTGTACATTTTAATTTATAGTGGTGAAGAACTGTTTATAGTTGTCAAACTGACAAACACTACCACACAACACACTACGCAGTGCATACAGTACATTGCACTAAATTATGTACATATTAATTTATAGCGGTGAAGTACTGACAACTGTTTTATTGGATAACAATTAATAGTTGTCAAACTGACAAACACTACCACACAACACTCTACGCAGTACATAAAGTACATTAGTGTGTGCACTAAATTGCGTACATTTTAATTTATACCGGTGAAGTACTGACTACTGTTTTATTAGATAACAATTAATAGTTGTCAAACTGACAAACGCTACCACACAACACACAACGCAGTGCGTAAAGTACATTAGTGTGTGCACTAAATTCTGTACATTTTAATTTATAGCGGTGAAGTACTGGCAACTGTTTTATTAGATGACAATTAATAATTATTATCAAACTGACAAACATTACCACACAACTTCGCTTCCCTGCCGTGGCCTTCCAAATTGTCAAATTGACAACTGTTCAGTAATAATTTAATAAAATTAAATTGTTAATGAAGTACTTTACGCCTTAGTGCGTAAAGCATCAAAAATTTAGTGCATACAATTAAGTACTCTACGCATTAGTGTGTAAAATATTAAAATTTGTCTACGACATATTGAAAAATATATGTTAAAGGATATAGTCTACATAGCTCACGTTTGTTATCAGATTTCCCCGAGCAACCTAAAAAATGATGTCGTGCGGTGAAGTTTGGATCCGACATTAAATAAAACATTTGAATTTAGGTGGCCGCCCGAGATTGATATCTTTTATTACTGGTATAACTAATCAGATAAATTCGAACTCCCCGGTATTTCGAGGGAAATGTAAATTAAATAAATCTTGGGGATTTTAACAACTTTAATACTTTGTAACATAATATCACGTGGTCGCTTTAAGTAGCAGGATCCCAGGACTTCTGTTTGCCTTTATTTTTAACGTATGGGTGCGTTTTTACAGTTATCTGTATTTGTCACTGAATATACTCCGAACTCGCTCTTGAAGGTGGAAGTAGGTGAAAGTTATTTTTATGTGAGACGCGGAAAAGTGAGCTCGCCTATATATCTTCTTTATTTTTAAGGTGCATTTGTAAATATCCTTAATCTGCTTAAGAGCCATATTTATATCCCCTTGTTTCAGATAGGGCATCGTAAGTGTAGGAATGGAACATTAGTATTAATAACGTACGCCAAACATCACATAACTTCAAAAGGCTTTATACGAGGGGTCAATTTTTTATTCAAATTACATTATTGCATGAAATGAACTCTTCAACTAATGCAAAAATGAGTAGAATAGAAAACTAGGGTGTTAGATATCATTATACAATACGGTTTCGAAAATATTTATATAAACCGTTTGAAACAAATTTCATCTATAAATTACGCACTGCAGATTAAGTGCTTTCTACATTAGTGTACTTTACGCACTGGTATACCTTACGCACGGGTATACTTTATGTACTAGTGTACATTACGTACCAGTGTACATTACGCACTAGTGTATATTACGCACACGAAATGTTATTTATCTATTTTGTTCATTCTATTATAAAATATAAATTTATGATCTCGATTTGAGTTTAATATGGTTTTAGTTTGAATTTTACATGAAAGTGATATCGGGGATGTAACACAGAAGCATCAAAAGTAAATTTGATTTAAAGCAAAGGTACGTGATGGAATTCAGCAAATTTTACAACAAGAATCAGGTGTTAATTTGTCAATAACGTAGTTGATTTAATTAAGCGGCTAATGCATTTTATCTAGTGATTGTTTAATTGCATGATCTAATTTGTGTAGTTGTAATTAAAATGAAATTTACAACCCCAAAATTTACTCAAACAACTAATTGTACAACATCATCAGCATTTGCGTGACAATATATCCAACCTGATGCACGTAAATCTTATTAAAACGGTAATCAATTAAAATATATGCACTTTAAACAACGAACATTCAATTATTTTCCAACGACTACTTGATCCTTCCACCGCTAATGTGATTTTTAGGTGGTATTTCTTTTGAGACTTTTTAGGACGATATTGCTTATAACTTTTAAACGGGAAGTAATACAGAGAAATTTCTCTAATAAAAGTTTATTATAAAAAAGAGAGCTTTTTAACAGGAGAAAAATTTAGGCCTGTTTCTGGAAAAAATATAATTGATGACGTCATTAATCGTTTCTGCCAAATTTCAAAGATAATACTTTCGATTGAAAATGGAGCTTACCTCATCCCATTTAACACCAAGTATCCCAAATTTTATTTAAATTTTTTTGGCCCATACTGTCGAATTTGAGACACCCTGTACAATAGAACACTTATTTATTTATTTATTTTTGACTACATACTTCTCGTTCCGCTCGGGCAAATGCGTTTATTAAATAATGAACAAATGCAGACGGTCGCACAATAATTTATTCTGTACTTGAAAATAATAAGTGCACGCTCAAATTAATAGCTTTACAAGTGGCCTAATTACGCTGATGAAAAAGTTACTCACCGTCTTACGAACGAAAACCAACCGCTTGAGCAATTAATAAATAATTAAAAAATAAATAATTTTTGTTCCCAAAATTACGTCGGAATGATCACCCATTAATCTTGTATTATCGTGATTTATAGCGAGCAATATATTTTTTATGTCACAGCCATTTTTCTCCACATTACCCCTAAATAATATTTAATGGAAACCTGTGAAAAATCTTTTAATTTATTTGTGTACGCTCAATAATTCATAATTAAAACTTTTCTAGCTCCCTACAATTTACATGTCTACTTTGTTCTACAATAATTTATTGTTTATTTAAAATAAAACTGAGGCAACACGTGTGTGTTCCTGAAATATAAAACCAAATTGTCACAATAACTTGGCTAAATAATTTCTGCATTTTAAAAGTAGCTTTTTTGGACTCTCTTTTTAAAAACGAAATGAATATACATTTCAATATTAATAAATAGTAGAATGACAACTTATTTTATAAATTATTTTTGCAATTCAATTCTAACACATTTAAAAATATGCAGTCACCTTTGATGTAACATTTCATACCTGCTCTAATGAAACTGTCCACTCTGTATATTCATAGTTGTTTCGCTTTCCATAAACCATCCGTTGCTTTTCTGGCATCGCTAAATTCCTGCCAACGTTTCTGTACATTTTCTGGTCTGTTTCGGACTTATAGAAACCTGATCCGGTGGAAGTAATACGGATTTTTTCCGTCTGTTCCACTCGCCGATATCATTAATGCTTCAGCCACCCACAGTTAAATATTTAAGTGGATGTGGGTTGAACAGGTGCATTGAATTTAAAAAACCCTTGTCTCGAATAGGGCTCCAAAATTGCCGCGATCGCTTATATTTGTGGTTAATTATCCATTTCTTAAATTTTTGTACTGCCGTGCGTAAAATATTAATTTTATGCGCGGTGTACATTACGCACCGTTTCTAAGTACATTACGCGTTGTATGTATTTGTGCGTAAAGTACATATACCCTAATGTAACTTCAATTAGTCAATAATGTACTAAATGAAATGGTTAAAGAATGTGTACTTTACGCACGCAAAAACTGGAATGAAAATTACGAAATGGGCCAAGTGTCACACTTTCCTTTTCGAATTATTAAACAAAATATAAAAGCACAAACACCTACGCTGTGTATGAGACAGCGACAGAGAAACATTAATACATTCATGCCTATATAATCTAGTTACACTAGTTTCATTGTGAATAATGCCATCACTGGCACTTCAAGATACCGATTCCCATTCCCTCTTAAGTAAAAATTAAGTCGTGGTTCAATAACGGCATTCACAGCGTCGATAAATGATGCACTTAGCGCGTCTAAATTGTAGTACTCGAGTACGAATCCCATCACTTCTGTTTCGACCTCTTACTCATGCAAATATTGAAATGATGTAGATTTATAGGGTCAAGCTTAAGAAGAAGAGGAAGAAGTAGGATAGAGTATGCTATTTACTACAATTTCAACAACTACTTTCCTATGTTTTCTACTGCATAGCCATTTCGAACCACTTACCTAAAGAAGACGATTTAACTAATGCTTCGATTCTTCGATGGTGAACTGAAAATTGACAAATCAATCAAAATTCATTTCCAAATAAAGAAAAGTTAAAATATCTGTGTTATAACACTGGTAAGGCCAGAGTGCCAAACCCTGACCTTACCGTATGAGTGGCATTTAACAAGAAATAAAATATATTACTAGTAAATTGTAACAAAATTTGGTAACGAGTTTTATTCACAAAGTGTGTACTATGTATTTAATTATCAAAATTAAAGTTAGCCTTTATCGCCAACTCCTAATGGCAGATCCGTGATCTGTTAATTTTATTGGTTTTATAATGCATTTTGCTTGTCAGGTCACAGACATAAAAGTGGCAATAAATATCAGTAAACGGATAAAGAAATTATTTGGAATCATCGATGGTGGTGACTGAAATACTTAGAACGTTACCTTTGCTTTGAACTTTTTTAGTCTTAATCCTCTCTTGTTCCGAATATTTCATAAAAATGTCCCCTTATCTTTCCGAAAGTGTAGTGAAAAATAAAATAATGTGAAAGGTCTTGTGGATATTAATTTTTAATTACAGTATCGAAATCTGCTCTTAAGAAAAAAGTTAAATGTCGAGAAGAAGAAATAAACACATTCCAGATGTAATACCACCCAAATCGAAGACAAGTTTCAGGAATTTTATATTGACTTGAATTCTTTCGTTATCTTTTATTGAACTTTGACTAAAATGTATAATAAAAGTTGAAATTGGTCGCTAACCAGGCTATTTAAAAGCAGATTTTTTCAAACTTCGAACACAGTATAGTATCGAATTTAAAATTTAAAACAAATCTGTAAGGGAAAATTACAATGCCAGACAGTTTTCTAAGCAGTTGTAATTTAGCAAACAGCTAATTCAATGTCAATGAGTAGATTTAGTTCAAGATTTTAGTTCAGTAGAGGTTTAAGAATGCAAGATTTTGAGTTCAGTTGCTGAATTTTTAATTCAAGTACACAATCTCGAATTCAAGTGGGAAATCTTGGGTTCAAGCGTGACATTCACTTTCAATATCTGAAAGTCGAAATTATTATTACCGTCAAATACTGATTAATTAAGTGTCTCTAATACTTAAGTGTAATAATCTATTTGTGAACAGTTAAAATTTCTTAATTTTCTTCCACATTGCAACGTCGAAAGATTTAGGTTCAATTTCAAAGTTAGTAACATTGAGAGTTAAAAATCTTGACTTCCAATTAAATTAAAAATTTCTGTAGTTGAGTATCGAACTTAAAATATAAAACACAAAAATTTTAGATCATCCAAATGTGTAAGGGAAAATTCCAATGTCAGACAGTTTTTTAAGCAGTTGTATTTAAGTAAACAGCTAATTCAATGTCAATGAGTAGATTTAGTTCAAGCTTTTAGTTCATCAGAGGTTTAAGAATGCAAGATTTTGAGTTCAGTTGCTGAATTCTTAATTCAAGTACACAATCTCGAATTCAAGTATGAAATCTTGGGTTCAAGCGTGACATTCACCTTCAATATCTGAAAGTCGAAATTATTATTACCGTCAAGTACTGATTAGTTAAGTGTGTTTAATACTTGAGTGTAATAATCTATTTTTGAACAGTTAAAATTTCTTAATTTTCTTCCACATTCTAACGTCGAAAGATTTAGGTTCAATTTGAAGGTTAGTAACATTGATGGTACGAAATCTTGAGTTCAACTACAAAATTTCGAACTTAAGTACAGAATTTCAAGTATCATATATTGAGTTCAAGCATAAAATTCCAATTATTTATTAAAGTACAATTTAAATATGAAATTGTGAAATTATAAATAAAAAGACTACTGTTTAGTGATATAATAAAAATTTCGATGAAAATGATATGAGGAAATTCCAATGTCACAAAGTCTTCTAACAGTTGAAATTCCTCAAAGTATTCTAAGCTAGGAAGTAGAGTTTGGTTAAACTTCAAGTCCAATGATAGTTTGAGAACATAATTTTTGGTAAACTTATGAAATTTATTATCCAAGTGTGGAATTTCGAGTTCAAGTACTTACAAAATGATTAGTTGGAGCATGATATTTTGCACTCAAGTATTATTTAATATCGAATTTACGCACGAATCGTTTTGGGGTGGTATATTAATATTTGTTTTATTATTTCGAAGAAGGTTACTGAAATTTTCTTCTAGTACAAAATTTCAAGTTCAAAACTCGTGTTTAATATCTAGAGTAGGGAATTTTAAAATTGAGATTTTGAAATAATCAATGGAACATTTCTGTCAAGTTCTGTAATAAATCGAAACATGTAATGTTGGCTAGAAATAATGTATCAAAATCTGTAAAAGATTCCAAATGCTTTTGAACTGTTAAAACTTCACAATTCTTCTCCACGTAAATACTAGTTAAATTTTGAATTTTTAAATTTTGGTTAAATTTCGGGTTTTATAAAAATTTGAGAACATAGTTTTACTTCATTTGCAAAGTTTACTATTCAAGTAAGAAATTTCGAGTTCAAGTACCTACAAGTAAATTTTGAATTCAAGTACGAACCAATATAGAATTTAAATGTGCAAATACATGCAAATTTTATTTATGCACCCCTAAAAGATAGCTAATGTTTCGATTAGGTCTTGACAGATTACCAAAATACCTTACCTTTGAATTTCGATAGACAGGTGAATTATTTTCACTTGAGTTTCGAACAGATATGACACAAATCTGGACTAACCCCGTATGATATTCGAGGAATTCGCTTAGAACCGGAAGATTCCTTGGCTTGATAGGTGATTAGAAGAAAGTGGAGGTCTTGTTTTATAGCAGTCCAATAAATCTGCGTTAACGATCGGGTCGATATTATTTTATGTTATTGTTTCTGCAAGTGGCCGATATTTACGATGCAACGAAGCCGTAAATATCGCGGAGACTCAAATTAAAATTAACTGAATATATATAACACATGGTAGCGTTATAATTTACCTTAAGAGTGTTTAACGAAAACAGGTAGAAAATAAAGATAAGAGAGAACGGTTATTGATGAAATCAACATGGAATTGAATCGAACGCCTGACAGACGGCGGTCGTTGCGTTTTGAGGTCCTGGCCGTTTTCTCTCTGCTCTGAGGCGGTTCTGCTTCGACTGCCCACACAGAACTAGAGTGTAGGTTGATTAGTCTTACATGTCTCGGACCGCTACGTCTATTCTCCTCTTCTCAGGGACGACGGTGGTTTTTTTCCCAGAAAGTCGACACTTATTGGCGCCAAAAACAATAAACGGCTATGAAAATCTTTCACAAATACATTATTACGGATAATCTCCACGGTGCAGGATTAAATATTCTTTTTAAGCCATTAACATATTTATAGAGTAATATATATCACGCGTTTTATTGCGGGCGCGTGCATTTACATAAGGAAAAAATCGTATGAATAAGTAACTTGTATTCTTTTGTTCGGATCTGCTATTTTGGCGCAGAAAAATGCGTCCGGCGATGACCCATGCGATTAAGGTCAAGGGTATTATGTCTGAGACACCTGAAAAATTATGAATATTAATTATAAGTAAAAATGTTCGGGCGATTTTTTAATTTAAAATCCAAGAGAATGTTTCCCAGAGGCGAATTCTGGTTTGATTGAACCTAATTTAAATGTCGCCAGTTCAACATTTAGCGTTATTAAAATGTTTTACCGTTGTTTAGAAGTACCTAAACAAAAATAGAACAAACAGTTTTCATGTCATTACAAAAGAGGATTCTGAAATGTGTAAATGTGTATTTTTAAAGCTTACGTTACTTTTTAACAGAAAACTTGTTGAGAATCGCTGAGTTCATTTTAGAATTTTAGAAATGCTAACTTTGTATATGAAATGGGAAAAATAAGTTAAACATCCCGTTGATATTGATTAAACGCGATTAAAGGTGATTCGAAGGAAAACACCGGCCATGAAAATAACAAATCGACACAGTCTAGCCTTCATCTTAATTCTAATACAAGAAATTTCATATTTTTTTGCAGTTGAAATTAAAAAAAAAATCGCTGAAACAGGGCAATTAGTAAGTAAAAATTGTTACTTTTCTGCAATATTTTCTATTTTTTTGAGCCATGCTTCACAGACCTATAGCATTACCGACATTTTTGTATAAATAAATAGCTTTTCTAAAGACGAATTCAGCGGTATAAGGTTATCCCTACTTTTTTGTCATGGTTGTCAAAAACTGGAGGAATTAAACGAAGACAATAATTTAGCACTAATTTTTATCTTATTACAGCAAATGTTCAAAGTGGCCCCCATTAACCATTACACAATGCCCAATTCGGTGTTCAAAGTTATCATTGAATAACATTTGGTGTTGTAGCGGTACGCTACAATTACATTTAGTACCTGCCCCAATAAACATATTTCTTTTTGGGAATTTACGAGCCATATAAATTATACTTTGAATTATCCGAGATTATCCCAAATAAATGTATTTAGCAAATGAGATTATAATAAGTAGGCTGTAAACATAAATTAGTTGTTATTTATTAGGGTACATAAGCACAAACCGAGTAAGTAATGACCCGGGTAATTATGATAATTCTGCCTATCCATCGATTTGGGAAAGCTTCATTAAGGTACTTTCATACATCGAGGCGAAAATGTGGAGGGGCAAAAAGATTAATAAAGAGTAGGTAGTTTTTAAAGTACAGAAGACTATGATTATTTGAACGACATAAAAGACAAATTTTACCATTTCGTTCTATCCAAAAAATGTCGGAAATGCTATAGGTCTATCAAACATGGTTGAAAGAAATAGAAAAGTTTGCAGAAAAGTGACAATTTCTATTTACTAAACAACCTGCTTCAGCGAAATTTTAAAATCTGAACTGGAAAAAAATATGAATTCTGTTCCATCATTTTGGGATACACTGTATGTTTATTTACAGCAGCCTTTCACTGTGTAAAACATGTACGTTTTCATTTCCTATATAGAAATCGCCAACGCTATTACCTTGTACCCCATCGAAACACAACCGCTTTTCATCTAGTTAGAAGTCTATATTTGTAAGAAAATTAGTTTCCTTGAATGTAAAACTAATTTGACTGAAGTAAGTTTTATATTTCCAACGCCTTAGTTGAATTAGTGGATGAAAAGGTGTGAGCAACTAACTTCTACTCGAGTTTCACTTTGAGTTTTATGAGTGGGTTGTATTTAGTCACAGTTTAGTGCATTACTTCCAGAAACGTGGATAGACGTCACTGATACCCAGCTTTCTATTAAAACGACGTTTATTCCATTGCGAACTTACTGAATGAAACTGCTTGACGTGGATATTAGCCACTGCCACTGGTTTAGAAGTGTACTGAAAACCGAAAGTCGCTCTTGCAAAATCTTAACTACAAAAATAAAGGGAGATTCACTACTATTACTTGTGGTTCGAATTATTTTGTATATTTTCTTTTTATAATGTATTGTTACTTTATATATTGCAAAAGTTATCATTACCAACAAAACCTGATCAATTTTAAATGAAATGTCAATTCAAATTCGAAATTTCGGAGAAAAGAGAGGAAATTTCAAATTTAAGGACGGAATTTACGAACAAAAAGCAAAATTCTTAATTATAATTTGAGATCTCGATCCTCGATATGAGATTTAGAATTTAGACATGAAATTTTGATATTATCAAGAATATTCAATTCAAGGCTTCAAATTTCGAATTTATCAAAAAGTCAAAATGATCTTTTTATTATAATTTTTCAGTTCGAATGCTAAATGTGACATAAAAATATTATTTATCAACACATGATTTAAAATTTATATTTTTAGCATGAAATTGAAATTTCACGAATTTCAGAATTAATATTTCGAATTGCCATTTAAATTTTTGATAGATAACGTACTGAGGTCGAGTCGATTTATAGGTATTTTGGAATTAGAAAAACGGAAGAAATGTTTTTTTTTTTCATAATATTCACTCATAAATTCAAGAACTCAGGGACTGTCAAATTCAAAGACAAAATTTCGAATTTAAAATGGAAATTTGCTAGCACAACAGGAAACAACGAATTTCAATTTGAAATTCTTAAATTTAACACGAAATTATGTAAATCGTCCTAAAATTTTGAATTCGAAGACGAAATTTCGAATTTCAAATCACATTGCCGATATAAATCCATAATATTGATTTCAGTTTATTTTTCTTTAATTTTAATAAAAACGTTTCGAGATTTGACGAGACATTTCAAGTAAAACACGAAATTTCTATTGAAATATGAAATCGATTTCAGACATGGTATTTAGGCATGAAATTCGAATTTTATTTCAAAATTTCCTAACATAACGACAATTTGAAATTTAAGATTTAGACATGAAATTTTTATTTTAATTAAAAATCTAATTCAAAATTCGGGGCATAAACATAAAATGTCGATTTTTAAACTAGAATTTTCGAATCCAAACAAGAAATTCCTAATTTGTAGGCAAAATTTAAGAATAATGCAAATATTTTAATTTGAACTTTTCATATCAAATGCTAAATGTCATGTAAAAACGTTATATTACAATAGACGTTTCGATTTATGGCACTTTGGAAAGAGAAACGAAAATACAGTTTTATGCTTTTCTTGCCACAATATGCATTCATAAACTCGATTAAATGGTCAAATTCAAACACAAAATTTCGAATTTAAAGTCGAAATTTACAGCATGAAATTCTGAATGTCACCCTATACTTTTTTATTCGAACAGGAATTTTCTAAATTTTCAAGTCACATTGACCAATGCAAGAACATAATGTCGATTTTAATTTGAATTTTTCAATAGATAAAACTTGGCCATTTTGACATGAAGTTTTGAAATTTGACGAAAAACTTTAAATGAAAACATGAAATTTATATTGAAACATGAAATTTCGATCTCCAAAACGAAACTTGAATTTATAGATAGAAATTTTGAGTTTCCTACGTGAAATTTGTTACTGGAATAAGAAATTTTACATTAAAACACAAACAAAAGCTGACAAGTTTCAAATTGGAATTTAAATTGAAACTCGAAATTCGAAATTTAACTATGGGAAAATGATCGAAATTTACGATTTTAGAATTTAATACAAGCGTAAATATAAGAATTACTAATTTTAATTTGAAATTTATAATTGATGACACACGATATGAAATTTTGAATTTAGATATGAAATTAACTTGGGATCTAAATCGAATTCAAGGCATAACTATGAAATTTCTATTTTTAAATTTGAAATAAACTGTTTCTAGCATAAAATTTAAACTCAAAGTCGTAAGCGATATTTCGAATTGCAATTTAAAATTTTCGATAAATAACTTACCAAAGTCGAGTTTTATGATATTTTGGAAAACGAAGCGAAATTGCAGTTATTTGTTTTAAAATCAGTCAATCATAAATTGTTAAATTGAAATACAAAATTTCGAAATCAAAATCCAAATTTAGGATCACAATAGGAAATATCGTATTTCAATTTCAAATTTCTAAATCCAAGATGAAATTTTAGCAGTCTTCGTTTAATGATGCTATCAGCATATTAAACTTTGCCCACCTTTTACATACGTCAAGACCTATTTCGATTATTATTTTACTTGTACTATATATTTTTTTCAATATATTACCTGATTTTACAATTTTACATTATGTCGCGCCAAAATAACCAATGCCTAGTGTGTAATTATACATAAAATCGGTGTGATTGTAACGTTTAACTTAAGAGTAAAAATTAGCGCAAATTGGGAACTGAAATTGTATTAAAAGTATCATATCCAAACGGTATTCCCAGCACAGATCCAAGAGGGAATAAAACGGGCTGGTTCCCGGCAACATGGGGGCACAGCTTGGCGAAGACATTAGACGACTCACGTTTGTTTGCTTCGTTTCCAAACCAAGCCACGTATAAAACATGCTATTTCTGTAGCTAGATCGCCTATGCGAATGTGATTATGCATATCAACGCGACTTCCAAAGCTTTTTGGTTGATTACATTAATGGATACTGTACTAACCGAATTTCCATTTTTATAAACGTAATTGCCCTTCGGAGTAAAACCGGAATATTTTAAGGAAACAGTTTATTGCGTAGCATTCAGGGGTTTTATCTTTGACTGATTCAACAATGAGTACTTAGCCATCTTTACACCAAGGTATATCTGATCAAATTAATATATTTTGGCCACTTCATATAAATATACTCTGTATAATATTATTATGAATATTTCCCTACTTTCCTTGTACATATTATTATAAAAGTGTTCCATATTTGTGATTTAAAAAAACCACATTACATTTTTATAAAGGTTCTAAAATATATTCAAACAATATTTAAACTGTTTATGTATGTAGCACTAGCGCGTAATGTACATATTTTACGCACTAGTGCAAGAAACAAATTGTTTATGTTTTAATGTGTCAGGGTGACAAATGCCATATTAAATGTTACTTCTTTCAAATTGTCAAAGTGACATTCGATAATAACGGTAATATTTGATTAAAATAATATTTATTGAAATTGCTGCAACCAATAATTATTTCCCTAGTGTTTAATTTAATTTTTGGTAGTGGTGTGTAAAATCAAGTACTTTATGCACTAGTGCGTTAAGTACAAATTCTTGATTACGCGCTTGTTGCATAAACGCCTTTTTTATTACGCGTATCTACACTGAAAAATTAAAATAAAAAAAACATATAACGCACTAGTGTGTAGAATATACCTTACACACACCAGTACAAAAAGTTAGATTTTAATACACGCAACAATTCGATTATAAGACAATACTTATAGTGTTTTTAAAATATATCTAAAACCTTGAACATGTACATGAGGACCAATTTTATCTAGAAAATAATATTGGGATGTTATTTTTGAATCATCAAATGTTTTTTAAATCGTTTATGCCACACTGGGCGTAATGTACATATTTTACAAACTAGTGCGTGAAATAAATTGTTGGCGCCTTAATACGTCATTTTCGACGCTAGTGTGTGAAATGAAATACTTTACGCATAGGTGCGTAAAATAAATGACGAAAGTACCTCTTCTACTCAGGGAAATTTCTACTTTGATTTATATTTCGTTTCATAAACAACTATTTTGTTATGATCATTCAAAATTCGAATTAAAACAATTTATATTTCGCACTAGTGTGTAAAATACTTAATTTACGCATTAGTGCACATCTAAGTGACATCTGACGTACTGTCGGTATGTACTTTGCACACAAGTGGAAATGTTGGATTTTTACATACAGAACATTATACTTTCAAGACAATAATTATAGTGCTTCTAAAATATATCCAAAAGCGTATGTACACGAAGACCTATTTTAGAAACAAATAAGATATTGATAAAAACTGATATTTATTTATAAATATAATAAAATTTTATTCGAATAATATAAAATAATCAACATTATATCTAATATCTTATTTCATTTTCGGCATAAGTGTGTAAAATGAGATATTTTACGCGCTAGTGCGTAAAATAGGTGTGTGTAAAGGCTAGTTTATTACGCGCATATGTTCAGAAATGAATTAATTTTTTTATGCTGTGTATTTATGTGTTTGTAAATGGATTTATAACCCATGAAACGTCCATTTCATAATCATCTCTCCTAAGCATTTTAAATTCTTTCATCTTTGGTGTAATACGTTTTAGAGATAAAAATCAGATCCCATTTTTTTCTGCATGTTCACTCTTTTAAATGAAATCCCGTGATTCATCTAATAATCCAAGATTAAGATTCTTTCGTTAGGTGGTATTAAAAAAATTAAACGAAATACATCTAAAGGAAGTCGTGCCTCCGAGATATTTTTTTAACTTTTAATCTGCGCTACGGGAAATGGTATCCCACATTACCTAAATCCTCTTAAGTGTGACAGACGTCATCCCCAATTACTACCTGCAAGCGTTATCCACATGACATACCAAAATTCGGCGAGTTTTATTATAGATTTTATCAACATACGAAGCCGATAGTAATTAAGAAAGTCGATATTATTTCACCGACTGTGTCGAGTTAATACGGTTGCATTTAAGGGGTTATAATTCATATTTTCTTAAGCCACAGCACTTATTTCGTGTTCATGTCAAATACATGTAAGTATTAATAATCCTGTGTTGGGTGTAAGTAAAGGTCCAGTTAATTTTTGAGTATTCATCAAACAATTATTTTCTTGACACTGCTTACTTAAGGTACTTTACACGGACGTAATATTTTTTCTATTACCCAAAGATATAAATATGAATAATTTATATTTCACACTTGTATATACTGTATATGTATAGTGTATATATTTACTTTACACACTAGTGTACATCTATGTGACAAATGATAGTACTGTCACCGTGTACTTTACACACTAGTGCTACAGGTTAGATTTTACGTTTTGTTAGTGTTTTATGTGTTTAAAATTTTCAGCGCAAATTGGAAATTTCGACGGCGAATTTGTAAATTTTAAGTAAAAAAGCGAAAATTTAATGAATATCACTTTTACATTGGCAAATTTGAATGTCAAGATAGAAATCATATTATGGTAATTCTTGAATTTTAAATTTCAGTTCGAAATATCTCGCATGATTTTGCAGTACTTGAAATTTCAAATTTAAATTCTATTATATAAATATAAACTATAAAATATTTGAACCGAAAAATTCAAGCAGTTTTGTAATTTTAATTTGAAATTTTAAATTTAAAAATCGAAATTTCAAATTTAAAAATCGAAATGTCAAATTTAAAAATCGAAATTCCTAATTTCAAAATCGAAATTTCAAATTTAAAAATCGAAATTTCAATTCTAAAAATCGACCTTTCAAATTTAAAAATCGAAATTTCAAATTCATGCTTTGAACTTCAAATTCAAACCCGATAGATTTAATTAAATTAAATATTTAGTGGCTAAATTCGAAGTTTTAAATGAAGTGTCGTGTTTAAATCAGAAATCTCAAATTAGAATTTGGAATTTTGTCTTTATACTAGTAAATTCCGAGATCAAATTCTTCTGAGAAATTTCGAGTTGGATTTGAAATTTCAATTTGAACGCACAGTTTTTTATTGCAATAGTAAATTCGTATTCGAATTCAAGAAAATTCTTATTTACATCCCAATTTCATATTTATACTTCTGAGTTTCGATTTAGTGTTCGAAAAGTTATTATTCATTCGAAATTTGTGTTTTGCTTGACATAGTTTCGAATCTCAAACAAAACAAAACGGTACTAAAATTAAAATATTTAAATTGACGTCAACATTATGTTTGTATTGGTCAATGTGACATGAAATTCGAAATTTCCTGTTCGAATTTAACATTCTTGGACGATATTAAAAATTCCGTGTTGAATTTAAAAATTTCATGTTGAAATTAGATATCTGCGATTGTGCTCCCAAATTTTGATATAGATTCTGTGTAGGAATTTGGCAATTCGTGATTGACGTCGAATTTATGAGTGAATATTTTGACAAGAATAACGGAAAATTATATCTTCTTGTTTTCCAAAATACTGTAAATCGACTCGACCTCTGTAGATTATTTATTAAAAATTTAAATTGAAATTCTAAATATCGTGTATGATTTGAAATTTTTGAAATTTCAAGATTATGTTCTACAAGAAATAGAATTTCTTTAAAAAATTTAATATTTAACATGAACTCAAACATTCAGGTTAAAACAATTGTATTGTTAAATTTTGAATAGAAACTCGAAAATTCTTGTTTAATTTCAAAATTTCAGGTTTAAAATTGAAAATTTCATGCCTTGAAATTCTAAATTCGAAAGTTCAAATCAAGTGTAGATATCTCATAATTAAAGTAAGAATTTTGTCTTCGGTTAAAATTCGAATTTCCGTGCTTAAATTTCAAATTTCGAGTCTGAATTGATATTTCAATTTGAAACTGGACAGTTTTTGTTTGTAATAGTAAATTTTGTCTTGATAATCTAGAAAATGTGTTTACATTTCAAATTTCATCTGGAAAACTCAAAATTTCATAGTTAAACTTTGGAGTTCGAAATTTCATCAATGGAGACTTCGTGTTGTAACTTAATGTGTCTCATCAAATCTCAAAACTCCTTATCTAAATTGCGCGAAACTTTGTGTAAGAATTGGAAATTCAAATTGAAGTGTTAGATTTAGAAATTTCAAGTCGAGTTTCGATATTTCCTGTTATGCTCCCAAATTTCAATTTTAAATTCGAAATTTTGTTTTCGAATTTGACAATTCATGACTGGCGTCGAATTTATGAGTGAAGATTTTGACGAGAAAAACAGAAAATTCCATAAATCGACCCGACTTCGGTACGTTATTTATTAAAAATAATATTTGTTTAGTTATAATCTAGTACGTGTGGTACGTAATAGTAGTAGCACCTTGTGAACGACTCCAAGGTTTGTTGATTTTCTGGAGCATACCCGCTAAGGAAATATTTGAATTCAACCTAAAATGTAGGTAAAGACAAAATACAAAGCTGCGCCAGTACAACAAAGCCAACGTTATCGGTGACATAACAGTTTTAACAAAGATGCATTTGCCTGATAGTAGCCGGGCCGGTTGAACAAAAAGCTTCCTGAGCAGGCACTTAGTGTAGGATTAAAACTGCATTACACTAGCCGTATTTTTGCACATAACATTACTATCAAAACAGCTGTTACTTGGATTATTAGGAAATGTTTAAGTTACTCTAACTTCTTCATTCGGACTTAAAGGCGTGACCGATTCACATTAGCTCCGATACATGACATACAAGTTACACCTACAGTAATTCCTGAACTGTTCTACATATCGCAGCGGAACGCCGTTTTCTTTGCCGGCCACTTAATATCTGGACGGTCGATTATACAAAGCTTGTATTCTCCGTCCTATAACCTGGCCCATTAAAAAAATTATGGCTTAATCCAGACGATTCTTCTGGAAATGCTTTCACCAAACAAATTGACATGCAAACATGTTTAATTTAATAATGAGGATAATGAGAATAATGAGGATACTTTTAGGAGGACAAGCAGTATAATGACCATGAAATATACATACATGGGGGGGATACAACTCTGTAAGTATTTTAACAATAGCACCGACACGATTGGAAAATTTATTAAAAAATGTGGACCGTAACAATACATCTTGTATATATTAGATTAAACAAGTTCTGCATATTTAAAAATGATGACAGCTACAATAATACCTACCTACGGTGACATGTTAGAACAATAGAAAAAGATAATCATTTGTGTGCCTACATAGGATGTATTTTTTCATTCATAAAGCATGAAGCACGTTACTAAATGACTCGAAACTTACCATATGAATGAAATTTGTAAAAATGTAAGCTAAAATGATTTAAATTTGCATGATATATTACGTTTACCCCTTGCTATGTACTACTTTTATTTTAGAGATAATATTCAATTTATGTTTGAGTCAAACGTTGAAAGTTAAAAATGCTAACTTACGCGCGCTGTACCTCACATAAGCTCTAACTTCGCACTAGCGCGTAAAGAAAATATTTTATACACTAGTGTTTTATTTATGCACTACAAAGGCTTTACAAAGGATATACACTATGTAAAATATAACTTTTCTGTAGCAGCGCGTAGAGTAAATGTTTTAAACACTAGTGTGAAAATGAAGTTGTTTATATTATAATTTTACATAGTCTAACTTTATAAACTAGTATTTTAATTTTATGCACCAGTGTATAAAATGAAACACATCAAAATACCAAAAAAAATAATTTTTCTACTACTATACATAAAACACTAACTTTACAATGGCTATACACCATGTAAAATATTACTTTTTCTGCACTAGCGCGTAAAGTAAATGTTTCAAACTCTAATATGAGAAAGAAGTTGTTTATATTATAATTTGACATAGTCTAACTTTATACAATAGTATTTTATTTTTTGCATTACAAAAGCTTTACAAAGGCTGTACACTATGTAAAGCATAAATAAATGTTTTAAACACTAATGTGAAAGAGAAGTTGTTTATATTTTAATTTGACATAGTCTAACTTTATACACTAGTATTTTATTTTATGCACTAGTGATAAAATGAAACACATCTAAAGATCAAAATAACAATTTTTTGTACTACTATACGTAAAATACTAACTTTACAAGGGCTATACACTATGTAAAACCTTAAATAACTTGTTCTACACTAACGCGTAAAGTAAATGTTTCAAATACTAGTATAAAAAGGAAGTTGTTTGTATTATAATTTGACAACTTTATACACTAGTATTTTATTTTTTGCACTAAGTGTATAAAATTAAATACATCAAAAGATAAAGTCAAGAGGAAGTTGTTGTTGTTTAACTGTTTGTTTTACAATTTGATACAGTCGTACTTTATACACTAGTATTTAATTTTTTGCGCTAGTGTATAGAATTAAACACATCAAAACACTGGCTTTAAAGGGGCTGTACACTATATAAAATATAACATTTTGTGCACCAGCGCGTAGAGGAAATGTTTTAAATTTTTTAAAGAGAAGATGTTTATATTATAACTTCACATAGTCTGACTTTATGTACTAGTATTTTATTTTATGCATTAGTGTGTAAAATGAAACACATCTTTTGATGTGTGATCTTTTGATCAAAATAACCACTTCTGTACTACTATACGTAAAATACTAACTTTACAAGGGCTATACACTATGTAAAATATAACATTTTGTGCACCAGTGCGTAGAGTAAATGTTTTAAACACTAATGTGTGTAAGTAGTTTATATTACAATTTGATATAGTCTTTATTTTATTTTACGCACTAGTACATAAAATGAAACACGTCAAAATTTCAAACTAATCATTTTATACTGCTATACTTAAAATACTGGCTTTACAAAGGCTGTACATTATGTATGTAAAATACACTTTTTTCTGCACAAACGCGTAAAGTAAACATTAGTGTCGCCTCGCCAACACGGCCTTCCACACTGTTGACTGACAGTTATTTAGTAAAAATCCAACAAAATTAAACAATTAAAGAATTACTTTAAACTGGACTATTTATAACTATGTAATCAGTTACCTTACAATACTATTTTATTTTAGACACCAGTGCATGGAATGATATTTCAATCATAAAATAAATTGTTTGTAATTTGATATCGCATTACATTTCCGGTAAAAAATATCTCTTGTACGCGGATTTTATAAAATATTTTTATTTTGTTACTAATATTATTGCATAAAAATTGTTTGAATTCGTTACACACAAGATCAAAGTACCTTTTAACCCTCAGATGATTGTTGCAACCAAAGTGGGCTATTTATGTTGCTTTTATAATCGACTTTAGACGATGTGTTTTAATTTCCTCTTTACAATGTGACAAAATTGAAAAAAACGATTCTTATCTCTTGATATTATCTCAGAATTTGATGAACGACTGGTGGAAAGTTGCGGGATACGTGTTCCTTACCAAAGTTAACTGTTTACTCTTTTAATTACAGTATTTACGATTCGTCACGGCCTTCCTTGTAAAAAACAGCGCTAGGGGAAGAGGAAGATAAAGAAACCTAAAACGGCGATAATGCCCGACATATATTCTTTTTTATGGAGAGTGTTGCGTAGTGGTCGAGGGCCTATTTCTGGGTTTAATTGAACCGGCGGCCCATCTTAATACCTAATACAACATAAAAGTGAAGTAATTTTTGGTCGGGAAGCTTAATGAAAGATGAGATATTATCCTTGTTTCTGTCACTAACAAACTAAATGTCATTCGAGATGTCAGAGAGCAGAACTTATTGTTTTATGATTAAGGTCGTTAAATAAATATACAGTGTTATTATTTTGCCATTAGTGTTTCATTTTATGCACTAGTGTATAAAATAAAACATTAAATGTTGATAAAATATTTTATCGTACTACCATATGTAAAATACTGACTACACAGACTATACACTTCGCAAAATATAACTTTTCAGCTAGTGTACTAGTGTACGTGCAGTAAATGTTTTACGCACTAGTGTAAAAAAGTTGTTTATATTTTATGTTGTCACGGCGACTATCATATCAGATGTCACCTTTATAACATCAACAATTATACATAATATTCTTATTTTCTATTAGTGTTTTTTATACACTAGTGTACAAAACAAAACACATCAAAAGACCAAGAAAATCATTTTTCTACTACTAAACGTAAAACCCTCACTACACATACACTATGTAACATGACTTTTTTGCACTGGCGCGTGAAAAAAAATTAAATTACACACTAGTGCATAAAATGAAATATATACGTAAATATACGTATATACTAGCGTATAACGAATGAAACGAAATATTTTATGCACTAATGCGTAAAATCTTAATTAAATTGTGAAAGAAATGGACTTTACTGCACTACAATAGTGCATAAAGTAAAATACTTTACACACTAGTATGTAAAATAAATATTACACGCTAATAAAATATTACATATAATATGTAGTAAAATTAAATATAACTTGGTAATTGGCGGCATTGACATGTCTAAAATGGCAAATGAAAATTTTTTACTCGAAATAGTTACAAATATTTTGCACACTAGTGTGGAAATCCATGTTAATCTTAATTCAATTGTGAAAGAAAGAAAATACTTTATTATGAATAATTTAAATTAGACTAAAGTTTCTGTACCACTGGTACTATTTCATTTAGTTTTAGGCACTAGTGCATAAAGTAAAATATGCACACTAGTATGTAAAATAAACATTACACACTTGCGTAACATGAAATATTACATACAATAGGTAGTAAAATTAAACACAAATAGGAAATTGGCGGTATCAGGGTGACCAAAATGGCAAACGAAAATTTTTACTCGAAATAGTTATTTATAAATATTTTACGCACTAGTGTGGAAATCGTTGTCAATCTTAATTAAATTGTGAAGAAATAGACTTTATTATGAACAATTTAAATTAGAATAAAGTTTATGTGAAGCCCATTGGTACTGTTTCATTTAGTTTTAGGCACTAGTGCATAAAGTAAAATATTTATATACACTAGTATGTAAAATAAACATTACACACTTGCGTAAAATGAAATATTACATACAATAGGTAGTAAATACAACTAGGTAATTGGCGGCATTGGGGTGCCCAAAATGACAAACGAAAATTTTTACTCGAAATAGTTAATCATAAATATTTTACGCACTAGTGTGGAAATCGTTGTCAATCTTAATTAAATTGTGAAAGAAATAGGCTTTATTACGAACAATTTAAATGAGAATAAAGTTTCTGTGTGCTATTTCATTTAGTTTTAGGCACTAGTGCAGAAAATGAAGATTTTACACACTAGTGTGTAAAAAGACACGCTAGTGCATAACATGAAATATTACATGCAATAGGTAATTGGCGTCTCTGGGATGTCTAAAATGGCAAATGAAAATTTTTCCTCGAAATAGTTTATTAATATTTTGCACACTAGTGTGTAAATCCTTGTCGGTCTTAATTAAATTGTGAATTTAAATTAGAATAAAGTTTCTGTGAAACCCACTGGTACAATTTCATTTCGATTTAGACACTAGTGCGTAAAATGAAATACTTTACACACTAGTGCGTAAAATTAAATATGTACAATATATGTACAATAATGGATAAAATTAAATATAACCCACAATTTTTTACGCACTAGTGCGTAAAACCTTCTGTTTATAATTCTTGTAGAAAAGCGTTACTTTACATACTTACTGCATATGCAGTTGCTGGATTTACGATAAGCCTGTCGCCAGACAAATTCACTAAACTTTCGACTTTTCAGAACACATAAAATAAATCAAACCCATTTGTGCAGTTGTAAGCAACGTCTACGGCTATTCCTATCGCCCCGGCAATTAAAAAAGTCGTGTAACACGTTTAAAATATAGCGTATTTATTAGAATTAACTAGGTAATTGGCGGCATTGGGGTGCCCAAAGTGGCAATTGTAAATTTTTACTCGAAATAATTAATTGCTTGTAACGTCCTGAATTATAGATCGGACGCAAAGGAGAAGGACCGTTTAACATACTCCGACATCATCCACAATGCGGTAAGGCCGTGTTATAATTCTTAATGCTCTGCCGCAAATTGACATCTACTACGTACGTTTCGCATGGTAGTAGTTGCCGAGGAGTGTGAATATTTTTGCGAAATAAAAACAGCATAAATAACACATTTTATGACATCCCTCGGAAAACCTTAACGCCTAGGAGCGTTCGGAGTGAAATCATATGAAATTAATGCAACAATGGCTGCGCTTCGTACTTAATATATTCCGTATTTAAATGCAGCCTTTTAAACCTTGATTCCGAGATAAACTATAATTATGTTGAGGAATTAATATTCATCGCCAAATAAAAATATATAACTGTCTGGACCACTACACTTGATTTAATCTATTTACTTGACAATCGAGTCCACGTACCTATTAACCACTGCCTCGTTTATTCGCTAAAAAAACAGTTAAGTACTATTTATTTATAGGAATCACCTTATGCAGTTCCCCGTAATATTAAATAGAGCAACCAAATGTTCGACGTGCTTGGAGCTTATTGTGGCAACAGGCATTGGGTTTACAATGTTGAAAACAGTACGTCACAAAAAAAACAACAATTTAACCGTTAATATTACATTACATGAACAATAAAGAATGTTAATAACATGGCACCCAAAACAAAAGAGACCCACATCATTTTCAAAGGAATTCGCTGCGCTCAACACGATCCTGTAGTCAAAATTCTTGACTTGTCGATAGGTTTAGGAAAAAATTGAAATTTTTGAGTGAAAACGCCCAAATATGGCTGAAAACTGATTTTTTCCTAAATTGTGTCTATATCATTTTCGTAGTATTTTGAGGCGTTCAACGCGATGCCCCCAAAGGGGGGCTGCATGCTGCAAGTTTAAAAAATTTCCATCCAGTAAAACCAAAAAGTGTTTAGGATTTGGAATTTTATATCGGCAAGTCGGTGTTTGCGTTTATAAAATTTAGGAAATCAGTTTTTACCCACATTTGGGCCAGTTTTCACCCAAATAGTGGATTTTTTCTGTGAAATATCGAGATAATGGGTAAAATCTACTAATGCAACGCGTTCAGCGCCTTTAAAATACTACGAAAATGATATATTTGGACAAAATTTAGGAAAAAATCAGTTTTGACCCATATTTGGTCCAGTTTTCACCCAAATAATGGATTTTCTGAGAAATATAGAGGTCATAGATAAATTTGACTAATGGCATCGCGTTCAGCGCCTCAGAGTATTACAAAAATGATATTTTTGGACAAAATTTAGGAAAAAAATCAGTTCTGATCCATATTTAGGCCAGTTTTCACCCATATAGTGGATTTTCAGAGAAGTATCTCTATACGTTATCCATGACCTCTGTCATGGATAAATTTTACTAATGGCATCGCGTTCAGCGCCTTAGAATGTTACAAAAATGATAATTTTGGACAAAATTAAGGAAAAAATCAGTTTTGATCCATATTTAGGCCAGTTTTCACCCATATAGTGGATTTTCTGAGAAGTATTTCTATACTTTATCTATGACCGCTGTCATGGATAAATTTTACTAATGGCATCGTGTTCAGCGCCTTAAAGTATTACGAAAATCATAATTTTGGACAAAATTTAGGAAAAAATCAGTTCTGACCCATATTTAGGCCAGTTTTCAACCCAAATAGTGGATTTTCTGTGAAATATCGAGATTATGGGTAAATTTTACTAATGACATAGCGTTCAGCCACTCAAAATACTACGAATATGGACAAAATTTAGGAAAAAAATCAGTTTTTACCCATATTTGGGCCAGTTTTCACCCAAGTAGTGGATTTCCTGAGAAGTTTAGGGGTCAAGATAAAAACTTTGCATATTGCGATTCAAAACTTACGTAAAAAAGTTGTAATATTTACAGCAGTGTAGAATTAATGGATATTGTTTTAATTTATGGTGAAGCACAACCAAACGCATTAGCAGATTTTCGAGCAGACATCTGCCAAATGCCTTTACCGCGGTGATAGTGGCTTTAAGGCTTTTACGATCCGTGTTGATATTTAGTACAATGGTTTTTCGACCTATGTATCCCGTCGCCGCCAGTTACGGACTTAGCCCTTGTTGTTCTTGCACTAGGCTTTGTGGGGGCAGACCCTCCATTAGAACCCCTAGGTCCGCCCTGATGTTCATTCCGATTTTTATTGTTGGTTTTAAAAATATTAATGAATAGAAATGACAGCAGGTCTGCTCCCAAAGTAAATGGTTGGACAAATGCCTGGAACATTCCAATCAATAGTGTGGCGCATATTACTCGAGGCTCAAATGTTATCCAGTGAATTTTGTGAATGGTTTATTAAAACAAACAGTTCGACCAAGTTCCAATGGCGTATGGGTGAATAGGTATTTTTAAATATATTTCTTTTATGGTATTTGTGTGGATCAACGCAATTTTTTGATAAATTGTGAATCACCCCGTAAAACAGCCAAATAAATAAAAGTAATAAATAAGAAATTTCGGACAATATCTTGACAGGATTTCCCGCTGCGTATCCGAGAATTAATACCATAGTTTCTGCGCGTGGTCATATATCTCTTCCGTTTCTTTTTACGCGTTCGTTAAGGGAAAAAACTTTCTTCCTTGTTAAAATTAACAGAGGCAAAACAACCGATCCGGTACCGTTTGTTCCATATTCCAAGATTTATTTTCTTAATTTCAAACCTGAAAGTGTATAACTGAACGTGTTTCTTGTCCCTGCTATTACCCTTGTAACGATTTGTCACTGTCTTCGAGCAAACGGTTTTCACATTTACGGAAAAATAATTCAAACACGGCGCTCAATAAAACTGCTTTAAGAACGGTATTTATTTTATGAAGTGGTACGTCTATGCCTACCCACTTGGGCGTCGCTGGTATATGCACCAATGGAGTCGTTACTACGGGGTGATCGATTAATTCGATAATCTTTCAAAGAGCTACTCACAAATCCCGTCAAAACTACCAAAACCATAGACAAAAAGTCGTAAACGACCACAAGACGAAAATTTTCACCACCCTTTTGAATTTTTTTCAATTTTCGAAATAAAGCAAAGCCTTAGGATCAACAGCCTTACATTTAACAGCCTTACATTTAAAGGAGTATCAACAAGCAGTTCAAGCAAGTTATTCTGCAAATAATACTCTAAGCTTGTCACTGTCTATATCTTTTGAAAAAAAAATAAATGGGAAACGATCCCATTCTTACAAAAGTTGAATTTTAAATTAGGAAAAGATATATTTATATTCGTTAAACAATTAGGCACAAACAAGCTACTATATAATAGGTCTGCAGACAAGTATTAAGTGTTGAAATAATTACATGAAACGCCTACTGTTGGATATTTCCGGGTGCGTTGTAAATAAGCTTTTCAGTCAGTGGCGGGTCGTTGTTTCACGTGATATCAAAATTAAAACGTTTCAGACTACGCCATTATATTAACATACATTTCCGACGTTGTTACAGAAACATCTCTCGGCAGCATTCTTTAAGGCCATTTCAGATGTCGTTAAGGAAATCAACTCGAGCAATCGAGGTTCTCAAAGTTGCTGGTGAACTCAAAATGAAATACCCAACACCAAAACAAATTTAAGAATTTGGCAACACTGCGATGATATGCGATACTTTGGGATGGATACTCTTTACTTGTCAACTAGAAAAATTAGTAGATATATCGTTGGTATAAATGAATTAAACTCTCTTGAAGCTAATAACGTTTCGTGGCACTGTTTAAATCACCTTCTAAATTTTATGTCCAGTGACAGTGAAAAATTATCGTCTAACATCTTGACAGATCTTGTTCAACAGGTCAGCGTGGGACGAAATGTAGCACCAAATTGATTTATAGCTGTGTAAAAAATATAATTGCTTTGATTACATTGTTATGCGTTCAAAGTGCAACCGATTGCACAAGTGACTATATTCTTCTTAGCATTTTTCGTTTAGAATTGGATAACTTAGTAATTTGACAAAATATGGTATAATGATGTGTTTCTTGTTTTCCTACAATCAACGAATTAAAATAAAAATAGCTTCTTGGATTCCTTGCACCAATATATATCAGTTATCTCAGAAAAATGATTTGCCCACCAAATGACCTGCAAGAACATATCGGAGAAATGTTTTACACACTAACGCGTAGATTCACGTGTTACACATCAATGAGTAAAACGAAATGTGATATGCATTAACGCGTAAAACGAAATGTGTTACGCACGAACGCGTAAAAACGAAATATGTTACGCACTAAGGCGTGGTACCAGATGTGTTACGCATTAGTGAGTAAAATTTGAAACTCCATCGATTGCCGACATAAAAAATAGGATGTTCCAGTTAATATTTTCAAGTCTACCTTAGTTTGACCTTGAAACTAAAGGTCAAAGTTAAATCTATTAATATAGCTTTCTTCATATCCTACAACTTTTATCGGAAAGTTTTTTTTTGTGACTCAACAGTTACTGGGGGGTTCGGGTCTTTTTAGGACACCCAGTATATTACTTATATTCTTTTGATATAAATAGGTGATAGTCAAAATCAAAACCTCACTTTTAAAAACCGTAGTTGGATAACGTAGTTGGTAAAATCGTATCTGATGTGCACCAGTACATAAAACGAAATGTTTTACACACTAACACGTAGATTCGCGTGTTACGCATCAATGCGTAAAACGAAATGTGATACGCATTAATGCGTAAAACGAAATGTGATACGCATTAATGCGTAAAACGAAAAGTGTTACGCACTAACGCGCAAAATGAAATGTGTTACGCACTAAGGCGTGGTACCAGATGTGTTACGCATTAGTGAGCGAAATGAAATATTTACTCACTAGTGTGTAAAATAGTTTATAGCTTTTTAGTAGAAGAAAAAATATATTAATATATTTCAGCGAATGAATATGTGTGTTGTGTACACTTTAAGGCGGATACACTGTATGAACAACTGGGCAAGGCGGCATTGTGCAATTAATAATCAATACAATGCTAGAGAATACGTGGCAAGAAATAATATATTTCTGCCATATCCAGTAATATACAGAAAATCCTCCATCATTTCCCAAACCGTGTTGGTGTCTATCTAAGTGAATGTGTAGGTTTCTTTGGTTATAGTGTACATTAATATAAATCTTAAGCTTTATGCTCGCTCTACCAATCATCCCTGACAAATCAAAGTGTCGACCGTCTTCAACAATAACTTCTAGAAATCAATTTATTTGTAGTTTCTTGAAGCTCGGCAGTAAACCATCTGAGTACCGTCAAATTGTCAAATTTTATGGACTGTTACAGTTTTTATACGACTCGGAATATGTTTATTAAACATAAAAATCTGTCGGGATGATTTATTATTTATCTCAAAAGGTACACCGAGGAAAGGGTTTATTTAAATTGCCCAAATTAATATTCGCTATGATCTATCAACGATTTGAATATTCATAGTTCAAAGATACGACACATCGAGAAAAATATTCATTTAAATTGTATTCATCAATTTGCTACAGAGTAAATCATCGCAATATTTATTATTTAACAAGTGACAGTATAACAGTAACAAGGATATATACAAAGTGTTTTGGAAAAATATGTGATAAATTCAGGAACTTATTGGATACAAAAGAATAAGACGGCTTTTTCTCGTGTACCACCTTATCTAGAAACATTTTTCGTCATATTTTTTAAGTTATGTCCTGTACAATAACATGTACATGTCTGCCTCTGCTCTGAAGTTTCGCATCGATCAATTTATTCAATACATATGTAGTTTGACGCTTTGCTTGGGCGAGTGTCTGGCACGTGTTTTTTGTCGCATCATTAGTGTTATGTATTGTGAGTATAGAGCGGCACATGGTTTGACTACAGATTTAGCCTATGTTATTTATTTGATTTTCGCCGCAAGCTTCCGATGTCTAGTGATGATACACCCGGTGCAATAGCACTTTAGTGATTTCGATTCGTCGTTTTTTATTCAACTTTCGGTTTAAATATGCCTTGAAAATAACTGCTGGTTAAAAAAAGCATATCTACGACCAATAAAAATGGTAGATAAGACACCTGCTGCTTTTATAAGAGAAAGCTTTTCGTATCTTATAAAACTTTTATTGTAAGGCAAATTGGATCATGCAAAATGCTTTCAACTGGCCAGTATCTAAAGGACCTCTGAAATCGAGGAGGTGTCCCATTAACGTCGCGGACGTATGGGAACCATATAATCAGAAATTTAATTATACATGTTGACACATATAATTTAAATCTCGCACCAATACCCAACACAAACATTTAAATAAAAATAGAGGAGTAGCTTGACAAAAAGCAATAATTTATTTAGCAAACATGTAGTCCAACAATGCGGGCTCCAAAATAAATATCTGCACGTCAGACCACTTTGTAAAGCTGCTAGGGAGGAAATAAAATTCTAGAACGGCGTTTCATATAGCCATTTGCAATAATTTCTTTAGACAATCTACATAAACGTGAACATCGTAACGCTTAACTGACAGAACATCTTGTTTTGTTTTTGAAGTTATCGTTGCTCTATTTGTTGAACATACGTTCGAGTTCATCTAAAAACTAAAAATATTATCACGTTTATTTTTATGCCACCGAATGTATCTCAAAAAAGTGGCTGTAGAATGTTCAAACCGTTTTAAGATACCTTGAAAGGGAAACGAGAAAAGGGCTCCTGTCGGTTTAGCCAAAACTCGAGAAACGCCCTGAAAATCGAAAACGGTAACAGATAGAGAGATGCGGCTTATGCCATTGTTATTTTCTCGAAAAAAGAGCTCTGAACTCTCTATCAGATGTGCTCTATCTACTTTAATTCGAAACAAGTTTATTGCCAGGTATCTTAATTTACAACGAAATACGGTAACCAACCTACCTACCGATTAACCGTAAAAGGTATAATTCCCTTTATTGATAATAAAAGCATATATTTCCAAAGACTCACTTACATTTTATAGCTTATTATTAATTTTTATGATATCTGTGGCTCGGGTGCAAAAGTCAATAAAGGTTGTAATTACTGGGAAACAATTAATTATCAATTAAATTACGGTAATAAATAAAGGACCTACATATTTAACTTGGCGCCACATGACTCTTGCATCAAGGCAGTTGAGCGTGCCATAATGCCTTAATGCTGCGTATTATACATAAAACATTTGTACAGAGTGATTAAAAATAGATTTCGAGACATTTAGGAAGCTGAAATTAAGAAAAATATCTAAATAAGGTTTTCCAAAATGTTTTTGTTCCTTAACCTTAGCTAACACCCTGTAGTTTTTACTTAAGAATTCATATTGCTTTTTCCTTTTTTATACAATGTGATTCAGTCATAATGTTATTACGTGTAATGTAATTACGTTAACAAATATTAAAAGCTAGGTTAATGACCAATATTTTTTGCAGCGTAAATATGCATATTAAATTTCTTTTAAAGCGTATTCGTATTCTACTCATTTTTCCCTATCTTCCCTTAAAATTAATCACATTATCACCCTGTATACTCTTCGCATTACGTTTTACACTTAAAAGTGTGTAACAGCTTCCTTGGAGACCCTGTGTATTCATTTTCTGAAAGCACAAACGTTTCCTGAAATTATATGCGCATGTTGTTTCATTTCTCGCGTTCTTGGGCCGTTTAATCATCGCCTTGGGGAAATATATAATTACTAACTAAAAAAATAAACATATCTCAAGCAATGATATACTTACAACTTACCAGTCCGTAAGGGTGTGTCAAAATTATAGTTTTGTAACAAGTCTTGGAAGCTTTGATTGTTTTTGGAAGTACCAGTTGAGGCGAGCCATCGGAAGAGTGTTAATTTTATTAATTTCTAAACAAACAAAACAAATCGGTTTGCTTTCTGACACAAGCGAGATTGAGAAAGAACGCATTCGGCTAGAAGGAATAAGACGCATGCGCGATTAGGGATAGTGACTTTCTATTGGCGTGTGCAGTGCGCACTTGTGGGCGGAGCTCTCAGACGCAAACTTATTGAAATTTTTACTTTTATTTTTTAATATTTCTTTAACTGAGCGGCAGATGAACACATAACAATTAAATATAAACGACTATTCCTGATTTTATTTTATTTTCTTATTAACTTAAAATCACTGCCAATTTATTTTTCGCACTAGTGTGTAGCTTAAGCACTAGTGCACAAGTTATATTTTACGTGCGTAAAGTTAGTGTTTTACGCGTGATAGTAGAAAAAATTTAAAAGAGCTATATAGTAAATGTAAAGACAAATTGTTGTGTAATATCCTTTATAAAACGAGTCAGATAGGTCATTAGCAAAAAGTAGTGCAGCAGATCTAACTAGAAAGGTAAACATGGCCATTAAAATCACTTAAAAATAATAGCATGGGATAAATATTTTATGCCCGCTAAAGGAAATTGTACTGTTACTTTATATAATGCAAATTATATAAAGTTGAAAACGTCCTACGCAGTATGTGATCGAAATTAAAGATCTCTGTATACCTATATATTCTAACAGGAGTCTTGCTTTCTTCGAGGGGACAAATTTGTTTACCAAAGCACGCATTTTAATTAAAAAATTGCCGAGAAAAAATAATTGGATATAATTAAATTTCAATTAAGTGTCAAACTTATATCTACAGTGTATTTACTTCAAATACTTCCATTAAATTGCTCAAAATAATTAAAAATATATTTATGAAGCAAATTTATTGAGTAACACTTTTTACTTTCATCGAATACACATTTTACGCAATGGTGTGCATATTTACTTTACGCACAAGTGTGGAAAAGCTTTTACGCAGAGTAAAAAAACAAATGAGAAGAAGACGAACATCTGTTGCAAAAATTTGTCAAAATTGTACCTACAGGGTGTTTATTTTAAATTTGTCCATTACGCTTATAATACTTAATGAAATGTTTACACTACAAGTTCGCATTGGTGTGTAAATTAAGGGTTAAAAAATAATTGGACATAAAGAGTACATGTAAGTATCAAAGTGAATCTACAAAATATTGTATCTTCATATATTATTATTTTAAAGGGCTTACTTGCAAAATATTTATACAAGTTTAGGAAGCAACGTTTTTCTTACTACCGAATAATAATTTACATTGGTGTGTAAATTTACTCTATGCACTAGTGTGAAAAAGCGCAGGACATAGCGTGCGTAGTGTTAGTCTTTTTCGCAGTAGTAGGAAGAAAGTGTCTTGTATTTCTCAACAGATATTTAGTCTTCAGTTAGTAGAGAATGACGTGGCAATTAAAGTGTCAATTAGGGGAGTGACATTTTAAATATAAGATTACAGAAATAATTGTGCGGCGACTGGTAAAGAAATAAAAAGTGCGAAGTGTATTACAACCTCCATCGGAATTGTTTTTGGCATTAAAGTTAAAAATAATAAAATTGGTCTTCGCATGTAGTTATGAAATTTGCATTTTTACGCCCTCAGGTAGATCTTTGGCGGTATCCAAAGCAGTTATATTAAGCTCATGACCTTTCCTTTTCGAATATAGCCACAAGACAAAAATGTTGTTTTACACATTTTGTGACACTTCAATTTCCATTTACATGAAATTAATACACTTGCACGCACCAAACCAAGCATTTTCACGCCCGTTAATAAATAACATTTCAGATTCGTATTCCGTTGTGGTCACGATACCACGGCACGTCGAATCATCTCATAATTCAACAAGACAAATTTAATACCCGCTCGATTTGTTAGTTCACCATATCGCTTTAATTTAAACATTGTTCTCAAACAATTTAGCGGGCTACCCGGCTTTATTCTCAGGGAAGAACCACTTATAAACACGGTTAATACACCCAATTTTCAACCGGAATTTTCTTTCTCAAAAATATTACAATGAACTTTACGCGAAATATACTTTTCATATTAGTGCGTAAAGTACACATTTTACACAATAGCGGGTAATTAAATTGTTAAATAACTTTAGTTCGTATTAAGTTTGATTCTAATACCACTTATTATTACTACATTTTTGTACATTTTAGGCACCACAGTGCGTCTCCTTTTATATTCAAAGTTGTTAATTTTCTGGCTTTAATCGTTTTCGATAATCTCGCATTTATTTAGCTTTACTCTTAGATAAAAGTCGCTTACAAACATGCTAAACTCAACTGGAATTTTCTTTATTTAAAAAAACTTATTTCACGTGCAGTGTACATTACGCACAATCTGTTTTCCACGCTAGTGCGTAAAGTATACACTGCGCACGCTAGGCATAATTGAATTAAATTGTTAAAATTGATTGAAATATTACTTATTCATGTATTCATGCTAAAACAATGTTACTGATTATTACTCCGTTTATTCATTTTAGACAGTTTGATTCAAACACTACTTATTCATTTTAGAACAATATCACTGATTATTACTCTTTTTATTCATTCTCACTGAAGTTTTCTTTCTTTAAAAACACTAATTTCATGTACGGTATACATTACGCACAACCTGTTTTTTATACAAGCGTGTAAAGTATACATTGTGCACGCTAGTGCACAATTGAATTAAATTGTTAAAGCTTCCATATATCACTTTAATGGAAATTATGTTTGATTCAAATGCTACTTATTCATTTTAAAACAATGTTACTGATTATTACTCCATTTATTCATTTTAGACAGTTTGATTCAAACACAACTTATTCATTTTAAAACAATGTTACTGATTATTACTCCATTTATTCATTTTAGACAGTTTGATTCAAACACAACTTATTCATTTTAAAACAATATTACTTATTATTACTATTTTTATTTATTTTAGACATACATTTCCACTGAAGTTTTCTTTCTTTGAAAACACTAGTTTCACGTACGGTATACATTACGCACAACCTGTTTTCATACAGTGCGTAAAGTATACATTGTGCACGCTAGTGCATAATTAAATTAAATTGTTAAAGCTTCCATATATCACTTTAATGCAGATTAGGTCTGATTGAAATACTACTTATTTATTCATGTTAAAACAATGCTACTCATTATTACTCTGTTTATTCATTATAGACACTTTAATTCAAACACTACTTATTAACTTTAAAACAATATTACTGATTATTACTCTCTTTATTCTTTTAGACATATATTTCCACCGAAGTTTTCTTTCTTTAAATTTCACTAGGGTGTACATTACGCACAATCGGTTTTTATAGTAGTGCATATTGTACACACTACTGCGTAGTTAAGTTGTTAAAGCATCTATGATTACTTTAATACAGATTAAGTTTGATTCGAACATTGTTTATTTTATTTTAAAAAATTTTTTTCATTTTAGACACCACTGTGTTTCCTTTTCAGAAACAATTGACGTCTCTTTTTATATTTAAGGTAGTTAATTTTATCGTAGGCTTCTAAGCTCCTAAAAGAAACTCATAAAAATTAGTTTGTTCTCTGTCAAATAACTTGCATAGTGGAATTGAACAGTGCCGTAATTATGCCAGTGTTTTTAATTATTTGGATTGAAAAGGAACTAGAAGAGTATAAGAGCCCGATAGGTAATGAATACTTTGGAATTAAGAAACAAAACATAAATTAATTAATTTGTATTCAGTAAATTAACTTTCGCTCTAGTTCGCGTTTCTAAATGCGTTTAGTTTTAGTTTGAATCTCTTAACTTGCTATATTATCGGAGTTGGACGCAGTTAATATTCCGTTCAGTCGATCTTAAAGTTCCTTCCAGATTAATTTCATATGCATTGCTCGAATCCAGTAATTAAAAATGTGGGTAATGTAATGATTTCTGTTCCCGGGATTGAAAGTTTTATTATTCAATTAAAACTAAATATATACATATGGAACGTATAAGGTGGTAGTAAAAATTTAAAGAATGCTATAAAATTTAATTTTACTGCAAGCGGTAACCACTACTGCTGTCTAGTATACAAATACATTTTTCATATCAACTGCATCGCTCTTAAATTGCAAATTTTCCGTTGGGGAAACTTGTAATCATTTAATAAAAACTCATTTTTCAATAAAACTTCACGGGGAAAAGTTTGATAATTTATTAGACCATACATTTGGGCGGCAAATCAAATCCTTCGACAAATCGTGAGAATTTAATTGGAAATACTGCAGCCAGGGGTCGCTGCTTTACAATGATGTATAGTTGAAGTTCTGCAAAGCTCGCGCTTCGTGACATACTTAAAGTCACGTTAACTGAAATCAGGTGCAAAGACTGCCGCTCTGTGAAACGTTCAAAAACATGTCAGCTTCTCTTTAAGTGCGTTTTAAAGAATTTATCAAAAAAAAAAAACAAAAGAGACAAACAACAACAAAACAAACAAAAAATCACAAAAGAACAAACAAAGACACGATGGGCTCGCTTATGTATTGAGGAATAATAAATACATACCAGACCAGAGTACTTTGTCCCGCTGAACCCGAATCTGGTCAAATTTGCGGCACCAGTACGTGTTTTGACCCTAACATCAAGAGGCTCCTCTAGAAAGCAGTTTCCGAGATTTCAAACCGACTTGAGTTGCCAGTGATTGGAAAAACAGTGGAATTCGTGATTTTATTACTTTAAAACCTCATAACCCCGTAGCTTCATAACTCCGTGACCCCATAACTTCATCACTTACACAAGGGGTCCTGTGGTTTGGCAGGCTTCCTTAACCCCATAACTCCATAACCCCATAACTTCGGGTGTCTACTAGAATGTACAACCACGAAGCTTCGTTCTCATAGTTTTGAGGAATTGGGTCTGTAACCTGTGTAGGGTAGTCTGTGTGGGTTTTCGAGATTTCAGACTGACTTGAGTAGTCTGTGATTGGAAAAACATAAGAATTCGAGATTTCATAGCATAACCCCACAACCCAGTAGCTTCATAAGTCCGTAATCCCATAACTCCGTAACTCCACAACCCAGGATGTGCTAAAAATTTGTGAGATCATGGATCACATACATAAGAAGTCCTGTGGTTTGACAGTCTTTCCTAACCCCATAACTCCGCAACCCCGTAACCCCGAGTATCTACTAGAAAATGGGGAATTGGGTCTGTGTAGTCCTGTTGCAGGGGTTTTCGAGATTTCAAACTGACATAAGTAGTCGGTGATTGCAAAAACATTCGAATTCATGATACCATTGCACCATAACCTCTTAACCCCATAACCCAATAATCCGGAATGTGAGAGAGTTTAGAACCATGAAACCTCCATTGGAACATGAATCTCATACTTCAGGGGTCCGAAACTACCACATGACTGTGAGTTGGCAGACTCTCTAACACTGAGAGTTGGCTAACACCATGATTTCACAACCCCATAACCCTGTCATCCCGCAACCGGGGTGTGCGAGGTTGCATAACCAGGAAACTCAATAAGAACTTAGATTTCTTACATCAGGGGTCCGAAACTACATGACTGTGTGTTAGCAGGCTTCTGTAACCCCATAACCCAATAACCCCGTAACAGGATAATCATAGGTGTATCGTATAATCCGGAATTTTCATTGTATCTACACTACAAAAACGTAATAGTACTTCCTTGACTATACAATGCCAGAGATTGTGGAGTTTTTCAAAACCGGTTACGGGGTTATGGGGTTATAGCGTTGTGGGGTTATGATCCAATGAGATCATAAATGTTTTTCCAATCACTGACTACGTAAGTTGGTTTGAAATCTCGTAAATCTTTTTCTTAATGTTAGGGTCAAAACACGAATTGACCCGAGAATTCTGTCTTTAGACTCGACTGGTCAAAATACTATGGCATATACCGCCAAGCCAATGTTTTTGTAGCGCTGTGTAATTGTATAAACATCATAAATATTTATTTACTAGTATACGGCGGAGGGGCTGGCACGCTACTACCCTTTAGAAGAAAACATTAATATACTGGTTAAATATAAACATTAATACGCAGTAAGGTTGACGCGATTTGTGGAAATTTATGGCAGATTTAGATACGGATTTATACAAGACGTCGTGATTAAGATGAACTCCCTGAGGAAGCTTCGAATGTATTTGGATGATAAAAAATATTTCACAAAGCTTTCCCACCAAGAAATTCTACACCTGGGCGCAAAATTATATTCATATGTGTGACAGGTCTATTAACACATCAGGGGGTATCGCAGACGATACATTACGCTGGGCTCAGATTACTGGAGTTTCACCCCAAACTCAGCGAGATGAGTTTCATACGTATAAAATAGCGACGCGAATGTATGTACTTTATAAGTTTTTTTGTTCGGTGCATGTTAATGACATATATTAAGGGCATTTATATTAAACGTGGCATTTCTTAGATATACAGGGGGGAGGGTATGACTGAAATGCTTAATCAGATTTTGACGAATTCTTGGTAAAAAATTAAATTAAAAAAAATGTTTCTATGAATTTATGTCCGGAAACGCTCAAAATTAATAAAAAATTATAGTTTATATCAAATTGTAACAAAGAATTGAGGAAACACGTAAATAATATTTTAGTGTTTCATGGATATCGTGATTACTTGGGTTATTATTATTTCAAAACTAATTTTGTAGTGGATACAACTCAATGTGCCTCTTCCTAAGAGTACTAAATTAAAAGTAAGTGCAAGTTATAAGCTGAGCAAAAGAGAAAGTATGTAATATTCACGCGTTCCCTATTTCTGTTAGGTTTCAATACTGTCATATCATATCCCCTAACACTAAGAGCAATCATCCAATTCTAAGGGTTTTTCTATTCCCACTTAAAGTGAGCATCAGAGTCTCCTCAAGTCTCGAGTACGGCCTTTATACGGAGAGGTCGGCTATATGTAACTGAAGTGAGAGATTTTTTACAGCAGACGCTTAGTTAGTAATTTGGAAAGTGCACATTTTATTTTAAACAGTTGTGTAACTGTTTTTAATTAATTAATGTGTAACGTTTACATATAAACGTGTTATAAAGGTTTTGAGCATTCGCATATTTCGGTAATTCTTCACGAGGAATTTACATAGACTAAATTATATAGCTAATGAAAATTTTGAACCAAAATAAGATTAAATCTGAAACAATCAGAGTTTTCAGTGGCTCCGAAATTTTGCATTTTCATGTTTTGGTAATTTATCCGAAGGAATTTACATAGACTAAATTATAGAGTGTATGAAAATGGCGAACAAAAAATTGTTTTAAATAGAAATTATCTGAAACAATCAGGTTCGAAAAGGTACGTTCCCATGTTTTTATGAATGCTTGGTGTGACTTCATGTTTTGGTAATTTTTTTCATAGACTACATTATACAGCCCAAGAAAATTTTGGAAAAAATATTTTTTAATTATGGAAAATCTGAAACAACCAACGTTTTCAGCGTGTCCGAAATCGCACATATGGATATTTTCATACTTTGATAATTTTTGGTAGATAATTTACACAGACTACATTATTTAGATAATCAAAATTTAGGAAAAATGGTTATAATTAGAATAAATCTAAAATAATCAGCAATTTCAGTGGGTAAGAAGACGTACATTGGCTGTTTTTATAAAGGTTTTTATTCATTTTTCCTAGGAAATTTACACAGACTATACACAGCTCATGAACAAATAAATGTTCTTAATCAGCGGTTCCGAAATCCCATTTTTGAATGTTTCCATAAAGGTTTTGGACACTTCCATATTTTGTAATTTTTCCTGATGAAGTTACATAGGCTATTGACTCACAAATTACTGCGACAAAAAATTTTTTTGATAGGGAAAAATCTGAAACAACCAGCGCATTTGATCGGTTTTATATATTACACTCATATTTTGGTCATTTTTCCTAGGGCGTTTACATAGACTATATTCATGAAAATTTAGGACAAACAAATTTTCAATTAGGAAAAATCTGGAACAAGCGTTTTCGTAGAGTCCGAAAACCTATATTTGAATGTTTTTATAAATGTTTTGAGCACGTTTGTACTTTGACAGTTCTTCCTGTAGAATTTACATAGACTACATACTGATAAACATTTTGGATAACAAGTTTTTAATTAGAAGACATCTTGAACAGCCTATATATGAATGATTTTATAAAAATTTTGGGCACTTTCGTCCTTTGATAGTTTTTCCTGAGGATTTTACATAGACTCATGAAAATTGTGAACAAAAAATTGTGTTAATTAGAAGAAATCAGCCTTTTCAGCAGGTTTGAAAAGTACATTTGGCTGGTTCTATAAAAGTTTTGAGTACTTTCTTATATTGCTAATGTTTGTTGAGTAATTTACATAGACTCTTTAAATATGTATTATATAAGCTCAGGAAAATTTTGGAAATAAAAATTAATAGAAAAAATCTGGAACTAGCGTTTCAGCGGGTCCTAAAACCTATATTTGAATGCTTTTATAAATATTTTGGGCACGTTCGTACTTTGATAGTTTTTCTTATAAAATTTACATAGACTACATATTGCTAAACATTTTGCACAAGAAAGATTTTTAATTAGAAGATATCTTGAACAACCTATATTTGAATGTTTTTATAAAAACTTTGGACACTTTCGTCCTTTGATAGTTTTTCCTGAGGATTTTACATAGACTCATGAAAATTGTGAACAAAAAAAATTTTCTTAATTAGAAGAAATCAGCCTTTTCAGCAGGTTCGAAAAAGTACATTTGGCTGGTTCTATAAAAGTTTTGAGTACTTTCTTATAATGCTAATGTTTGTTGAGTTGTTGAGTAATTTACATAGACTCTTTATATGTTATATACGCTCATGAAAATTTTGGAAAAAAAATTTGTAGAAAAAATCTGAAACAACCAGTTTTTTCAGCAGTATTTGGATGTTTATATATGGCCTTTAGACACTTTCATAATTCATTTCACGAAAGTTTTGGATATTTTTTTTTTCGAAAAAATTTGAAGGAACTAACATTCCGCAGGTCCGGAATCTTAATTTTTTTAATTATTTTTTTCCAGGGAATTTACATACATACAGATATCAATTAAATAACTAATGAAAAATTGGGAAAAAAATGTTGTTTTTAATTAGAAGAAATTCAAACTGTTGGTTGGTTCCAAAACTTACACAGGTAAGTCTCTAATATGCGCCATTTTCCATAAGCACTATTTCCTAATTCTTAAGCACCGTGGTTTTAAATTTCAGCAAATGGACAGAGAAAGCAAAGCAATTAAACCCCCTGGATATTATTTGACATTTTATAACCGCACAGAAATAAAATACAGGCGCGAAGTGATGCTAAAAATAATATAAGAAAATAATAACTTTTAGTGCTGTTTCGAAAATAACGGGGAAATATACATAAAAATTAACGAGTTCGACCGTCTAGAGAATTGGTATATAACCTCTTCTTCTAAATTAATTTAGGACCAATTAAACCGTTTGAAAACTTGGGGGACATTGTTTTTAATAAAAAAAGAAAAATCTTCCGGGAAGATAAATATAGCCTCCCCGATTTACGACCGAAGATTTCTAAAATAAAGTCTATTTTTATATTTGTGGCCGAAGACGCGTTATGACCGATTTCGAATTCGAATTTCTATTTCCCATTTGCTGTTATCTTTTTGTTTCTCTGGTTTTACATATTATTAACATAAATATCGGGGAATTACGTACCTATACGTTAAAGGATAGCCATCTAAACGATTTAAGTCGGCGAGCATCCGAAACCATAGACGAGTTATTTTTATTAGGATTGACAAATTAATTTACAGTTGAAAATATATGGCGCACGCACACGCAAGGCCGAAACGTATGTTAATTCCATTAAATGCGCCTCGAAACAGATGTCAAAATTATTATGTACGTCCGTCTCACGAATTAAATTATTTGCTAATTATCATCTTTGGCGGTAAGTGCGATCGCCGCTTTATATTGCCGAATTAATGGCACTTCCAAACTGGACGTTTTCTAAATCAAATTTATAAAAATAACTTGTATTCAAATATCTCCAAAGATATTCAGTGTTACTGTGGTTTTCGTAGTGTTCTTATTACGATGTACATTTAATTTATGGTGAAGCAAGACAAAATGCATCCGCAGCTTCTCATTGGAATACAGAATATTTTCTGGATATATTGTTTTTTTTTATCACGGTTTGCACCTCGTTTTCAAATGTCAGTTTAAAAATGCAAAAAGTTTTATACCCCCCAGCCAGCCGCTGTATTTTCTTCCGCAAATCTCGAATATTTGCTCAGATTTTTGAACATTTTTAAATAGACCGCAAACGAAAAACTGCATTAATATGAAGGTGTATGCGATAGGTCATGAATGAAGTACGGAAATAATAGCGGCCTTAAATTTGATCCCTGAGGAACTTCCGAATAAGTTTTATTCTAGATCTAAAAAATCGAAAAAATTTTTTTAGATTTTTTAATATTTTTTTATGAATACGGATTTTTGCGTTTCAGTTTAAAAAATAAATATAGATGCAAAATTTATCCTTTAATTGTTTTTTAGCAAAGATGACAATTTTCATTATTGGGATCACAAAGAAAGAAAAATCACATCGGTTTGAATCCTTGACGGTTTCTTTAGGATACTTTGATGTTAAAAAAACCAAAAATATCCTTAATCCATTCATTATCTGTAATGTTATCTCAAGATTAGCGAAAATTCTTAAATACCCAATTTTTTTAATGTTTTTTTTTGTATCGGAAAAAATATCAAAAATGATAAGAGCACCTTATGCAGCATACTTAGAACTTTTCAAAACTCTGCTTAGATTTTCTGTATGATTAGGTCCCGAGTAATCAATACTGAAAGCCAGAAAGGCCAACAGTCTAGTGATTTTTGAACATTTTTAAATAGACCGCAAACGAAAAACTGTTTTAATATGAAAGTGTATGCGGTAGGTCATTAATGAAGTACGGAAATAATAGGGGCTTTAAATTTGATCCCTGAGGAACTTCCGAATAAGTTTTATCTAAAGATCTAAAAAATCGAAAAAAAATTATTTAGATTGGTTTTTATAATTTTTCATTTTCTCGTTTTTTTTATATTTTTTAATGAATATGGATTTTTGCGAAAAAAAACCGTTTCAGTTTAAAAAATAAATTTAGATGCAAAATTTATCCTTTAATTGTTTTTTAGCAAAGGTGACCATTTTCAATTATTGGGATCACAAAGAAAGAAAAGTCACATCGATTTGAATCCTTGACTGTTACTTTAGGATACTTTTATGTTAAAAAAAAACAAAAATATCCTTAATCCATTCATTATTTGTAAGGTTGTCTCAAGATTAGCGAAAATTCAAACAAAAAACATTTTGATTAGTTTTTTTCGCCTTTTTCTATTAAAATAATTTCCAAATCGAATGAATGGTTTTCAACATATCTAATGTCTTTCAGTAGCATGGCCACTGCGACCGCCTGATTTAAATCCATCCGACTTTTTTATAGAGGTATTTTATATTTTTAACAGTGTATTTCCTTCGGTGTATCATATTTGTTTAAACAAATTGTACACCCACCTAATAACTTATGAATCACCTTATTAATATCACTTTGCAACAGTCTAGTGATTGACAGTCCCAAATCGACTGCAAACGAAAAACTGCATTAATATGAAAGTGTATGCGGTAGGTCATTAATGAAGTACGAAATAATAGCGGCCTTAAATTTGATCCCTGAGGAACTTCCGACTAAGTTTTATTCTAGATCTAGATCTAGAAATCACTGATATCTTAAAATGTTTAATTTGCAGTCTGGCAAAGTACCTATTTCCCGGAAAAATACTCGAGACAACAAATTCAATCTGCGACTAGCGAAAGTGTCTATAAATGGGCTTACTCTTTCGCATTAGGATTTTAATCTCGTTAAAAATGGTCCAGATTAGTCGCGTGTGTAAAATAAGACGAAGGTTTTGTTTTGGGTTAAAGTGTACACAAGTTTAAAGCGGCGTGTTTGTTATTAAAGTTCTTTGTTCAGAAGAAAAGAGTAATGTGCTAAATTTTAATACCGCGCGCAGAGCAAGAGGTTTGCTAGCCGAGCAAACTTGTTGGCCGCATATTACGTAATAACTTTAAGCCAAATGTTATGAAAGTTTTTGCTATATTTTGCATACGGTGTGTACCTTGCTATAAGCAGCGTTCCTGGCGAGAAATCAAGATATAGTTGAACAGCAAACGGCTCAGAATTATCGTTTTCCACTTTTAATCGTATCGATTTAAAACATGTCTATGTTTTGTCCAGTTTTTAACGCATATTCAGGGTTAATTTGACGACGTATGATAAATAATGGTAAAACAACCCTCCTCATCCAACTTTCTTAAGCTCTATCGAATACTTAATCACCGGTAATTTATACCCTGCAACAATTATTTTAATAGCCGTGTTGGTAAACTGTTATAGGACGCAAAGACCAGTGAATATATTTGCTGATAAGCTTTATTAAGTGTTAAAATAATTACAAAATAAATAAGGTTTCTTTAATGCAAAGTTGTTACGAGAGTTTTAATAAAACATTTACCATTCGGCACATTAAAGGAGCACCCACGTAAATATTAGTTTTATGCACCTATTAATAATTTTTTTATCTTACATCGTCCTTCTCATTCTTTACCCGTAACCCGAAAGAAATAAATATCAGTTGATAGGTACAGGGGGCACAAAACAAAATAAGAAAAATGTTCGTCGGATGTTAAGTCAAATTAAATAAAATATTTGAAAGCTTAGTCCGTCGATAGCCGCACGGTTTAAGGCGTCAGTACTTAAATCGATGTGTCTAACTGCCCGGGTTTCGAATCCCGCGGCCGGTGACCGTAGATTATCTATACTTGTACGGAGGATTGGCGCCCTCTGTGCAGGTATGGTAGGGTGGAAGAATGTTGGCTTGGGTCAATGTGAGAGATTGACACCGGTTAGCATTTGACCACCCCCCTAATTAATGAGGTTTTCCAGGTTTCCCTCATTCCTGCACTGAATAGTGGTTAGGGCCTCCCAACATAAGTCGTTCCTGGGCGCAAATGCGGCCTGCCTAATAATAATATGCCGCCTCTTCTCCCGCACAAGTCTCCGACTTATGGGCTGGTTCTCGTAATTAGAATGAGGAGTAGAGATATTATTATTATTATTATATAATTTTCTGTGAAATATCTTATATATAAAATTCTCGTGTCACAATGTTCGTTCCCGTACTCCTCCGAAACGGCTTGACCGATTATCATGAAATTTTGTGTGCTTATTGGGCAGGTATGAGAATCGGCCAACATCTATTTTTCAAACCCCTAAATGTTAAGGGTGGTTCACCCCAAAATTTTTTTTTTAATTTTTTGGACAAAATTTTTTATTTTTATTTTTTTATGATGTGGCTTTAAAAAATACATACTATCCTAAATTTTCACCCTTCTACCATCAACCCCTATTTTTTAATAGCGATATTAGTAATTCAATAATTTTCAACCCCGGTCGATAACTGATCAATTATCACTTGATCATTTTTTTATCCCTGCCAGGCGTCGACCGGTGTCACTTCTGACCCAGTAAACAGAACGGAGTAGGGATGAGATCTCTCTCACACAATAAGCCGTTTCTCACTCTCTACAGTTTTCGGCCATTATTATTATTGTTTGTGCATCAATCGTAATAGTGACGTTTACTATTAACATTAATAAAAAAAATATACACGATATACACTGAATAACACTAAATATAATATAGATGGTAGAAGTGAAATTTCTTTATGAAAAATCTACTAAGATAATCCTAGGAATAATTTATATGGCAAAACAACGTTTGCCGGGTCTTTCTAGTAATCTTATATTATGATATACAATGCAGAAAACGTAACAGCAAAAAAAGATACGACGAATTTGTGTCGATGTCATCAATGGTCTGAAACCGGCCAGTCCTCGCGAGTACACTATAAATTTTTTTACAGTGTGTGGTTATGCGCAACGCAATGCTGCCAACCTTCGGTTATTTTCTAAACAGATACCTACTACTGCCAAAGGTCAATTCAATTCATTGTCTTATGAAAATCGTGGGAAATGATTTTCTTTCAGTTCACTTTTTTCAAAACATCCTGTAAACCATCATAAAAGCAATGCGATATTAAAATGGTAATCTCTCTCTACGTTGGCGTACGAAGAAAAAAGGTAATAAAATTGTAACTCGACGATCAGGTATTGTGTGTAAAATTTTTAAGTTAATGTCAACGGCATAACTGCAAGAAATATTTTATGTTTAATAATACGTATATTTTTCGACAAACCGTTCGTTTGTTGTACTTCGGGCCTACGTAGAAAAATTATGTGAAGCAGACGTTAATATTCTGCAAGGTTATGACCATCTGTAAATTAGATCAACGCTTAATAAATGTAGAAGTCACATGGTCAAATCTTTTGCGTAAGAGTGATTGTATTTTGCTACGAAATATTTTTCAGAAATTTGTAATAAACAAATTATTTTACACTGTTTTAGAAGTTGAAATAATTTCAGTAAACTTTCCACGGTTTGTGGAACAAATGTGGACAAATTCTCTTTTACTATTAAAAATAGATAATGTTTGCAATATAATCTTAATATATTCTAAATATTTAAGTAAAGGTGAGTGAAGGTAAGGGACAATATGTTAAAATTGTTGAAGAATAACTTTTACAACATATGCGTGTATGCAAATGTAGCGGACAATAAAAAATGATCTCGCTAGGCCTGTACGCGACAAAGATCAAATAGAATTAATGAAACCTGGATCTAAAAACATTGTGTAAACACCGATTACACGGCTATATTTAGATTTTTAATAGCATTTTGCAAAATCATTTTTCTTTCACCTTTATAACAAACTTAATTCTCTCTCTTCCAATTAACTGGTCTATGAGCAAAACCGTCTCAATCTAACGCTGGGATACATTAACACTATTCATCAACCTTAACGCAGTCCCATTAAAACTTATTTAAAAGTTCGTGTTGTAGTGTTTTAATTACTATGTCAAATTAATACCCATACGTTTCAAATTTGCATGAATTTATCGCGCGCGGAAAGGAATCTACCGGAGATGTGTGTCTTCAGATTGTCATCCAAAAATTGTATAGAATTGTTGTTTTCCAAAAAAATAATACCTCAATCAGTCAGTTAAACTATTGTTATAAACATGTCTAGTTGCATTCAGTTTTGAAAATTAAATGATCACAAACTGGAACCGCTATCAGCTCCTTGCTGACTGTAATTTGTACAAGGTGTCTCAAACTCGATAGTATGGTGCTACTGTGAGGATACAAAAAATTTAAATAATATTTGGGACACGTGGTGTTAAATGGGATGATTATTCGATCAGATAAGAGTACGCTATTAATTTTGATATCAAAGCAAACTTGTATGAAAAAAATCGAATAATTTTTCAGTCAATTATTTGACTTTTCCGAACCAAAAATGCATCTTCGTTTCGCCGCAAGGTCACCTCCAATCTTGTAAAAGTTCTATGATCAGGAATGCGACGATCTGGATACCTTTCTCGATGTAACTCTACAGCTCTTCCTGAATTTTTTTGACTAGCCGTAAAGGACCCCGCACTTTTCTTATGGGAGGTGGGTTTCGGCCAATTTTTTTGAAACTTCGCAGGTTGATAGTTCTTAACATGTACATCAAAAGTCTCAATGGGCACAAAGCCCCAAATCCATCCCTCCCCCCTCCCCCAAAAAAAAACTGCCTCCAAGTAGCGGGGAGTTTACTTGTCGTTTTATGAAAAAAAGTTTCAAATAAAAGTTGTTTATTTCAATGAAATCTAAAAAAAAACATTCTTGTGTTTTTTTCGAAAAATCAATGTTTTAGCTTTAAAACGCCACCAAAGTTTAACACAGAGTATACGTATGATAGCTGTAGATATACACGTGTGTTAAGTTTAACAGCGTTTTACAGCTTGAATATTACTTTTTCGAAAAAATCACATAGGAACTTTTTTTTAGATTTAGTCAAAATAAATAACTTTTACCTGAAATATTTTTTCATAAAATCACAAATAAACTTTCTACAGCTATATAAACAATTAAATTGTTAATAACGATTTTCCTGACCCGATTTCGTAAAATTGAGTTGCAGATTCGAATTCGGTGTGAAAAAATACGTGCAAAAAATATACGTGCAAATATACGTGCAAAAAATACATGCAACTATAAAATACAGTAATCTGGAAAATCCGTAGGCTGAATGACTAGTATTTTGGGACATTTTTGCACTTTAAACAACGAACATTCAATTATTTTCCAACGACTACTTGGTCCTTCCACCGCTACAGTGATTTTTAGGTGGTATTTCTTTTGAGACTTTTTAGGATGATATTGCTTATAACTTTTAAACGGGAAGTAATACAGAAAAATTTCTCTAATAAAATTTGGGTATGTTTCTGGAAAAATATAATTGATGACGTCATTAGTCGTTTCTGTCAAATGCCAAAGATAATACATTCGATTGAAAATGGAGCTTACCTCATCCCATTTAACACCACGTATCCCAAATTTTATTTAAATTTTTTGTATCCTCACAGTTGACTCATACTATCGAGTTTGAGGCACCATGTACATACATAGCTCCATTTTTCTAAGTGTGGCATTTTGCACATACATATTTGGAGCTGGTGTTTTAAAATTAGATATTTTTCATGCAAATAGGCTCTGTTACATTGCCCAGTTTGTTTATTAGAAGAATTATGAACTTGGTGTTTTTCTTCTTTTTTGCTGACTGTGAGTTGTATGTAAAATAACTGTGTTAGTGGAGTTTTGCTACATCTTTCCAAGTGTGACATATTACCACATTTAAGACCAGAGCGTTAGAAACTGAACAAAGAACTTGCTCTGTCCATTTTATTTACTGGGAAAATAATTGTTCGGAATGACAGGAATCTTTATAACAAACTGAAATCCCTTTCTTCCAATTAATCAATTTTGAAGCAAAAACTAACGCGAGGATAAGATATATTAACACTATTCATCAACCTCGAAGCAATTTCACTTAAACTTTGTTTAAAAGGTTGCATTGTGGTGCTTTAATGATTGGGTCAACTTCCCTTTCAATTTGCTTGGGGACTGTAGCTAAAACATTGCACAATGTCTGATATCGTTGTTTTTGTCAAATAAATTATACCCTCATGAAACCATCAGTTAACAATTGTTACAAACGTGTCTATTTGCAGTCAGCTTTGAAAATCAAGTGGTCCCAAACCGTAATCGCAATCAGGTCTTTCTAGGTGTCTTTCTTTGCTGATTGTGGCTTGTCTACGGTGAATGTAAAATGTATTAATAAAATTTTGCCCCATCATTCTAAGTGTTCCATTTTTTACATGTCTATGACCGGAACCTTAAAATAGGAACTTCTTCACATGGGAAAGTTTCTCTTCTTCTACATAGTCCATTTTCTTTACCAGAAAAGTGAACTTTGGAAAATATTTCTTTCCGTCTGAATCTCTAGAATTGTAGCTCAAAGACTTTATAGTGTCTGATATTGTTGCTCTATTAAACAACTTATACCCCACTGAAGAAATGGGATAATTTTTTTATAAACGTGTATTTGCAATCAACTTTGACATTAAGTCATCACAAATTGGAATGGCGATCTGCTTTATCTTGGCGGTTTCTTTGCTGAGTGTGACGTGTAGGTCCATAGTGCACGTAAAATAACAAAGACCGATAAAATTTGTCCTACCCTCTAACTCAGAAACCAGAATGTACTTTTCCGAGTTCCAAATTTCTCAATTAGCTCTGGTTTTCTAGAGATCCTAACCTAAAAGTGCCAAAATCACGATTTTTTCACATATTTGAGGTTATGCTTCATCCCGAAATAAGTCAAACTACTAAATTTCAACATGCGATTTCTCAAAGACGAAAGGTGATATCGGGATAAATCCAAGTACGTTTTAAAGAGTAAGTATAGTAATTTAAGACCCCATTAATGGTTTCAGCAAAACATTTACCTTTCCATGTGACATAACCTCAAATATGTCAAAAAAAAATCACGATTTTCGCACTTGAGGTTGAGATATCTCGAAAACCAGAGCCAATTGGGAAATTTGGACCTTGGAATAAACTTAATTTCGTTTCTTCCAATTAACCAGTCGGAAGGCAAAATAGTTTTAATCAAACACGAGGAAAGGGTGCATTAACATTATTTATCAACCTTAAGGTAGTTCCAATAAAATTTATTTAAAAGTTTGTGTTGTGGTGCTTCAATTATTATGTCAACTTAGTGATCCTACGTTTCAATTTGCATGAATTTGTTTCGCACGGAAATAAATCCAACAAAGATATTTGATGTAAGATTATAGCCCAAAAATTGATATTGTTATTTTGTTTAAATAATTTATATCAATGAAGCAATTAGTCTATTTTGTTATAAAACATGTCTATTGGCAATCGGCTATTGTTCACTTTAGCTTCAGCTCGATGTTTTTTTACTGATTGTGACTAGTTGCTTGCTAAAATTAGAATTTTTTCACGCAAATAGCCTTTGTTGCACCGTCAATTCCCTTTACAAGAAAAATGATGTACTTATCACAGTTTTTACCTTTAGTAGCAGCACTGACTCTGTCCAAGTTGTTCAGAGTGACGGGAACAGGGCTAATGGTGAGTACCAAATCCGCATCTAGCGCCCTTTGCGAGTGCTTCCTGGCTATGAAAATAGCAGTGTACTTAGGCCTGATAGGCTGCCTGCACTTGACACCTTCACCATCATTTAAAGTCTTCAAAACGCGCACTTCCTTATTCCTCGACAAACCCAGCGCGTTTTTAAAGTACCGCCTGACCACGACACTGAACCTGAGGGTGTTGTTGACAAAGGCGACGTCACCGGTCACTTTTCCCGTAAAAACGAACTGCGCGCCGTCGATTTTCTCGTGAAAAAGTTCGTTGTTCCTAATCGCGTGGTCGTCAAACTTGCACCTGGGCAAGTAACCCCTGTTCAGGGTGATCTGGCGTCGCGATAGGGGCGTTTTGGCGGAAGACAGGCAGAGCCCGGCTAAGAGGGCGAGGAAGGCGAGGTGCCGGGGCATTTTCGCGGGCAGCACGTGGGTTGAGTCTTATGAGAGGCACCGGTGTGGAGGCAAAGCAGCGGACAAGCGGCTCGGATGCCGCGGCATAACTGCTCGATCTAGCGTACTATACACGCAAGGTACTGTCTTACCGAGGATAGGTTAGTACCTCTTAGGATTTCTATCATATGGGATGCTGATTGGTCACCTGGATGCTGCCCACGTAGCCGAATTAAGCATTAATTGAAGAGTTAATGTTTACACGGCTTTTAAGTGAACACATTTACATTGTTATTCGAGATTTGGTGGAGGATGTATTACCGTGAAGGGTACTTCGGATCTATGTAAAGTAAATCGTATAGATATCGGAGGACTTGTAAGGATTATCATCTCGATCAATTTTTTTAACCAAATGGTGATTAGATTGAATGGAAATTAAATCAGTCCAAATACCTACAAGTAAACCTGAACTTTTAAAGTTTTTATTTTATTTATTTATTTATTTTGATGAAAAAGTTGTACAAACTACAACAGTACATGTTTTGGAATAGAAATTAACTCTAATAGACCAGGGCGGATCTGTTTTGAGGTGGATGTGAGAGGGAGCAAGCAAATTTTTTCTGAATTACCTTCAGTACAACTCACATAGTAAAAGTGTAGATCCCTAGATCTGGGCGAGGTCCGGAACATTCTCAAAATTGCAAAAATGTTTAAAAAATTTTAAAAAATACCAATTTTACTTATATTTTGGAACCTATGCATTTTGGAAGAATATTGAAGAGGAAAATAAGTTTTAGAATTGAAATTTGCGCAATATACTGTAAGCTAAAAATGCTTAAATTTATTACCGATGTTGCAAAATAGCAATAATTGATGAAAAAAAGGCAAAATAATCATGTTTTTTGGATAATTTTTGTTAAATATTTTAATTGCTCAGAGGACTTTCTAATTTTGTCTAATTTTGCTAAAAAAAACTTTGGAGTATAATAAAACAACACACCAAATTTCATTGAAATCGGTCCAATAGTTTTCGCAAAATAATTTTTTGAAAAAAATTTGAAAAAAATTTTCGAATTTTCAAAATGTTGTACAGCCTCAAATAAAGCATCTAAATACTTGAAAATTTTTTCACATAGTAAAGACCGCTCAGCCCTTCAAATGGTTTTAGAAAAATTGAAATCGGTTGATTAGGACGGCCATAGTAAATTTTTAAAGTTCACTCTTTTTTTATTTTTAAACAATTAAATTACATTTATCAATTTGCAATTTAGTTTTTTTCAAAAATTATAATTTTAAAGTACTATTTTTTCTTAATTTTATCTGTATTTAAGAAAAAAATTAATTTCCAAATAATTTTTTTAAATTTGTTTAAACAAAAATTATTTAAATAATTGTAATAATTATAACTAAATATATTCATACTCAGAATCTTGAAATATATACGTAAACAAATTTTTTCATTGAAAAAATGCAATAGCATAGGGTAAAATATACAGTATATTTAATGCATAAATAATAAACTTTGTTTATAACAAAATATGAGCAAATTAGACAGTTGGCATTGCGATATTCGAATTCCTTGGCTCACGAGACATCGGATTAAAAAAATAGATCGAGATTGGTCCATTAGAATTCGAGATAATGCAATTTTTCGTACCTTCGCATTTAGAACCTCCGAATTCAGTTTCGGAGCGAAAGCCCTCACTTTTCGTGTTTTGAGTCACTTTTCGCGCATGCGAGCGACAGCTTTCCGTTGATTTATCTATGTTGCCGATAACTTATGCATATGAAAATTTTTTCCAGCTTAGAACTCGGAAAAACGAAGCCACTGGATCAAAGATTATTGCTAAATTGTTTATAAATTAACGGTAAATGTCCATAAACTTTGACCGTTTATATCTTGGGAACCAATAAACAAAATTTAACTTTTTTAAAGAAGCATCTTTCTCCGAGTACATTAAAATTATAATTTTTGAAAAAAACTAAATTGCAAATTGATAAATAAGAGTGAGTATGCGGCACTATAACAGCTGGATTGTTCGTCGGTTGTCTCGCCTATGACACACTGATGAGGACTAATAAGTCCGAAACCGGTTTGTGCCTGGTGGGTTAGACTGACGAGCGATCCTAGCTGTTGCACTAGGTGTTGCGAGTGTAATTCAATGCCGGTCGGGGCATATATAGCCCGCGGAGTAGTTGTTTCTCGCAACACTGGCAATTTAAAAAAAGAGTGTTAACTTTAAAAATTTAATGTGGTCGTCCTAATGAACCGATTTCAATTTTTCAAAAACCATTTGAAAGGTTGAGCGGTCTTTTGTATGTGAAAAAATTTTCAAATATATTTATGCTTTATTTGAGGCTGTGTAACATTTTCAAAATTCGAAAATCTTTTTCAAAATTATTTCCAAAAAATTATTTTGCGAAAACTCGAACCGATTTTAATGAAATTTGGTGTGTTGTTTTATTATACTCTAAAGTTTTTTTATATTAAAATTAGAATGCCATCGGAGCAATTAAAATATTTAAAAAAAATTATCCGAAAAACTTATTTTGCCTTTTTTCATCAATTATTGCTATTTTGCAACATTGGTGATAAATTTAAACATTTTTAACATACAGTATATTGTGTAAAATTCAATTCTAAAACTTTTTTCCTCTTCCATATTCTTCCAAAATGCACAGGTTCCAAGATATAAGTAAAAAACTCAAATAAAATAGGTATTTTTTAAAGAGTTAGTTTGTTTGAATCTGGTCATTTAAAGGCCGTTTCAAGGTCATTCCGTCGTTTTCGAGATAAAAGATCTGCTCATTTTCTTCTTCAGATGAACTTGCCTAAACCTTGCGTAGCTCTGTTTAAACCCGAATGATTTTAAAAACCTATTTTTAGTATCAACAATTTTAAAAGGCGGTTAGAGTTAATTGCTTTGCTTTTCTCAATTTGACCTTGAAATTACCTTGAGACAACCTTCAAATAACAGATCAATAATATAATAATAATACCAGACAAACTGACCTCTTACTCGAACTCATCGACCCCAAAATCCTGTAAAACATGTGGTCGGACTTGATTGCTCGGCTTTTTCTCAATTTGACCTTGAAATGACCTTGAAACAACCTTAAAATGGCCTGATACAGACAAACTAACCTCCGATACGGACTTGACACTACGTCTACTAATATTGTCATTATTAAATATCTGAATTATTATTAACCTGGCGGAAAATGGTCGTAGAGCAATCAAAAAAAGCAAATTGAAGCTTGAAGTTTCTAGTTTCAAGATATGAAAGTCAAAAATGTTTATCCTTGACCACTTATAAGAAATCATAAGAAATCCAGCGTAGAAATAATTTCAAAATTTTTGCTTCCCTTTCGAAAGGTGTAGCAACTTCAGTAATTTCTTTTTGTCAATCTCACCTGTCAACTCTTTTAGTTTAATTCATTCTCTTTAATTTGAGCTGTTTAAGAGCTTTCTACGATGATTTGTCGTTGAGTTATCATTGTTCAAAGCGAAAATGACTTTTGGGTTTTGACACTAGGTACTCGGGAACTAATGATAGTATGCAAAATCTAAGCAGGCTTTTGAAAGCATCAAAGTTATCTCAAACAAAAAAATCCAAAGGTTTAAGATCCGGTAACCTTGGCGGCCAAGGCAGTGGACCTTCGCAGGGACGTACCGGGACAAATCCATTTCATTGGATAATTTTCAGAGATATAGATATAAAAAACATTAAACAATTCAAATTTTGGGCCTTATATCTCGAAGACCCGACCCTTCCGAGATTGTTTATTAAACAAACCTACACTATTTTTCATAATTTTATCGATTTTGAAAGTTACTTACAAATAGTTAAATTTGTCTATTAAGAGGGCTCTATAGCAAATAGCCAACCAGCAATACAATTTTATAGATTTTGTTACACACTCTGTCTAAATATGAATTAATGTACAAATAACAGACTTTCCTCCATTTTAACGCAGATTTTCTTAAAATGGTCTTAGTTTGAAACTCAAATAAATTTTTGGTGTAAAGAAATGTATAATTTACCATTCCGCTTGTTCAAAAGCGTCACAGCCTGTATATGTTCACTTTTCAGATTCACCCTGTACAGACCGACGAAATATTCGTCCATTAATCGGTGACATGTGACAGGTGAATTGATTTTTAAATGTATAAATTAAAAGGCATCAAAGCTGTAAGCAGGTCAGTTATGTACGTCTCCTTGGCGTTTGTTTTTTTGGTCGGCACTTTAGAAGCGAGTTGTATTGAAGCGAAGTATCCAATAAATAAATCATAAGAGTGCATTACGTCCAGCGTACATTGTTTTTATTACTCATTGTGACATATTTTCATTATCAATAATAATTACTATAGTACACGCTTTTAACTCGTACGTAACTCGCGTCGTAGAAATTCTTCACAAAGGCATTGGTGAAAGAACTAAAAAACTACTAGAGATTCAGCACAAAGTAAGCCGTAAAGCCACAAAAAATATTCCAGCGGCAGGTAGAGTGTAATTACCAAGAAGCTTTGTAATTCCCCCAAGCTTTTTATTCAAAAATGTAACGTGAATAAAATTACGAAGTGAATGAGACAATTGTCTTTTCTTTTTTTTTCTTGTATAATCACTGAATTATCGTGCTAAATTGAACGATTTTTGAAAGGTACAGAATACAGGGTGTTAGGAGTTCGACTGCCTTAATTTTAACAGACGTTAAAATACATTAAAATAAACAAAAAAAAACTTATATGACAAAAAATTATCAACTTGGCTACAAAAATTCGATTACTTAAGGAATATTGACATAACTGCGTGCATAAAATACTATAAAATACAATGTTTATCACTTTTTTGAACTTGTTTATGCTTAATTCTAAAAAATAGCGTTGTAATAAGTTTAAAATTCGATAAAATTATATCGAGCAATGTGACAACGGCGCTGCGGATAACACGAGGTACTAAGCTGTTCAGCAACACGCAATTCAGTTGGTATCTGGAATTGGACCGTATCTGAGTGTTTTTTGCGTACCACTATTTCCTTTTCTTGAGATTTTTTATAAAATTATAATTGAAAAACACTAAATTGCAAATCGATAAATGTAATCTAATTGTTTAAAAATAAAAAAGAGTGTTAACTTTAAAGATTTACTGTGGCCGTCGTAATCAACCGATTTCAATTTTTCAAAAACTATTTGAAAGGTTGAGCGGTCTTTTCTATGTGAAAAAATTTTCTAGATGCTTTATTTGAGGCTGTGCAACATTTTGAAAATTCGAAAGATTTTTTCAAAATATTTTTCAAAAAATTATTTTGCGAAAACTAACGAATCGATTTTAATGAAATTTGGTGTGTTGTTTTATTATACTCTAAAGTAGACCAAAATTAGAATGCCCTCGGAGTAATTAAAATATTTTTAAAAAATTACCCAAAAAACAATATTTTGCCTTTTTTTCGTCAATTATTGCTATTTTGCAACAACGGTAATAAATTTAAAACATTTTTAACTTATAGTATATTGTGCAAAATTCAATTTTAAAACTTTTTTCCTCTTCAATATTCTTCCAAAATACATAGGTTCCAAGATATAAGTGAAAAACTCAGATAAAATAGGTATTTTTTAATTTTTCAATCATTTTTGCAATTTTGAAAATGTTCCGGACCTCGCCCAGATCTAGGGATCTACACTTTTATTATGTGAGTTAAATTGAAGGTATTCCAGCAAAAATTAGCTTGCCCCCTCTTACACCCAAGAAGTGGCATATTTCGACAGATCCGTCCTGTCTATTATTCATTTATAGTAGCCATATAAGTTAAACCAATCAATACGAAATATAGAAATATAAATTAACATACACCACACAGATTATGTAATTAATATTCAAGATTCTTGCAATATGATACGCATTTAGCAACGTCAAATAACAGTCTTCCGAGTGTCGCGAAAATAAATTAAGTGCTATTATAACCAATGGAGGAAAATTTGTTCTATCCCTATTTGCATAGAAAATAGTAAGCATTTTTTAACTCGGCTTTGCAGTAGCAGGTATATTATAAGTGGCTATTGTAGTAGCAAAGGAGATTGATTGTATTGTCGTTACTTTATTATTTGACAGACCTACCACTCAGATTGCGTGTCGTTGAATTAACAGGTTTCATTTACATGAAAATATGGAAGCTGTAACATTTTTTTTAGGACCATTTAAATATTTGCATGTTTTAAAAATCATATTGGAGTAGAGAAGCCGCTATAGAATTTGTATCGTTTAAAATATCGCGACAGTTTCCATTCCAAGCATGTCAGTGCGTGTCATAACTGGGAAAGACTTTTCACATATTTGGTATTCCAATAAGTGTTAAAAATAGGATATCAACAGAAAGTAAAATTGAGTGATTTTTTTACAGTGTTTATTTTTTTATTGTTAAAGCAACGATTCGCGCGACGTAGCCCTATTAATTTAGTAACTGAATTAATATTAGCCCCATTCAAAGCAGGTAATATACGCTATCTTTCATCGAATCCACTATTAAAGAAAGAACAATGCAACAATGGCAGCACCAACAAAGAAAGGTGAAACAAATTGACAGGTTGCTACAAATTACACATTCCCATGTTTGACAAGGTATTTATTCTGTTACACCGAGCCACTATCGGATGCCATATACAGCGGGCTGCGCTACCGTCGTGCGCCAAGTTCAAAGTTCAGTGCGTATTTACATAATGCCCTAACTATTATTTTATTATAATGGTTCATCGGGTTTGATTGATCGAGTGGGAATCCCCCAGATATGGACGCGTGATATTTATTACAGTCCGTTACCGATGATGAACTACATACAATAAAAGCCGCGGGTTTCGGCGATATTTATAGTCGTATAAAATGGGTAAGCTTATGTGCGTCGAGCTTTATGTACCATTTCGTATATTTGTCGCAATTAAATTGAGATACCGATCAGGACTACTATTCTAACTACATGCAGTGACATATAATAAAGGTGGTCGGTTGCCGTCGCAGAAGTTTATGGTTATCAACAGCCGGCTATATACACCAGATAAACGGCGTTAGTGGTGTTAGGAACGTAGGAAGGCGCTCGAAAGGTGCGCGAAAAATTTGGAAAGTATGGCGAAATTCAGTACTACTATTCTAACTGCATGCAGTGACATATAATAAAGGTGGTCAGTTGCCGTTGGAGAAGTTTATGGTTATCAACAGCCGGCTATATACACCAGATAAACGGCGTTAGTGGTGTTAGGAACGTAGGAAGACGCTCGAAAGGTGCGCGAAAAATTTGGAAAGAATGGCGAAATTACTACAAAAATGCAAATGGCACAGATGAGGTAACAATACGGCAGCTTTGAAGAGAGAATGGAACAATAGGAAGGGAAGGAGATCGAACTATCATCGTGCGATGGAAAATAGCCCTATTTAAAGTGATTTTATTTTATTTATTTTTTAAATATCAGCAATTTTGTTGTGTTACAACTCAATACGTAAGGGGATTAATATTTTCATGCGGAATAACTACCGCCTTAATATAAGATGATATGTAAACAAAAAATGTAAGTGGCCCGTATTACCGGACAACATAAATAGAAAATTATAATAATATTCTGCGTAAAGTGCGAACATGCAATAGATTAAAGACCAACAGGATGTTTTCTGCATTAAAGTCAGGCAGCTAAGCTTGGTTCGTTGAGATGTTAGATATGCACTAACATCATATTTTGATATAAAGGACTTAATTAGAGTTAATTATTATAATTATTATAATTTTATAACAGTGCATGCCATGATCATGTTAATGTTTACGAGATGTCTCTAGTAGTGCGCTTTAGAAAAATGGAAAACGCCATAAGATTATGCATTTCTCGGTTTTATGCAGATGAGGGCAAAACGGATTTAGTTTTAAATCTCAGATGCTAATGGAGATATAATTAACTACACTTCAATGCAGATACAGAATTTTTAGTTTTGGGTACAGGGTGATTAGGAAATAAGAACATTTTTTTCTCATTTCGTTTATTTTCAAGACAGCTTTAAAATATACCTACTTTTTTAATTCATTTTGCCGATATGTCCAAAAGTAATTAACATATATCGAAATTTGACTGAAGACCCTAAGGGGTCTGGTTTAAGTGAGTTATACAGGGTGATTCACAAATGGTGACCAAAAATGAAACCTCATATTCTTTGATGAATTTTAAGGGAACATAAGAGTATAGTAATTTGTAGAAAATTGAAAGACGCATCCGAAAATGTCATGGTTGTTACCGTAAAGCAGTGGCGTACTATTTTATTTAGAAAAATGTGCTACCGATACCCTGTATCTCCGCCACTGGAGCATGTCAATTTTAGGAAAAACCCTCAGATTTTGGACAATGTTTACATAAATACATGCGCTCAATTTCAAATTATTTCACTTACTAATTTTTAAATTATTTAATAAAATTAAAAATATTTTTTGAAGTTTAACACCCTGTATCTTTTTAACGAAGTGTCCTAGATAAAAACTTTATAGGAAAGACTCCCTTCAAATTCACCAAGAATACGAGGTCTCATTTTTGCTCACCATTTGTGAATCACCCTGTATAGTGCGCTTGTTATTCTACAATCTAGCAACTTAAAACAATCCGAGTTGCATATAATCTCAAATCATCAGCATATTGAAAAACGTACATATCCAATCATCATTAACGAATATGATAAATAATAATGGACCAAGAGTAGATCCTTGTGGAACAACTGACCTTTGTGTAATTTCGGAGAAAATCTTCATACCATACCATAAAGAACGAATACATCCAAATCAGCAATGACATCATTATTGAATATGATAAACAATAATGGACCAAGAGTAAGTAGATCCTTGTGGAACACCTGATGTTTGCGGGTATTCAATAGACTGGTAACCGCTATATCAAATTGCGATCTATACATTAAATAGGAATTAAACAACGCGGTAAGGTCACCAATGATTCCAATCTTTCCTTAAATCAATCAAATGTCTTAAAAAGTCGGTGTCGATGACATCAACCTGATCTTCCGATCAAGGGCATCAGTTATAAACTGAGTTTTTCAACAGAGGTTAGTGATAGTGGAACGACCTTCAAAGAAACCATGTTGTTAAACACAATACTATTACTCACATAATTTGATAAGAATGGACTCAAATATCTTAGAAATATTATAGAGTGTAGTAATAGACATATCATTCAAATTTCCTTTTCCAAATAATGGACAAATTCTAGAAATTTCCGGTACGCCTGTAAAGGTCTAAGTTTTTAAAATAAGATTAAAACTAAATGGAGGACGACAATACTGTCCCAATTTTCATAGACAAAAAAAATACAGGTACACCACTGGAACTGCTCATAAACGTACAGCTTCGCTTATTACGCCCATATCCGAATAAATCTGGTACTTTACATGCGTCTTTCTCTCGGTAGATATGATTTGTTAGTGTACTCATAATGTGTTAAAACCATAACACATTGCGGTTTGCAAACAAGTTTATTGGTATTAAATAACACCAACTTCGAAATAAAAACTGTACAAGGTGACCCAAAAAAACACAACATCTTAAAACATGTTAGGAAATAATTCTCTATTTTGAAGCAAAATGACAATGTATTACATGAAACATCCTGTATATATCTTGTCAAAGTTAGATATTTATGTGACACATTACAATGTAACGCACATACGCTAATCATAAAACACAAAATGAAGGTAATACACTCCTCCGAATAAAATAAGAGGCTTCGGCTAACAGCACGCAATTTCCTTTTTTCCTTACATCCCAATTTTTACAGACAACCATACGAATAACCTATAATATAAACGATTGGAAATAGGTCTTTAAGGATCTTAAACGTCTTTATTTAGGTGTTGCTGCTGCAAGAAATTTTCATAGCCTATAAAATGCCAATACATTTCTTATTAGTCTTTTTTTAGCCTCTTATTTGCCATTTTAATAGTCGATTATTTAAAACGGCGTTAAGATTAGTTACAGATAAAATACAAAACATATTCTTCTTGGATCGTAAAGTAAAACATCTACTTAATGTACATGTTTACTCCTCCTCGCGCATCAATCTTGTTCAATTAATATACAAGATGAAGTACAATAATTAATACTTTCATTATTATAGCCTGCCAGCGTCGTCTTTCTTCGGGAATGGATATCTTGCTAGTTTTCAAAGCACTAGATATTTGTCAACCCACTATCAATTGTTCATAAAATACATTTTATTATTACTGTGCGTAAATAATTACTTACGCACGATATACAAGGGTCAAAAAACTTTTACATCGCATGGTATAAAACTTGTAAAGTATTTTACGCATGATATACTTCTTGGAATGCACTTTACGCACGGTATTCAACTTGTAAAGGACTTTACGCACAATATACTTTGCAATACTTTACGTACGATATGCTTGTAATCTATAAAGTGTAAATAATTTACACACGATATACAACTTGCAATGTACTTTACGCATGATATGTATGTGCAGTACTTTACGTACAATATGCTTGTAATCTATAAAGTAGTAAATAATTTATGCACGATATAGAACGGTCGAAAAACTTTTAAATCGCACGATATACAACTTGTAATGGACTTTACGCACAATATACATGTGCAGTACTTTAGGTAGTATAATTTGCTTGTAATCTATAAAGTAGTAAATAATTTACGCACGAATACAACGGTCAAAAAACTTTTACATCGCACGATATACAACTTGTATAGTACTTTACGCACGATATACAACTTGCAATGTACTTTACTTACGGTATTCAACTTGTAATGGACGATATACATGTGAAGTACTTTGCGCACGGTATTCAACTTGTAATGGACTTTACGCACGATATACATGTGCAGTACTTAACGTACGATATGCTTGTAATCTATAAAGCAGTAAATAATTTACGCACAATATACAACGGTCAAAAAACTTTTACATCGCACGATATACAACTTGTGAAGTACTTTACACACGATATACAACTTGCAATGTACTTTACGCACGGTATTAAACTTGTAATGGACTTTACGCACGATTACATGTACATTACTTTACGTACGATATGCTTGTAATCTATAAAGTATTAAATATTTTACGCACGATATACAACGGTCAGAAAACTTTTACATTGCACGATATACAACTTGTAAGGTACTTTACTCGCGATATACAATGCAATGTACTTTAGGCTCTGTATTCAACTTGTAATGGACTTGATGCACGATATACATGTGCAGTACTTTACGTACGATATGCTTGTAATCTATAAAATAGTTTAAGCTCCATATACAATGCATGAATTATTATACTCGGAATATACAACATGTAACTTACGTGCATTAAACAAGACTTCTCAAAATAAAATACGCATTTTACGCACTATAATGTAAATTAAAAAATATTTCATTTTATGGAAAATATCGCGCCCAGCTCATGTGTAAAGTCGAAATTAATGAAACTCAATTAAATCAGAGGCATACGTTATAGTAAACTAGACGTTAGACGTACCTACAGAAAGATTTAAAATATTTTAAGATTTTAAAGTGAGAGCAATTACGTGTAGGAAGGCGTCACCTACTTGTAAACCAACATAAATATTTAAAGAATTCTTATAGAATAGAAATTTACTAGGTAAATAAGTAAATTATATACTTCCTTTTGTGTCCGAGGCTGTAAAACCGCACAGAACTATCTGCGTTATTCCTAACGAAAATGGTATAAATGAAAATGTAAATAAAATACCCAGCTCGTTTAACAGAAGCCCTCTTTGGTGATGTAAGTAAATTTTATTTGATTCTTTAACATATTTTTTGAGCTTGCTTGCAGATATTCCCACGACATCGTAGTTGAAGAAAGGCAAACATGGGCGAGGTGTATTTACCCGCCGAACCTATAAGAAGAATTTTCGCAGAAGTATTAAATTTGATGTACGACTAATGCATGCCGTCAGGGCAAAGTTTAAAGGATGTTGGTGTAAAATAGGCATGGAAGATACTCAAGATAATTTATAAGTTGGTTTAACTCTTCAAAATTTTCGTTTTAATTTCCAATATATTGAATTTGATGAAGAAACGGAAGAAATGTATTGAGTGTGGTGTAGATTTGACAGTGTGATAATCCAACAATCTCCATATTGAAAACTACTGGAACCAAGAACAAAAATACACAATTATAAGATATTTTGTCAAAACGGTTGTTTCCACAAATTCGATGTTAAATTTCAATTCGAAATTTAGTACTTGAACTCGAAATTTCGTACTTGTATAACAAATTTCGAAAGTTGGCTAAAGTTTACGTTCCCAAACCTGTATAGAACTCGAAATTTACCCATTAACTTTTTTAAAGTTCCGTGATTAGATAGAAATTCGTACTTAAATTAAAAATTGGACTTGAATTTCGTGCTTGAACTTGAGATTTTGTATTTGAATTAAAATTTAACCAAAATCTATTAATTGACGTTAATTGCCGTTAACATCTGGAGGAAATCTGGGAAGTTTTAACGTTCAAAAGCTTTTTGAATTTGGACAGATTTCCATCTAATGTTTCCCGATTATTATTGAATTTCACACAAATATTCAATTGATAATTTAAAAATTGGATTGGAATTTTACATACTTGAAAATGAATTTCGTGCTTGATTCCGAGATTTGATACTTGAACTCGAGTTTTTGTACTTGAATATTCAGTAGCTGAGCCGAAATTGATACTTTAGCTATTTTTTAAAATTAGCATAGTTTTCTTAAATTCGATATTGAATAGTACTTGAACCCAAAACTTAGTACTTGAACTCGAAATTTCGTACGTGAATAATAAAATTCGTAAATGGATTAAACATTGCGTTCTATTATTGAACTCAAAATTTAACCAAAATAAGTTCAGAAACTGTCAAGAAATCTAAGGTGTTTGAGTTCTTTATTATTATTGAAATAATTTTGAGAAAATTTCGTATTTGGGTTGAAATTCCATACTTAATTCATGTATCGAAAAAGCTTTCCAGTATTATTAATTTGAGTACTCTGTGAATGTAGTGTTCAAATATTCAGAATTCATAAATTGAATACTTTTCTGTATTCATACCCAACTCTGTTATTGACTTTGTGATACACAAAATTTTTTATGTACCACGAAAATAAAATAACCCAGTTTCAGTTAATATGTGACGAAAGGTTGATTCGAGTACTCTGTAAATATTGTGTTCAAGTATTCAGCATTCATGGATTGAATACTTCTGTATTCATACCAGCTCTGTTGTTGAATGTTCTGTCATACTAAATTTTTTACGTTCCCTCAGAAATAGAATAACCCAATTTCAGTTAATATGTGTCGAAAAAGCTGTCCCGTATAGTTGATTCGAATAGTATTCAGTGTTTATGGATTGAATACTTCTTCTGTATTCATATCCAGCTGTCTTCTTCACTCCTCTGTCATACACATCTTTCCAGTATTGTTGATTTGAGTAATCTGTTAATGTTGTGATCAAGTATTTGGCATTCATGGATTGAATACTTCTTCTGTACCCAGCTGATTATTGACTCCTCTGTCATACACTAAATTTTTTATGTACCCCCAGAAAAAGAATAACCCAATTTCAGTTAATATGTGTTGAAAAGTTGATTCGCATACTCTGTCAACATTGTATTCAAGTATTCAGCGTTCATGAATTGAATACTTCTGTATTCATACTCAGTTCTGTTATTGACTCCTCTGTCATACACTAAATTTTTTATGTTCCCCAGAAATAGAATAACCCAATTTCAGTTAATATGTCGAATGTGTGTCGAATATGTGTCGAAAAAGCTTTGCGGTATTGTTAATTCGAGTACTATGTGCATGTTGTGTTCAAGTATTCAGTATTTATGGATTGAATACTTCTTCTGTATTCATACCCAGCTTTATTATTGATTCCTCTGTCAACCATTAAATATTTTATGTACCATCAGAAATAGAATAACCCAATTTCAGTTAATATGTGTCGAAAAGTTAATTCGTGTAGTCTGTAAATATTGTGTTCAAGTATTCATGGATTTAATACTTTTTCTGTATTCATACCCAGCTCTGTTATTGACTCCTCCCAGAAATAGAATAACCCAATTTCAGTTAATATATGTCGAAAAAGCTTTCCATTATTCTTGATCCGAGTACTCTGTAAATGTTGTGTTCAAGTATTCGGTATTCTTCTATGAATACTTCTTCTGTATTCAAACCCAACTCTATTATTGACTCCTCTGTCACATACTAAATTTTTATGTTCCCCCAGAAATAGAACAACCCAATTTCAGTTAATACGTGTCGAAAAATCTTTCCAGTATTGTTGATTCGAGTGAATATTTTGATCAAGTAATGGGTATTCATAGGTCGAATACTTCTGTATTCATACCCAGCTGTATTATTGACTCCTCTGTTATTCACTAAATTTTTTATGTACCCCCGGGAATAGAATAGCCCAATTTCAGTTAATATCTGTCGAAAAAGCTTTGCAATACGAGTCAGTCTGAAGCGCCGCAGCCTTCAGAAGGTGTAACTGCGTCCGGGGTGGAATTTATACCCCACATGAACGACTGTAAATCAGCTAGTCTATCTATTTGTAGACAGGCTAGGGTAACGTTAAGTGACTAATGGTGTCACAAGTTCCTTTAATTAATTCACCACACCGCTGTTGATAACTGAGATAAGGCCTCCCTTGTCACCCGGCTGACACTAGTCGTTATAGGAAGATCTAAGGCTAAACAATGTCCCTATTCTTTCCTTATCTAGTTTTACCTGGTCAATTCTACTTCTTATATACAATTTCGACTTTTTACTATCCGCGTTTTACCACATTTATTACGCTTTATCGAAAAATCACATTTCCTCGGACCAGGACCGCGCATAAATAAGGAAACACCTTGTACAGGATGATACAAATAACTAGTTATTCGATTTAATTAACATTTACTCTAATAGAAGCATCTAAGTAATTTTTAGTTCTCATTTCGGAAATGGTAGATATCCAATAGATATACGGCGAATGTACACAAAATGCTACGATCGCAGAACGATTGTTCTAAAATTTGTAACGCTCGTTGAAAAATCAGCTGAACAAATTGTGTCCTTTTCATGCATCTAACAAATGCTCAACAACGTAGAAATTTCCCTGCTACCATTTTATTTTCCACAAATGTTACCTTTGATGTAATGTAAAGGTGAGACATTTAAAATTTATATATTCAAATATTTCATGTTATAGATATATTTAAACAATCTTCCAGCTCTCAATGCTGAAGACTAAACTCGATTTTGCATATATTTACGGTTTTCCTAACTTTTATTCTCACTGATTGATGAACTGCTGTCGTTAAACCTATTGATTTAATTGCATCTGGATATTAATCATTAAAATTGCAGTAAGATGTAAGAATAATGATGTGTTTATTTAATCGGTTCCTACAGGGCGAAAACATAATTTGTTACATACTATGGTCACCATCTTTTGTATATTTTATTTCATTCTCTTTATCCATTTTTATCTTACGTTGGTATTTGATGTAAGATTATTAAAATTGTACACACACTAGTGCGAAAAATTCAGTATTTTGCACACTAGTGCGAAAGATCCAATATTTTGCACACTAGTGCGAAAATTCGGTATTTTACGCACTAGTGCGAAAAATTCAGTATTTTGCGCACTAGTGCGATTTCACCTTGCGACGACCTTCCAAATTGCTAAACTGACAGTTAGTCACTAATAATTTAACAAAATTAAGTTATTAAAGAACGTGACTTGAACGATTTATACCTAAATTTGATTTAAATAGAGCTTATTTAAAATTATACTGTCCTGATACGTGTAGTCTTATTAGTTTATTTCGTTTTGAACACTAGTGCTTGCAGTAAAATATTACGCATCATAACTTTTACGCACTAGTGCGCAAAACAAAAATTTTACACAACAGTGCTAAAAATAAACTATATTTTATCACGATGACACTACAAACATTTATGTCATTTTGCCATATAGCCTTGCAACTTGTCAAACTGACAGTTATTCGGTAATAATTTAACAAAACTAAGTAATTGGAGAATATGATTACCGATTACCGAATATGATTATAAATTTGATTCAAATAGTACTTATTTATTTTAAGATTATAGTATCGTAATACTTTACTAGATTATTTAATTATGAGCACTAGGGCGTAAAACAGAAATTTTCACACTAGTGCGAAGAATAAGTCGTTTATGATAGCAATACTAACAGCTACTAAATTTGACCTTATTATCATGGCTTTCCAAAATATCAAAGTGACAGTTAGTCGGTAATAATTGAGCAAAATTAAGTTGTGTAATGTGTAATGTGACTTAGATGATTTATACCTTTTGATTCAAATAGTTCTTATTTATTTTAAAATGATATATCCCGATACATCTTAATGGTTTATTTCATTTTGAACACTAGTGCGTAAAGTAAAATACTCTGTGCAGTGTGCAGTATGTAACATTTTCGCACTAGTGCGCAAAGCAAAAATTTTACACTAGTGCAAAAATAAATTGTTTTTATTTTAATTTATCAGGATGATAATACCAACAGCTACCACGTTAGATTTCATCTTTCCAAATTATCAATCTAATAATTAATGTAATAATTTTAAAAAATTAAGTTATTAATGAATGTGCTTTGGACGTTCTATACCTAAATTTGATTCAAGTAGTACTTATTTATTTTAAAGTAGTACCACTGATTATTGATAAATTAAACTAACTTATTCCGTTTTAAACACTAGTCTATAAAATTAAGCACTGCACACTAGTGCGTAAAATACACTATATAAAATAAAATGCCTTTCATAACAGGTGGCAAAATGCTCATTTATATAAAGAAAAAAGCATACGTAGCGACGAGAGCGACATGACCTCTTTGTTCTAACCTTAATCGGTAGCAACGTTGTTGCATTTATAGTATAGAGCACCGAGTTCTCTATGGCTATTAGAATTTATTAAGGTGGAAAAAGAATGGTACAAAACCTGGCGGGCTTAAATGAGCTTAGTCGCAACCATGATATATTGCAGAACAGGTCACTGTTATACAGCTTATTCATAAGTCCCTGTTTTCCCAAATTTATTTATTTCAGGACTTGGGAGTGTCACATAATATAAAATATTTTGTTTTACAGGTACAATGTATTACTTTTTGTCTGGGGTTTACTAATAGCTCGATTGTCCCCGAGTGGTTTCCCTTAATACGAAATATATATCGTCCAGGGTAAATATTTTAAGTAAATACAAAACCGGACAGATGAAACAACTGTTGCTCTTCCATTACAAACGCTTTGATTTGTGCAGTTTATTTTTAATATATTTAATAATAAAACTCCATTTCTAAAACAGTCCCGATCTTTCGATTGCTAACACGCACTTTCAGTCAACAACAGTTAGTAAAAGCTGTAAACCTGTCGTTTCGGAAATGTACAGAACAAGCGGAGCAGGTGTGTTGGCACCCAGAAATCCGAAATTATGCCCCGTTTTATGGAATTTTATGTTTGATTTCATTACGCCGAAATATGAGTATCAGTTTGGCCTTTCCATTAATTATTTCGCTAAGTTATAGCATGGGGGAGGTCCTATTCAGTTTGTACAGCCCAAACAATGTTAAATGGCCTTTAGCTTAATACAAAAAAGAAGCTCCTGATTACTTATGAGATATATGCGTAAAGTAGCACTTCGTCCACCTAAGCAGGTGGATGTGTTTACGCACTAGTGTTTAAAATGGAATAATAATTTGAATGTAATGCGTAAAAGATGCTTTATGCATTAATGCGTAAAGTACCGTACTTTATGCACTAGTGCGTAAAGTGGTGTACATAAAGTACCAGCCCATAGCGTAAGTAATGCGTAAATAATCAATTTATTTGCCCGTTTCCTGTCCGTTATTTCTGTCCTATTTAGAAACATCCTCCCTGTACCTCAATTTGGAAATACAATAGGCCGGAATCAGGTAAACACCAGTAATCGTCGAATACACACCTTTTCCATTTTTCAACGTCTGGAGCGAGATGATATCGCGCCCGATCCCTTATTAAAAGCAGCCACATAAAACGCTTAGCCCTAAAAAATTGTCCTTAAATTTATTCTTCCCCACCAACCATTCGTAAAGTGCCATTAATTTGACCAACTTGAACTCCCGAACGCTCTAATTTATGTTATGCTCCTCGCAACTCCCAATTGATTTATAGGGCGCAAATAAATAAACTAAATGCAATCTTGTTTATTAAGTGACCCATAAAAAGCATCTTGTGTTGTGAATACCATTATTTTCGTTCCCATTTAAAATAAGTGGAACGAAAGTAAAAGTACGGATGTAGAGAAAAACAAATAAACAGAGACAGACATCATCATTCTTGAGAAGTGAAAGTTGGCATTGTTGCACTTTTGCATCACAATATAATTTAACACATTAGTACTTACTGAGTCAACGAACTAAAGTAACTGCAAAACAAATCAAAGTAAGACACTTTGACGAGTGATTACAATCTTCCTCACACTCTTATCTTTTGTAAAAATTAGGGAAGCCCCGTTTAAGCAGAAAAAATGGGAGCGAGGGTTTTATTTCCGCTGGCGATCTTTTCCTTCTAAGTGACTTGACAATGAAATAAATTGAATTACCGGCGGTAATATTTTAAGTAAGCTACTGGAACCTGGAAAAGGCCGTTCCTAAAAGCATTTTTTGAGATTTGACGTTGATACGGGTATTATAAAAGTTTTAATTAACTTAATCGACAAGTTACTTCACTGGCGGAAATACATTAAACAGTACAATCGTGCGTCTTGGAAGACAGGGATGCATTAGAAACTTCCAACTCTAAAGGCTAGTTTGGAATACAATAAGTGAGTTATCCACTTCTTCACTTTGTACATAAGTGAATAATCGATACTAAGTAACGAAATTGTTAACGTATCTGATTAGTGAGAACCACACACAAGTAGTAATGCGATATGTTAAAGGCTAAACTTCCAAACCCAACCTACATTCGACATCTAAGAGACGTTATTCGATTGCCAGAATGAAGGAAACAACTCAATAAAATTATAACAACAATGTCCTGTCCTGTCGTATTAACGTCATCTTATCAACGTCAGTTCGACGTTTGCTGAAAAAAGTTTTTCCTGAAATGCATAAAACAAGACGTTAATTGGTATTAAAATAATTTAAAAAGTCTAATGGAACTATAAGAACATCACTTTGGTCTACTATTAACGTTTAATTGACGTTTGAAGAAGTTCCACAATGTAACGTTGTTTATAGTTAATGACGTCGTATTAACGTCATCTTGTCGACATCAGTTCGACGTTTGCTGAAAAAACTTTTTTCCGAAATACATGAAACATGGCGTTAATTGGTATTGACATAATTTAAAAAGTCTAATGGAACTATAAGAACATCACTTTGGTCTATTATTAACGTTTAATTGACGTTTGAAGAAGTTCCACAATGTAACGTTGTTTAAAACTAATAACGTCGTATTAACGTCATCTTGTCGACATCAGTTCGACGTTTGCTGAAAAGACTTATTCCCGAAATGCATGGAATAGGAATTTAATTGGTATTAAAATAATTTATAAAGTCTAATGGAACTATACAAACATTACTTTGGTCTACTATTAACGTTTAATTGACGTTTGATGAAGTTCCACAATGTAACGTTGTTTATAGTTAATGACGTCGTATTAACGTCATCTTGTCGACATCAGTTCGACGTTTGCTGAAAAGACTTTTTCCCGAAATGCATGAAACAAGGCGTTAATTGGTATTAAAATAATTTAAAAAATCTAATGAAACTAATAAGAACATCACTTTGGTCTACTACTAACGCTTAATTAACGTTTGAAGAAGTTTCACAATGTAACATTGTTTAAAGTTAATGACGTCGTATTAACGTCATCTTTCGACAGTTCGGCGATTGCAGAAAAAACTTTTTTCTGATATGCATAAAACAAGTCGTTAATCGGTATTAAAATAATTTAAAAAATCTCATGAAACTATGAGAACATCACTTTGGTCTACTACTAACGTTTAATTGACGTTTGAACGGGTTCCACAATGTAACGTTGTTTAAAGTTAATGACGTCGTATTAACGTCACCTTGTCGTTGTCAGTTCTACGTTTGCTGAAAAGACTTTTCCCCGAAATGCATGAAACAAAAAGTTAGTTGGTATTAAAATAATTTAAAAAGTCTTAAGAAGCTATGATAACATCACTTTGGTCTACTACTAACGTTTAATTGACGTTTGAAGAGGTTCTACAACGTAACATTGTTTAAAGTTAATGACGTCGTATTAACGTCATCTTGTCGACGTCAGTCCAACGTTTGCTGGAAAGAATTTTTCCAAATGCATGAAAGAAGAAGTTTGTTGGTATTACAATAATTTAAAAGGTCTAATGAAGCTCTGATAACATGACTTTGGTCTACCACTAACCTTTAATTGACATTCGAAGAGGTTTCACAATTGTTAAAAGTTACTGACGTGGTATTAACGTCATCTTGTGGATTTAGCATAATTTTATTAGATAATACATATCATGAGGGAAATTATTCTGAGGAGTAGAGTTAAATAAATATATTGGTGATATGAATAAGAGTTGTCAAAGGTAATGGGTTGCTTTGAAGGGAGAACTGGATTTGCTTATTGAGACGTATCGCGACTTAGCATGAACATAATGAAAGAAGAAACACTGAATTTGTTGCCCAGCTGGATCCATACCAATATCACGTGTATCAAATTTATTTCGAATGCTCTGCTGTTTCGAAGATAATGTAGTAAGAGACGTATAGGTGTATACAATATAACAGCTCCCAATGCTATTTACAATGATCATATATATCCTCGCATATGAAACCACGTTTTACATAGCACAAGTTTTATTTTATATAACGCGGACCGGGTAACACAAAGGATAAATTTATCGTTGTTTGACACCGTACATTTGTAAAGTTATGCTGTAATTATCAATGACTCTGCGAATCTAATGGTGCGTTTATAATTCATATGCATATAAATAACTCACTTTAGATGTAATCGATTAGGATCTATTCTATTGTCGCAATCGAACGGAACAATGCTAAATTATTACCGTTCGAACCCTTTTAAACGACCTTTTATCCCCTTCCTCGAAAACATGACCATATTTGCCTATTTCTGATTCAACACCGGTCCTGTCATTTTAGGACCTCTGATGCCAAAACGCTTACAGTAAATTCACTGCTTACTGTAAACTAAACGCATATGCTGATGACCCTCAACTATATTCTATAATTCTATTAAATTATACAATTCTCTAATCAGATTAAGTTATTGATACTTATTGCACAGTGGAACATATGTACGACAACAATTAACTTAACGATATGTTGTTAATCTACAGTGAATGTCGAGGAAAGGCTACAGAAGCACCGCTTTCGTAAATTGATTCAAAATAGTATTTATAAGAAAAAATATAATTATTTAATTAATTTATAATAGAGTATGATCGAGTTCGTGTTAATCACGTTAGGATAAGGTAAGAGTAATTGGATTTTATATGATGGGGCAAAGAAATAAAGCAATGCAGCAACACAATGCTCGGGGAATATAAAGAGATCGTACCTAAGAAAACTTCACGTCGTGTAGCTTTGCCAGCTTGACAGGCTGTTATCCTATTTTTATTTACTTTTAATTCTGAAGGGATGCTTCAGTTAATTAGTTTCATTGAAACCTTATCTGTAATTCACTTCAAATCGGAGCTGAATTGAAAAAACTTTAGAGGGTTGTGGAATTGGGCGAATGTAAATTTGCCATGTTTGATAGAAAGTAACAGTTTCCTTTGTGACTTCCCCTCGCTGATTTGCAGCTAAATTTAAGTTTTATTTAACGATGTCTCTCTTAGTGTTACAGACAGAATTAGCAACACATTTGTCAAATTTATGCACTAGTGCCTAAAATTAAAAAGGTACGTATTATCTAAAACAATGGAATAAAATTAATATTTTATAGAATATACGCATATCTTTACGCATGAAATATTTACGCACTAGTGCATAGAATATTTCATTTTACATACCTAAAATTGAACAAAAATTGTTAATTATACCCATATCTTTACTTTTCGCATTAGTGTGAAAATTATTTAGACACTAGTGTGTAAAGTGTTTCATTTCATACACTAGTGCATAAAATTAAATAAGGTAGCAACTAATCCCCTAAAATGAAATAAGATTAATATTATTGATTATACACAATTCTTTACTTTTCACAACAGGGTGAATATTATTTACACACTAGTGTGTAAAATTGATCATTTTATACACTAGTGTACTAGTGCATAAAATTAAATAAAGTAGTAAATGATCACCTAAAATGAAATAAGATTAATATTATTGATATGCATATATCTTTACTTTTCGTGTGAGTGTAAAATATTTACACACTAGTGTGTAAATTGTTTCATTTCATACACTAGTTCATAAAATTAGATAAGGTAGTAAATGATCACCTGAAATAAAATAATATTAATATTATTGATTATGCACATATATTTCCTTTTCGCATAAGTGTGAAAATTATTTACACGCTAGTGTATAAAATTGATCATTTTATACACTAATGCACTAGTGCGTAAAATTTAATAAGGCAGTAAGTGATCACCCAAAATGAAATAAGATTAATATTATTGATTATGCACATATCTTTACTTTTCGCATAAGTGTGAAAATAATTTACACACTAGTGTGTAAAGTTTATCATGTTATACACTAGTACATAAGATTAAATAAGGTAGTAAGTGATCACCTGAAATAATGTTATTCAATATACGAGTATCTTTACTTTTCGCATGAGTGTGCAACACACACTATTATTGATAATGCACATCTTTACTTTTCTCATTAGTGTGTAGTTATTCATTTTATACACTAGTGTGTAAAAATTAACAAGGCAATCACGTAAAATGAGATAAGATTAATATTAGTAATTAAGATAATTATTGATTACTACCTCATATTGTATCAGCAACCAGAGTATTGAAATAAATAAGTACTATTTGGATACATTTAATTACAAATAGCCACCGTAACGCAGTGAAATATTTTTCACACTAGCGTATTAGTGCAGACTAGTGCAAATTTTACGCACTACATTATGCGTAAAGTTAATATATTAAACACGGTAGCAGATCATTAATATTATCCCCCTTTTCCAGCTCGCTGTATTTTATTAATATTTCTTCCTTCCTCGCCATTTTAAAGGACAAAATTAATACGTGCAATATTAAAAATCCCCAGCTTGAATCGTCCACGCTCTGTTCCGTACCTGCTATTGCAATATCGAACGTGTTTTGTGAGTTATATTCTTAGATGAAAGATGCTTGTGGGTGCTCGAATCTGTACTTTGTAGACGTTTCAGGCATGCCAGTCCTATCATTAATTACAGCGGTCAGAGCGAAAGAATGGCACAGTCACTTTGGCGGGGCATCTTTTGATATTGGAACCGGCAGTATTCTGCGTTGTGTTGGATCAATCAGCACCAGTTGTAAGTAATAACGCGTTTTGTGTTCAAAAACTTCCAGTGCACGTCGGGATGATGAAATCAAGTACGTACAACGCGTCTAAGAGGGATTTAATATAGCGGGTGTTCGTTTTTCGAACAACATCTCGGTTATTTTAAGCGGTACAAGGTCACTCAGTTTTTTTTTGCATCCATACTGGACAGCTAGTACGAATTTCGGTAATTTTCACTGTTGCTATCCCATAGAATAGTGGATGGCATGTTCCAAACGAAATTTAAATTAACTGATATTTAATATTGACAAAGAATTAAAAGTATTATAATGAGTTTTTCGTTCTGTGGACTGGATACAAATTTTTTATTTCTACAAAATAGTTCCTAGACTACATTACCGATTCTACCAATCAAGTATAATTGCGCGTATAATGTATACATAAAGTTTAAAAGCGTTAATCCTCCATTGCTAAGTCTTGATTTATAAGCTATTTCGTACGGATTTTATGTGAATTTTTGCTATTAATCAGTCACTGATACCGTTATCACTCAAACATGATTACGATATTATTTCAGACACCTCCCATATGGCTGCACAATCCTTATTGCTACAGGGGGTTATTAAACAGTAAAACATTATAGCAAAAGAATGGAAATTGATTTATAAGCTGGAACAAAAAAAAAAATAGTAAATAGCTAAACGGTTTTTTTGTATATTCGCTTAATAATGATAATAAACAGTGCATACAGACCACGAAGTTATATGGAATTTTAAGGTGAGTTACTCCGAATTAAAATTTTCTGAAAGAATCATGTCAATTATCGATTTCAACTAATGAAATTAGTCCTCGTTTTCTTCCTCATGATGGCTTGAGACGTCGTCTATTACCAGGAATACACATCTCTAACTGGAGGGTGTGGAGAAGCTTGACATAATTTATAACCTAACAAAAGTGTAAACTTTTACGATGGCCAATAAAGAAATTAATATTTTACACATTTTTTGTGTCAAAGGTCACTCCAGCCACGAGCTTGTTGCTTGTAAAGAAGCTACGCACAAAAAACGTAAAAACTTACAGAAGTAATATACAGCATGGAACAGCCAAATGGAATAAATCGCAAAATCCGGAGACACGTCGAGTTTCGATTCTGAAATGACGTCCTGCAACGTAAAAATTTCATACCTAAATTCAACCCCTTCGAGTGGCAACCCCTAAATTCTTAAATTGGAAGGGCTATTGGAAGGGGAATTCATTCTCATTAAGCTCCTGAGTTGGAATCAATCGGTTTATAGGGATGCATTTTATTTTCTGTCTTCAAATGCAGAACAACGACCCGCACTATCTCCTTCCACATGCATTGTAGGTTGCCAATAATCTTGTTATAAATCACTGACTAGATCCGTTCTATGTATCGACTGAGACAGAACTGGAACCTCGGGGGAAAAGAGGGGTTTTAGTCGCAGGACAGTGGGAGTAAACAGTCGACATACACGCATGCGCACTGAGACAAATTCCGGTTTATTCCAGAAAATTTTAAGTTAAGTCTTAGTTACAGTCCCAATTTCCTGCAAATAAGAGCTCACTACTCCCAACAGAATAAATTCCAGTGAAAGATCGACTATTGAATATAATTCCAGGTGAACTGTAAAATAGATACAAGACATTATGTGACTAATGATGAGTTATTAAAAAAGTTTTATTAAGGCTTTTTTCAAAAATAAGTTATTTTATACCCACAAATGCCAGTTAAAATGATGTTGTATAATAATGAGTTGGAAAAAAGCAAATAATTTCGAAAGGCAGGTATTTGATTATTAAAACTTTTATGGAATAAAAGCATTAGCATACTTAAGGCGTCTCGCCTGCAGATTCTAAATAAAGTCTTTTTATTTAAGCAATAATGCATCCTAGAAGATTCCGGGGCTTTTAAAGTGCCTGGGGAAATTTTAATTAACTTAAATATCATCTCACCCCATCAAGATTTCAGCTCATAATTATTGCCGGGATTTTATTATACGAAAAATTCTTCTATAAACTTTCAGCCCGATTTCGATTTTTGACTTATCTGTATCCCGCAAAATTCAATGTACGCGTTGAGTACGATTCATTTCCCTTGTTATGGATGTGGCAGCCAAATCTGTTGCAATACCAACAATCTTCGCGGGTACAGTAACGAACCCACACTCACGTGACTGAAAAATAAGTTATGCAAACCCATTACCATAACCTTTTGTATAAACTGTCAACAATTTCGCCGTAATATATCATTACTCTGCATCATATTTGCATAATTATAGGTGTGGTTGGAGAAATTTACTTCACATACGAAAATTTTAGGCTAATTTTAAACAAATATTAAAAAAATCGGCTGTGTTTACAACGAAACGCCCAATGTGAACAAACAGTATATCCGAAGTTGCACATGTCTTATTTTGAGGGGCATAGATGTACACATTTTAAATTTGCAAAAAATTTATATACAGGGTGTTAATGAACTTATGTCAAAAATTTAAAGGGATGAAAAGGGAGCAAAAACTTAGTTAACTAATGTTACAAACTTGTATCGGACGTTTAAGGTCATTGAGAAAGAAGCTAATTAAAAATGTGTTTAAAACTGTTTTGGAACTGCTGAAATACATGTATTTTATCGCGGCTAGTACTTACAAATAATTCTTTTCACAAGTTTGTAGGTTTCTTATGAAGCTGGACTGTATTCGAAAATCAGTTTGTAATACATTGTCGTAGTGATTGCTGTGCTGTTTTTCGAGAGTACGTTTAATAGCCGTATTTCCATGTTTTCTTTTGAAAATGGCGCATTTATTTAGCAATCGCGAATATTCAGCAAGTAAATATTTCGCATCCTGTTGTCTGGCGAACATTACGAGGAGCTCGGTTGTATCCTTAAATCCGGTTAATGGTGAAATTTTGCATTTAAATAATTAGTATCACCTCTGTCAAGCGATAAATTCCTTAATAATTCGGGTTTATGACTTGTTTCCTCGTTCGGATTTTGACTGACGTTGTTGATGTTGTAATTAAGAGTAATTCTTAAAAAGCTTAAATTACGCCTTCGGCTTCAAATAGTCGACGGTATATACTGGGTGAATCATAAATAATATCTGTAGATAAACGGAATACTTAACCAGTTTACTCTTTATACCTGTTTAAATTTAATATTATTAGTCAGGAGATATGGCCAGCAAGGTCACCGGATCTAACTCGTTTAGATTATTTTTTGTTTGGAAATCTGAAAAATACTTTTTTTATGTTTATTCCATAAATTAACAATGTATCATAACAACAGCTGCAAAATATGCATAACAGGTTGTGCATCGCCATTTTGAACATAATTATGTAAAGTTTCATGTTTAACAAGTAATGTTGTAGAGTAAATTTATAGTTTATATATTTACTTTGTAGGTTTAGGGATTTTTAGTTGCTAATACTAACCATGTAATATTGGTTGGCTATGCCCGATGTGACTTGTAATCATTTATGAGGGTATTTTACCACATCTCGCAGGCAATTTATATTGGGTTTGGTTATCTGCCTTCATAGCTGGAGATCTTATGATAAATATTTTATTACTTCTTTTGATGTACGATTTCAGAAAGGTGGCGATTATCTGACGCGAAAGCAAGGCATTTTTCCGTAGCCGACTGACTGTTGTAGGTGTTTCTAAATTGACACTGTCGGACCTTTCCCGTTGAAACAAGCGTTTAACGTGTAGAGGGTGTCAAAAACATCCACCTAAATGTGATATAGAGGCCAATTCGAGATTTGATTGAAAGGTTTCCCCAGCCCAACAGCGAAGAGTGTTTTGAACGCTCGTTGATAGTTATTACATTTTTCATTAAACCTGCTTCGGTATTTAGAAGCAGGCGTATTAAAAACCTTTATTTCCGCGGGTTGGACAAAATTTCAACCGGTTTCATAAATTATTGTTACGCTTTTCCTCTGTATGTGTGTTTAATTAAACGGTTGTTTCAAAAGTATTTTCATTGGCGTTTTCCTTTTTGTGTTATTTAAACGATTAAGGCAGCGGGCTGAATAAACAATAACTTTCACGTGCAGGTAATGTTTTTAAATACTCCTGCCAGTTACATTTGCAAATACGGGCGAATTAAATTTTTTTCACTTCGGAAATCGTGCTCGGGGAAATTAATTTGGACTCATCAAATAACGTTATGTTCAGGATATTTATTCAGAATGTTTCTGAAACGGGTTTCCGGACTTCTAAAAAAAATTTGGAACGTCCTATACAGCGTGTCTCGTTTGTACTTGTAAAAATTGAGGGGGTGATCTCTCTTGGAGGAATAGTTGGAATAGTTCACACATTTTCCTCAGAGGCATGCATGCGGGTAGAGGAATATAATTAAAGGAAAAATATGTTAAAAGTCAAAATTTATTAAATGTCCTGAAGCTTTGCAAACCCCAAAGGATAATAGAATAGATGATAGATGATAGTTGATAGATGAGAGATGACAGATGATTATTTGATAGATGATGGATGATAGATGGTAGATGGCAGATAACAGGTTTTAGAAGATAGACAGTAGATGACAGGTGATAGATGATAGTTGATAGATGATAGATGATAGATGATAGATGATAGATGATAGATGATAGATGATAGATGATAGATGATAGATGATAGATGATAGATGATAGATGACAGATGAGAGATGATAGATGATAGATCATAGATAGATAGATAGAGATAGAGATAGATGATAGGTGATAGATGGTAGATGGTAGATAACAGGTTTTAGAAGATATACAATAGATGGCAGGTGATAGATGATAGGCGATAATTGATAATTGATAGATGAAAAATGGCAGGTGATGGGTGATAGACGATTGACGATTGATGTTAAATGATAGATGATAGACGACAGATGAGAGATGGCAGGTGATAGCTGGTAGATGGTAATTGATAGATAATATATGATAGATGATATATCATAGATGACAGGTGACAGATGTGAAATGATAGATGATAGGTGAAAGTGACAGGTGACAGATGCTAGATGATAAATTATAGACGATAGATGGTAAATGTTGATGATAGATGAGAGATCACAGAGGTGACAGGTGGGAGGCAACAGGTGACAGATGACAGATCTCATATCTATATTTATTTTCTTCATAGATATAAACTTAAAAAATGAGTCATTTTCGTATATTTTTTTAAATACGACTTAAATAAAACTATTTACAATTTTCCAAATTGTGTATTTTAAATAAATAAATAAACAAATAAATATCGAAATAGCAGGCAAGCAAAGGCAGTCGATTGAAAGAAAAGTGAAGATCACGCTGTACATATTAAAACATTATACATCATATAGTTTTAGTTAATTTATATTTATAGAGAAAATGGCTCTATTATGCACATGCCGACAAAGCTAATAACTGTTTATTTAGCGAGTTCTGAAAAATCCTGGGTATGTAACAGGAATATACGGAATTATAGAGAAAACTAACTCTGGTAAATTTCCATGTAAGCCAAGCGGAACTAATCGATAAATGGTAATCGAAGTGTAAAACTTCTCCTCCAGTACTTTGATTAGATATGGCGAAAGAAAAGAATGCACATATGTCGTTCTCGTCTTCGAGAAATCTGAAAATTCTGCAAGACCTGCAACTAATCTTTACGACAAAAAATAGATCGCTGTAATACTGTTATAAATTATTAGATTACTGGTCTGTGATGACTAAAAATATTTTGAAATAATTTATTTCGAGTTATCACAATATGAAGCCGGCCTGAAGAACAAAATTATTAATTTATTTACATTTCAATCCTTGTTAAATGACCTAACAATGGAAGGATTGTTGTCAAAACACATGTATATAGCACATTTACATATTACTATTTTCATACGTACTTTTTTACTCGTTGTGTGACAATGCTCCATTTCTAACAAACACAAACGTACATTATTACTTATCCTAATGCTATTTACATTGTATAGTAAGTAGGGACTACTTAGACTTATGAATAGCACAAAACATAACGATAAAGAAAATACACATATACGTTGCTAACAATTCAATTTAACGATACTAAATCTATGGTAAAATGTTACGATCATTAGTTGTCGAAGTGATTTTTTAGAAAATAAAACTTTTTACATGATTTATTAAATATTAATTAATATTTAATTTATGTTTTAAAATAATAAAATACATGATTGATAAGAAATATTTTATAATGTTGTTCAAAGTTTTTACAGTTAAGTTTTACTATTTTTAAAGCAGTAAATCCCAGTATCAATGACCTCTGACATTGACCTAATTGAACTATACTGGTGCCACTACGTAAAGTAGATAGGGACACATTTAGAAAAGTTAAAACAGGTAATATTAAAAAGTTATAAGTTCTAAGCAAAATACGGCATGTTTCTAGTCTTTTTTATTGCTGTGGTGCTAGACATATTAAATTAATCCAAAATAATCAAACCAGCGCAAAACCGTGAACAGTTTAAATTTAAGCAGAATCCGATCCTGTTCCCAACGCTTACGAAATGCAATAGAGATTAGGCCAAGTGCGCACGCGCTGCAACTAACGCGCGTCGTTGTTTGAGGTCACATTAGCTGTTCAGCGGCGGGGTATGAAAATTACTAAAAGAAAAGGTTAAAAAAAAATCGGTTTCCACAACGGAATTTCTATCTATTAAATCAACTACGGGGAAAGTTTTTTTTATAGAATTAAGCAAAATGTGCGATGATGTGTATCAGTTGTCATTGAACAGTCAAGTATTTGACGACAACTGACTAACTGCACCTTTAGCGTCTGTTGATAAAGTAGTTGTATAATAAATTTTGTTATGAACAAACTTAACTTGCAACAAAGTGATGTGGCTTGGAACATAACCCATATTTATGGCACCTTTTCGAAGTGTTTGTTTCAAAAGAGGGTGTAGCAAATCCTGAATATTACGTTAACTTAAATTTATGCCTGTAAATTATTTTTACCCATTTCATAACAATTTAAATGTTACAAATTGACTTGTTCTCACAAAACACGATCCATTGTATTTCGAAAATTATATCGTATTGTAAGTTGTCAAAAACCGCACTAAAATGTAATTTTATGTTTCTAAAATTGCGGTTTTTATGGGCGGTATTTCACGTATTAGCAATAGGACTGGAGCGATTGTAAATCACTTTAAATTAGGTAATTTTATTGCGATATTAGTGGGTTTTCAGGAGCGCTTAAATTTTAGAGTGAAAGATACCGGTCTGGGAGTTGGTATAAGTACTCATAATTTTGTTGCGATTTCGGCTTAAACCTGTCTTCAACAATAAACTCATTTCTTAAAGCTCACCTCCTTAAAGCCAGTGACAACTTATTAAAAAGATTACATCCAAAGTTTTTTAAAATCATATACTCTGTTACTAGGTCTTGTATGTCTTACTCTATTTTGAAGACCTTGATCTAGACGTGATGGGGTCATATGGACACCGGGATCGTGATCAGCGACCCCAAGAACATAAAAGTTACTTAGTCTTGGAAAAAAGACTCGATTTCTGTTTGTGGGCTTCTGTAGTCATCCAAAATAAAAAGCAAAAAATAATGAATAAATACAATTAATACAAAAACTCATACCTAATATATTGAAACGGTTAACTATTCTAACGATTCAAAGAAACATCTTGCATTCTTGCTATTCTATTATCACCATTGACAAAGACTAATCACGAAAAAAAAACAGCTGCTACAAAGAGATCTTCAGTATAAATAAAATCAATCATAATTAATAATTTTGGTTACTATCAGAAAATACTCTTTAGATGTTAATAGTATTTGGTATGACTGAAAATGGTTCAATATACGTCATTAGTCAGTATTTGAGTGTTAAATTTCACAGTGAAATAACAATCACAGTAGATTTTATTTACACTTAAGAGTTTAATAAACGTCTGTTCCGAAACTACTCTAACGATTATTGCAGGCAAAAAAGTTTTTTTGGTATTTCATGAAAAATAATCAGGCGGGCGCTACTGTAAAACCAGTTTTTGTGGTGAGAAGTGAGGTAAAAAGTATATGGACTGTTATATTGTATACGGATAAATTGTACCCCTTGGCTACGTCACTGCAATCTATCTACTCTACTTAACCAAATACATACAAGTCTTATTTTCAGCTCCAGTGGTGATGAATGTGCAGGTACGTCACCGTTGGTAAACGTATAGGTTAATAGGATAACAGCATCCTTTCGAGTTAAATAGATAAGTTATAGAATAAATCACAAAAATGTACAATTGGTTTAAAATGATTTGTAAACGTGTACAAACCATTCCATTTTAGTCAAGGAATAGGCTTAATTTTCAAATTTTTAGTTACAATGTCACTCGGAAAAAGCATACTTGTTTAGGAGTGGGGGTATTCTTTACACCTATTTAAAAGCAATTACTGCGATTACTATATCAAAAAGTGACAACTAAATCGGATAAAACGTTTTATTTCAAACGTTCAAACATTTATTTGTTATTTAAACTAGTTTAAATAACGTCGTGCTGATTAATGTGACATTGGAGGCTGAAAATATAACGTTTAAAATGCGCGAACGTTCAACCAAACGTTAAACTTACTTATTTAATTAAGTCTATGAGTGAATGTAACTAATAGGAAACTTCATCTGAATAAAATAAACGTTAAAATTAGACGTTTTAAAAACACTGAAAAACGAAGAAAACGTAATTTTAATTGGTTGTGTGAAAATATCTTACGTTACATTCAGAGCTGCTGTAAACGTTACAATTAAACGTTATAGAAACAGGGAAAATAAGATTTTTACAGGAAAGTCAAACGAAGAAACGTTAAACTGACTTATTTCATTAAGTCCACGTATGAATATGACTTATGAACAACATTGTACGTATAGTTTGCGTAAACGTTAAAATTAGATGTTATAGAACGTTAATTAAACCACGTGTGAATATATATGTCTAAATTGTGTAAACGTTAGAAATAGTCGTCTTAAAAAAATAGGAAATTAAACAAAATATTAATTTAATTAACTAACGTAAACGTTAAAGTTAAACGTTGTATAATATAACCAATATAACTTTAATTGACTCCATGTGTGAATATGGTTTGTAAGACTCGTCATATGTTTAAGTTGCGTAAATGTTAAAATTAAACGTTATAAAATTTAGCAAAATTAAATAAAAAAAAAAGCAAAACATTTCTATATATAATAGACGTTTAAACGTACATCTATTTTTCGATGAATCAATAATTTCTATAATTCAATAATTATATTGTTTTAAGTGGTACAAGATAAAAGTTATATGAAACCTATAATAGTTTTGTTTGTTTGGTCTATTGTATTTTTATAACGTTGCAAACAAACGTTAATTTAACGTTCTCCTGTCCTCCTGACATCTATCGCTCACTTTTCTATATTTGCATATCTCGCGTACAAGATGAGTTACTAATAATTTGTTTTTGTTTCAGTGGAAAAATCGGATCTTCGGAGGAGTATGGAATATGAAGAAAGAAAACAACAAATCAAAATATGTTTGTTATTGTATTGTGTATAATAAATATTATGATAGTAGTAACTTCATTTGATATCCTAACTCCATAATAATAATATTGATTAAAAAATTGAATAAATATGTGTATTCTAACAGATATTATATAATACGACTATGGTTTTAGTGCTATATGTATACAGGATGTCTCAAAAAATCCGAACCAATCAACTTTTCAGGATCGAGTCTTCTAAAAAAAGTTTCGGATAAAGTTGTGGAATATCAAGAAATCAGTACGTACGTGACTTTGGACTTGACTTTGAACGAAAGTTTCAAGGTCATCAACTTGAAAATACTAATTGGAACATTGTATTTTTATATAAAATATAGTGTTTCTTTTAATATTTTCAAGTTGTCCTTAGTTTAACCTTGAAACTCAGGACAAGATCAAATCCAAGGTCACCAGCATATTTGCATATCTGTTTCTTGATGAACTACATCAATTATCTTCTTTTGAAAAGTGAGGGGGATCGGGTTTATTTGGGACACCCTGGATAATACTTGTATTAAGTTTAACATACATAATAAAGTTAAAAAAAAAGGTTTTTTATTTATGTTATACATAAATTGTCCAATCAGTTCAAACATAGCGTTAAAAACGTTCCGTTAAAATTTACGTTATTTAGAGAGACATATAAACGTGCATTCTAAACGATTGTTTCACATTTGTAATTGGAAGAAACGTTGAATTATATTGTTATCAGCTTTAAATGGATGTCACATTGTGGTGCTGAAAAATAATAAATTTTTCGTTTGTGACCTCATTCATCAAGTCTAGTTAAATCATCTTATTTAATTCCACGTGCACGAAATATTGAGACACCCTGTACAGCGCCTTCTTGGGAAAGCGATGAATATTTCAACTTAATTTTGGTGTGTACATCTAAAATTAAAATGCGTTTGTTCCCAGCACTCATCATATCGCTAACCAAAAGTCATGTACGTGTATAGATAACGAATTCTGCTCTTTCTCCCAGGTATACTGCCAATAAGTCATAAAATATGCACTTGTGACTCCTACATATCCCCGTCTCTGTCCGACGTGGTCTTTGTCATGGCGCCCCAGTCACACATGTGGAGTTAACGTTTCGTTACTATGGCCCTGTGATACAGATTGAGCCCATAGCCGGCTTGAAGGTAGTTTACACACTAAATAACTGATAGGAACTATTGGTTTAACCCCTACTGTCGATTACGGAAGTACTCAGTTTGTGAAATAAATGACTCCGACCTGCGGCAGCGGGCAGTTGGCCGACAGCGGCGTAGGGACAGATTTTCGCTGCCATAGGTGCGGATCAGCGAGTATATCAGTCAGGAGAATGGACGCACCCATACATACACGTTGCGATAGAAAAAACAGCAGTAAATGACCTTTATTTTCAAAAAAGTTTACTAAATAATCTGTTCTAGTAGTGTGCGTAAAATACGCATTATCCGCATGCTGTGTACATTACGCATATCTTGTACGAATGTATATGTGACTTTGTTGGGCAAAAGTCATAATTAAATTTAATAATAAAAATCAGTCAGTAGTGCGTAAATTAAAATACTTTAATGCACTAATGCGTTACTTTACGTAGGCGTGTGTTACTTCTGGCACTGATGACAACATTCCTATTGGTGCAAAAAGTATTATTCTACACATTTATTGCACAAGTTACAATTTTCATCAAGTAAGTTTATTTCAACAGCTGTACGCGAAGAAAGGGATTCATCATAACAAAAATAAAATACTAGTGGTAAATTACATAAATTCTCTTTTAACAAACCTACGCATAACGTTGGTGGAGTATCAACTTTACATGCGCTGTACAATACGCACTATTTTTGCACTAAAGCGTAAAGTGAACATATTGGAGTAGTGCGAAAAACGCATTGTTTATACTTCAATTTGTTAAAGTGAAATTGTGAGATAATGTGCATATGACTTTAATTTAGACGATTTATTAAATTTATTTAAACAGTTCTATTTGTAAATGTATTTCACTGCTGATCCACGCAAAAAAAAATAGTTGGTATTTGTCTTCTATGGTATTTTATTGTATACACTAGTGCGTACTTTAGTACATTAGTGTGTTACTTTACGCACCCGCGTGTTATTTTACGCACACGACTAAATTTCTAAAGTACTCTAATGCGTAAACTTTATATAAGTGTATAAAATAAATTGTTTATATTTTAACTTTAAACAGTACTAACGACTGTCATATTAGATGTCATGTCACCGTAGCGATCTTTCAAATTATCAAACTGATAATTATTCAACAATAATTTAGTAAAATTAAATTGTGTATATGGTTTAATGTGGATGGTTTATAAATAAATTTAATTCAAATAATATCATTGATTGCTGATGTTTGTGGAAAAGTAGATCGTCATTACCTTGTCTCATTTTGTACACTAGTGTATTAGTTGAAATACATTACTCACTAGTGTATAAAAACATTTATTTTGAAACACCCAGTATAATAACTGTATATGTACATCTTAATATTTACTTTGTTTTTTTCTAAACGCTCTGTATAAATTTATCGAAGTAAAAAATAAGGAAATTTTAACACCAAATTTATCGCCATTTATTTTCTCTCTCTCCGTCACTGAACGCAGCCGAACGGTTTCGTTTAGGGGAAAGGGGGATTTGGTCGACTACACACGTTGTACGAAGGACCTCACCGCCGACATGGCTTCTCTGCCGCTTAATGATTTGCTGCGTGGGACGAGTGGAAACTAGTATGTTTTAATAGAACCATATTTTGTGCCAGATACGTCTCATGCAGAATCGAATTCACGACAACAAATCGATGCGATGAAACTATAATCTACTTAGCACCTCGCTTCGTTTTATTCGATGCATAAAAATGAGGATTTAGGGTTTCTTAAAACGCACTGTAGAATGTTTTATTCGCATCACCACCATTACAACGAACAACACTGTTTGGCTCTATTGTACGTACGCTGTACAGTACGCACCATCCAACATTTCTGCAATAGTGCGTAAAGTACATATTGTACACACTAGTGCGAAAAATTATTTACTTATTAATATGCCATTGGCTGCTCTTACGTATAGAAAAGAAATAAATAATTTCCTTCCTATTTAATTTTAAGCACTAGGGAGTAAAATGAAATACTTTACATACGTAAATCGAAAGACTTTACACAATAGTGCGTAAATGGAAGTACTTTAAGCATTAGAGAATAAAACACATTGTTTGTTAATTTATAAAATGCCTACATATAATCAATAACTATTTTACAGCTTTAGATGTTAGTGCGTAAATCGAAACACTTCACACACTAGTGCGTAAGTCAAAATACATTAAAGCTTTAATATATAACATACTCCTAAACAATCAATAACTATTTTAATGCCTTATTTTATTTTAGGCACTAGTGCGTAAAATTTACAAAACTTGTGTATATTTTACAGACTATTGTGTATATTTAAATACTTTACACGATAGTGCGTAAATAAAAGTACTTTAAGTACTAGTAAATAAAATACATGTTTTTTAATTTACAATATGCCTATAGATAATCAATAACTATTTTACAGCTTTAGAAATTAGTGCGTAAATCGAAACACTTCACACACTAGTGCGTAAATCAAAATACATTAAAGCTTTAATTTATAACATGCTCATAAACAATCAATAATTATTTTATTGCCTTATTTTATTTCAGGCACTAGTGCGTAAAATGAAATACTTTACACAATATTTTATAAATGGAAGTAGGTACTTTAAGCACCAGTGAATAAAATACATTGTTTGTTGACTTATAATATGACTATAGATTATATCAATAACTATTTTACAGCTTTAGACATTAGTGCGTAAACACTTCGCACACTATTGCGTAAATCAATATTTTTCTCTACAGTCTACGTTACAGTTTCTGTGTTCATTATGAAGCATTAACTCATAAATTTTCTGTTCACAACTCATCTTTTTGCATCTTATAACATTTCCAATAACGGGGCGAAATCCTCAAGGTCGTTAGGTGAAGATAAAGTTAATCGATATAGGTCCTTCATTTCTACTAATTATAAATGAGTCTAAATATTAAAGGTGGATCTACTATTAGGAATTAAAGTTAGATATTCTACTATGAAATAATTTACACATTATAAACTGTGCTTTTTTATATACGTCCACTGGAGCTTCCGATTTAAATCCAATTGATTTCACAATTATAAAGTTCTATTCAACGTGGGTCCTAAACTTCTTTATTAATTTATTGTAAAGAGAAATGCGACTTTTATGAAGTACTCAAATAGATGTTTATCAAGCGCTAAGTAATTCGTTACGGGTTCTAGCGTGTTTTAGATATTGGTAGTGTTATTCCTCGCCACATCAGCGATCAATTTGATGTATCTACAACGACAATACATAAAATAACAAATTAACCTCAGTCTGATCCTTATATCGTAGTTTAAATTATTTTGTTGTGTGGCGGAGCATCCCATTAACTATTAACTAGTTAATAAATGCCACAAGTAAGTACTTAGACGGGATCTGGCACTAAGCTGTGTACATCAATATTTACTAGCAACGAGCACCTTGATTTAAACCGCTAAAAATATTATCGACAAAAACAACCCTTAGGAGAGGTTGTGTTCGACATCGCCGAAGCCATTTCATCCGGGATTGAACCACAGCCGTTGAATAATTAAGACCACCAGAGAAATCCTTTAAATATCTCAACCGAACACATGTCCGCAATTCTGTTTAAAATTCGGATACGTGGTAAATCTTGGGACCGTTCCTATTTGGCTGTTAGCTTTGAAATCCAAATATGAATTAAACTTCAACGGCAACTAATAATGAAATTTGATGTATTAAGCAAATTAGCAATTTGATATTTAATCTATCTCTGAGAATGTCGAAATTTCACATGGCTTCATATAAGGCTTTCGACAAGATACATCATTCAATTTTACTACAAATCCAAGTACTACGCAGCTACATGGGGGTTCCTCAAGGTTCGAGCTTGGACCAGCTACTGTTTCGCCTATCCATTAATGACCTTGACAATATGCTAAATTGTGAGGAGCCCTTGTACGCTGATCACGTTAAATTTATGCTTGCATCTCTTCAATTAGTCAGGCCCATAATCTTCAGGAAGGTCCCAATATAATTGCAGTTTCTGTTAACAACAAACTTAACCTCGCAATATTAATTCGCAACACAGAACCAGCTTGAAGCGTTACTGGAAAGTGTTTGCCCGTATAGTCTTTCGGATGCAGCAAGTAATACCAACCAATTGATTAGTACAATCTCCACTGGCTAATCCAATAAGAAATCTCCAATTTTGAGAGGCACAATGCAGAGAGAGAGACACAATACACAATTGAGAGACACAATATATATAAAATGAATATAAAAGCAATGTTTCGCAAAGTAGTTAAAAAATAACTATTTTAATAATTGCTTAGTATTGAGTCTATATTTATCATATTTGGTTCCAGTAGATTATTTACTGTTATTAAACCTTTATTGCAGTTTTGGATAAGTTGCAGTCACGAGTCGCTTCATTTTGGCACCTCGCGTTGCCCGAACGCCCGTAATTGCTTATTGAATCGCACACTGCGGATGCGTTAACTCAGACGCAGCAATTCATAGGTCATTTGTTGAGGCGTCAGAAAATGAACGATTACATCACGAACTTAGATCGGTCAGTTATCACCTGCCGCACAACGGCGTGGCGCCTTGTCTTACGTCCCACACAGGTCTTTCTCCAGCGCTGCAAGACGTTTTACAATCTGCTATCACATTTTACTTCTTATAATTGGCTCTTATACTCCTCGGATTATTCTTTGAATGGCCTCGCAAGTCGACGCCTTCTGTCGGCGGGCTAATTTATTTTTTCCACTACCGTGGGTAAGATACGGACTTTACGCACGCTGTACAGTGCGTAATGTACTAGTTGCGAAGTAATATATTTAGTATAGATTTCAGCGTAAATTCGAGAAACTTCTGAAGAGTTATTATATCCTTAATTTGTCCTCGTCTATTCATAAACACTCTGTATACCTTCCCATGCCAGGAACTTTACGGGGAGATACTGTATAAGCATCGTTTTTTATTCATGCTAATATTCGATCTGATATTTTTTATTTCGCGAGATAACTCATCAATACTTGACAACTTAAGTATCAATTTATAATCGGAACATATTCCTCTCTATCGCTACAAAGGGAAAGATGGAAATCGACCTGTTGACGTCAGAAATTAATGGTGGCTTAAAAAATATTAATGAACAGACCTAGTTTGTATATTTAAATGATCCTCTGCTGCACGTGGGCCATTTAATGAGACACGTCTAACGCAATTAATGAAACTTCTACATTCACTGTTTGTGGATCAATCCTCTTTGAGCGAAAGTATCGACAGGGATCAATAATTCAATTAAACAAACAGAGATTAATTCCTAAGGATAGGGTATGTCTTTATTGATCTAGAAAGTGATATTTGACCTTTCAATTTAGGAAACTGCAGAACCCTCCGAGGAGACTAATGCCCCATGTTCTAAGACCATGGGATTGAATGGCTATTTGTTTTATCTATTTGTTATAAAAACTGCGGTAGCTTGGATTACTGTTGTCCCGAAGTTAGCCTGCAATATTCTATCGGAGCAAATATATTGGGTGTTTTGTCATTAAATTTTATTAATAAAGGTAGTTGCCAGCGACCTCTACGAGATGGACAGAAACTAATAATACTGACGTGTTTAACACCTCCAAAAACTTATGTGTACCAAAGTTTATTACATTACATTGTCTTTTGGGAAAGATATAGCGAAAATTTGATTTAGAAAAAATATATTTGATCTCTTAATACCTTTATTAAACTAAATTAAACCCTGAACCCATAACTCATAAATTTTTAATCCATAAATCCTAAATACATACGTCAAACTAGTAAATCCTAGACTCAAAGGGAAAACCTATAAACCTCAAACCCATAATCCCTAATTTCATAAAACCTCATTCTATAGCCCTCAACCCATAGATCTTTAACTCGCCCACCCTAAATTCCTAGATTTTAAACCCATAAACCCCAAATTAAAAACCCATATGTCCTTGACCTAAAAACCTCAAACCCATACAATCTCGTCCTATACACCACACTCATTAGTCATAAACCCATAGACCTTAAACCTTTAACCCATATTTCTAAAACCCAATAACGCCAAACCTACAAACTTTAAAGTTACTCAAACTAATTTATCATCTCAAAATAACAATCGCTAAATTCCAAACCCTAAGCCCATAACATCGTAACCTATGAACCCTAAATCCGTTGGCCCTAAACCTATAAACTCTATACCCATAAAACATTTATTCTCAACCTATATAAACCCAAACCGACAACTAAATATAACTAATTAAATATAACAGAAATGTGTAGTGGGTACATTGATTTAGAGCTCGTATCTTTAGTGTCTATTGATGTAGGATTTTATGGATTTGGTGTATAGGTTCATGGATTTTGGGTTTTGGATTGATGAGTTTAGATTAATGGGTATGGTGTGGTGTGGTATGGGTATGGTGAGAGTTAGTAGGGTTTTTTATGGGTTAAAGACGCATAGGTGAAGATTTAGGATTCATGGGTTAAATGTCTATTGGTTTATGGATTCAGGTTTTATGGGCTAACGTTTTATGGGTTTAAGATTTATGGGTTGCTGGATATTGATTTAACGTATTATTATTAGGAAACAGCCTTTATATGTTTTTTTAATAGCTGTTTAAACAACAATGTGTTATTCTGCGGTACGAACTTTTTAAATTCTAAAGCCATACAGTGGATACAGTTTATGTTAGACGAGTGGTTTGTTATGCGTATAATTTCGAAGCTAACAGATGCTAACGTATTTAATTAGGTGTTCTGAAACTTTTGCAAATTCAGTTTAATAACAAGCTTTTGATGCGTCTAAAGCGGAATTAACAATTAACTAAGTAGTTGCTGGTAATAAACATAGTTTGTTCCTAGAGCATAGTTAGGTTCATAATACAAGCTATAGAGGTTATGCTGATAGTGTGTTCTATCCCACTAGGTAATTAATCATAGTTATTTAAATAAAAAAGTAGTTTTCCTACTATGCTAACTTTGTGCTTCCCAATTAATTTTTTGTAAATATATATTTATTAATATTTGCTACAACTTTAATTTTTTGCTCAATATTACAAATCTTATCTTGCAGTTATCAGTTGTCCCAAGTTAGGCAGCACTACTTTGACAGTAGTGTATATTGTGTTGCATAAGCTTAGATAAATATGAATTTTTTCATTTTTTACTAAAAACGAAGCAATTTCAAATCTACAAAATTTGTCTCTTAAAATAAAAATATTCAATACATTAAATACAAAATCAATTTTTATTTATTGAAAATTGTTTAATGATGAACCTCCAGATTATTCTTCTCAAGGTTAATGTTAAATGTCAAAATTCTCCATATTTGAGTATCACTGGTTGTTGAAAACGTCTTTGCTTTGAATACTATTTCGGATGCACATTTTACTATTGCCGAATTCCTTGTTTCATCTAGCAATTTTAATACAAACGTCTACTTTATATTGTGAATGTGCCTCAAGAGAAGAATGGTTTAGTCTTAGCCTATTTATTAGATATAATCTTGTAATTTCGAATTTTGAATCAGTGACCACCAAACTATTTCTTCACAAATGTATCCAACGTATATTATACCCGTAATTGTAACTATTTTTAAACAATATGAAGCAAAACTTCGTTACTAAAAAAGTGTTATGGTGTAATTTACTTACTATTAAGTATATACATAAATATGATATCAAATTCAATTTAGTGAAAAAATGCAAGTAACGGAAAAGCTTCTAAGTGACCATATGTCAGCAATTTTGTTTTGTTTCAAGAAATATTTTAATAAAACAAAAAAAAAAATTTGAAACAGATCCATATTTGTTAAAAAAATATATATACTTCTCATCAAAATAATTATACTTTTTCAAAACCTCATTACTAATGAAGTTATTTTAAATATTTATAATATGTATAATCACCATCTAAATTTTTTGCTCATAGTTGCAGGACACCTTGTATAGATATGTAAAAATGTACTCCCTTCAAAATAAACGTGCAAATTTCTCACTATCAGTCAATTCAACAGCGTCAGATCAAAGCAAGGAGGTTAACAACAATTAGGATAGTTATAAAGCAACAACGGTCTACCGGGATATCCACCAGATATGTACATACATAGGACGTTAAAATTTAGGATTAGTGCAGGATTACAAGCAGGATGTTCATATAGGATAATCCTAAATAGGGGTTACAAGGTTTACAGCGGCATAGTTTGGGGCTATCTTAGTGAAAGATTGTTATAGGCATTGGAGTTTCAATAGAATAGGAAAGCAAATCCCATTTGCCTACTGCCTACGGAAAAAATATAATTGTATCGGGTGATCATCCTACTCAGAATCACCGCTTTAAAATTTCTGTCGGCTTCAATATCTGAAAAAAATCCGTAAAGATATAAAAACGGCTAACAAGTTCTCTGGAGTGAGAAAAACCTGCCAATTCATGCTATGTTGCTAAAAGTATGAATTCTTGTAAACATTTTTTTATGTCGCACATATCTTGAACATTTACCACAAATAAAATAAGATGTATAGAAACACATGTGCATTTTTGATAAGGTACATCACCTGATATTAGTCAAGGGTTTTGTTGATTTTTAAAGTCACTTAGATTACTTATTACTATGCAAGCTAATTATATGCTATTTGAATAAAGTCTACGTATTCTTTATGAATTTGTTTTATAACAAGCAAAATATTATAAACAATATAAATACTTATCGTGCACACTAGTGTGAAAAAATTACATTTTACGAAGTATACAGCGTCCGTAAAGTTATTGTTATGCGTGCGGAACTTCAAAAAATCCCACAATTTGCAAATTTTCGATTATATCTTAAAATTAGTTAATCACCATATTATAAGGAAACACTTCAAGTGAGTTAAAAGTGCAACTGATTAAAAAAATTACCTAGATAAGATTAAAATATTTTTATTCAAATCCCAGTTCCATCAAATATGGAATGAAAGAAATCGATCAATAAGAAGGTTTTGCTAAGTTAACCTGTATTATAAACGTATTTTTTCTTATTACTGTTACAATATCATATGCCAAACTTAATCAAAATTATTTCGCTAAATAGATTATACTACCTTAAACCGATACTTTATTAGTATTTTTTTTTATACTGGGGTGTTAATTAAGTAGGTACCTCGACGAACTTTAAAGGGGGAGGGATTTTAAGCCAAAATGGTTATACAGACATGGATCCACAAATCATCAGTAGTTTCCCAGGTCAGAGGGTTAAAACTAAAAAATCACCTGTAATATATCTGAAGACGTTTCGTACAGAATGACGAAACCTAGGCTAAGGATTTATCTAATTAGTGCGAGTTACTCTCACTGAAAACCTCAGAAATTCTGCAATTTGTAATGTTTCCAAGAAAAAGAATTTCTTCAATTTAATTCGAAAAATGAACCACTTACGATTTATTGTTTTTCTAATTTTCATTAACGTTACCAATGAACGTTACCAAACATTCCACAAAAACTATTCGTTTCTCAAAAAAAATTTCAATAAAAATCAGTGCGCTCAATTCCTCAAACTTAAAAGTGGCAATTAAAATATAATTAACTTATTGTTTATATATACTACTCAATCTACATACAAACAATTATATATCTACTATTGCTGCCAAATGCCGATCCAAGCAACTGATATCACATTCTACAATTGTTCGATAATAGTTTATTATCGGTATCGGACAGAAGTATACAGGGAGGTTTCAAAAAAGTTGTCATAAATTCAGGAGTAGGTAAAATCTCAAAGAATAAGAAGAAAAAGAAATTAATCAGCTCGATTTTCTATTACGGCCTTAACTAAAGCAAGAAACTGACTTAATCTTTGATTAAATATCGGCGGAGATGAGCCACAAATTATATTTACTTGAAAGGTGTTAGCTGCGACAGACAATGCTATAAAACCGAAATAGATTATTAGGATTGATTATAAAATAGAGTATATATTATATTTAATAGGCTCACGAAATGAATGTACAATAACCCAGATAACACAAAACGTCCTTGTGATATCCTAATTAAACCTGCAAAGTCCACAGGATCATCAAAATATGATATCCATAAAATATTATTGGGACATATTTGAGGTATGTCCATTTTACATCCACGTATTTATATTATGAGGCTAGTTATAAATGGCATTTTGATTATGCCATTTTCTGATAAAGTAGTCCTATTCTGCACCTCTAATGAGGTCATTATGACGTGCTGTATGCGACATAAAACACTATAAAAATGATCCTTAATACCTAGTTAAGGAGATCATCGGTTAATATAAATAAACATAAAAGTTGCCGTAGAAAGAAGAAAAGTCCAATTTCTCACAATCCTTTTATTTTTTTAAAATAAAATAAATAAATACCGGTTTCGAGGTCCAACTTTTTCACCTCATCTTCAAGTCCTACAAGACGACAATATAATATAATTTTTTAAAATTGGTAAAGTCAAATTATGTTTAATTTTTTAACCTTTGAATATGATTGGACGCATTGTAATTGTTTTTCTATCTAAAAAAATATTTTCCATTTACGCTAATTCCGAAACAAAATTAAATTAATCTTATCAAAATAAAGTCTTGTTCTTCGATCCCAGCAATCTAGGTATGCAAAAGATAACAAACAATCCATACAACTGATATTACATTCTACAACTGTTCAATAATAGTTTTTTATCAGTATCGGACACAAATATACAGGGAAGTTGTCGTAAATTCAGGAGTTTTTAAAATATCAAAGAATAAGAGAAAAAGAAATTAAACAGCTCGATTTTTTATTACGGAATTAACTAAAGCAAGAAACTGACTGAATCTTTGATTAAATATCGGCAGAGATGGGCCACAAACTGTATCTACTTGAAAGATATTGGCTGCGACAGACAAGGTTATAAAACGGAAATAGATTAATTGGATTGATTATAAAATAGAGTATGAGGTCCGCTATATTATGTGGTTTTTTCTCTATGTTATGTGGCTTTTTCTCTATATTATGTGGTTCTCTATATTATGTGGCTCTCTTTCTCTATATTACGTGATTCGTGTGGTATATTATGTGGCTCTCTATATTATGTGGCTCTCGATTCTTAGACTGTTCTGAGAATAGCATATAGTGAAATATATATGCCTCTGGGACATACGATGGGATATCTAAAGATGTCCTAATTAGTAGCAAGTTAAATCTCAAATGCTAGACATAGCCAGAACCGTATATTCCTGGGTCACGGATGGAGGTACATTCCACCGGATTTCCTAAGGATATCTTTAGAACAGCATTGTTCTTTTTCGTAATGGGCTCTAGACTCTCCAGATTTGATGTGCTCACTCTATAGCTCAACTTTGTAAAGTACTCAAAACATTAATAATAAAATAATTAAAAAATACTTGAAAAATTATCTTCGTTAAAATAAAACCCGCTTATCGACAAACCGCATATCTCTTACGCATTTTTTCCTCGAATTGCTATAAATACCGTTCTCCCACTTAAACCACACTGAATTAAACGGCATCCTTATCAAAAATGAAGCTGGTACTCTTCTTTGTTTGTCTTTGTTGTCATTCTTTAAGTGAATCGGGTAAGCATTGTAACCCATCAATTTAAGTTTGCACAGAATTCATTGCTTTTTTTTTCATTTCAGAAGGTGCCCAAAGGAATTATGTCGCAGAAGAAGAAAACAAGAACCGCATGTCATATTTCCTTGTAGCGACAGATGATGGTGGTTATGAAATAGAAGATTTAACAGTATCTTCTCCTGAAGTAATAGCTTCGTTGACGGATGTCCTTTACTACTTCTGCAGTCAAAGCAACAGAGATTGCACTCTTGTTAACAATATCACGTCTGGTTTATCTGTAGAAACATTCGATCCTACAAAAGAAGTTTTGGTTTTGATCCATGGTTGGCTAGATGGTTATAGTTCATCTTTTAACGCCAACATAAAGTCTGCTGCGTTAGACACTTTTAATTTGAATGTGATTATTGTAGATTGGGGAAAGTTTGCGAAGAATCTGTATCTCGTTGCGAGAAACGCCGTTCCAGAGATTGGAAAATTTGTTGGAGAATTCATCCAGTCTTTATCTTCAACACATAACATTCCTCTGTCAAAGATATCCATGGTGGGACATTCTCTGGGAGCTCATATTTCAGGAATTGCCGGTAGATACTTAGGAGGCAAAGTGGGTAATATTGTAGGTCTTGATCCAGCTGCACCTTTGGTATCAATCTCAGACAAAGACTACTGCCTTGACTCTTCAGATGCGGAGTATGTCGAAGTGATTCATACAGCCGCCGGTTTCCTTGGACTGTCAACCTCTTTGGGGCACTCTGATTACTACCCAAACGGTGGTAAAGACCAGCCAGGGTGCGGGTTGGACTTTGCAAGCCGCTGCTCACACTGCAGGTCTTTCAAATTTTATGCTGAATCTATTAGAAGTAACAAATTTGTTTCACAAAAATGCGCTTCTTACTCAGACTACACACAAGGCAACTGCAGTGGACCGTACTCTCTAATGGGAGGCCATAACATGGACAAAGGGTGAGTGTTATTATTATTATTATGTGTTTCAATTTGACTGTTATATTTCCACTGTCCAACATTTTTACATTTTTTTTTTAATTTCACAATGTTTAAAAATTTTTATGTCAAATTCTTTTATATTAATATGTTTACCAATTTTCTTTATTTTTAGAGTCTCTGGAGACTACTATTTGAACACAAATGAAGATTCTCCCTACGCGATCGATTCAAATTAAGTGTAATTGTGTTGCATATTGGCATATGTGTTTTGCTCATACGCATATATTTAAGTGATCTGTTGAAGTATTAAATATATTATGAAGTACCTTTCATGTATTTAATATTCCCCACTTAACGATTTTTGAAGATTTCAAAAAGTAAACTTGTTAATTTTTAAGTAAAATTTGGTGTAGTTTCGTTATGATAGTAAGTCGTGAGACTTTCTTATATTTTTGTTAAATGTAGAGCCCGTTTCTCATAACATCAACTATAAGTTAAAATTCCATAAACTCTATTAAGTAATTTACTTACAGTTATATTTAAATAAACAAAACGTTATGCTCACAAGTCAGAGTTTGAGACATTGTTACCCAGTTTCACAAATGAAACATTTAAACAGTACAGAACAGTTAGTAAGCATGCTAAGATGGATTATTTGGTGATAACTCACCATATAAATACAAGAACTTCAATTATTTAGTGTCTTACACATTAACATCAAAATTATCTAATCTCTTATTAACACTCCCTAGTCTGTTATTAACACCATCTAGTCTCTTATTAACTCTAGTCTCATGTTAACACCCTATAGTCTCTTATTAACTCTAGTCTCTTGTTAACACTCTCTAGTCAAATTGTTAATACTCTATATAGTTTCTTATTGACACTTATAAATACATAATAACCATATAAATACAAGAACTTCAATTATTTAGTCTCTTACTAACACATTAACATCAATTATCTAATCTCTTATTAACACTCCCTAGTCTCTTATTAACACCATCTAGTCTCTTATTAACACCCTCTAGTCTCTTGTTATCACCCTCTACTCTCTTATTAACACTGTCTAGTCTCTTATTGACACTCTAGTCTCTTATTGACACTCTCAAGTCTCTTATTGACACTCTCAAGTCTCTTATTAACACTGTATTTAAAAGCACGCGCGCGCGCATACACACTCTTCACGTTCTTTTTTAAAAATGAGGCCAGTCAATCTTATTAGAGTCCGACTGAAAGCACAGAAGAACGCTACCATTCATTACCAATGTTTATGTTAACATCACACTTTTCTCTTTCAGCGTCTTAGTAAAAATAAAAACCTAATATATGATGTCCCTAACACATAGCACTTTGATTCTCAGAATTCGAGTGTAGAGTAAAAATTCCCGGGTCAGTTCGTGTTTTGACCCTAACATCAATAAACTCGTCTAGAAACGAGTTTCGAGATTTAAACCGTCATGAGTAGTTAGTGATCGGAAAAACATTGGAGTTTGTGATCTCATTACATCACAACCCTATAACCCCATATCCCTGTAACCCCATAACGTCGTAATCTGGTATTTGAACAATTTTGATAGCGAAATCTCACGTTCACCGATTCTGCAGTCAATGAAGTACTATTACGTTTTTTAAATGTAGATGCAAAGAGAAGAATCCCGAGTAACTTTGTAACACAAAGAGTTATGGGGTTAAGGCGTTATGGAGTTACGGATTTATGAAGCTACTATGGGGTTATGATGCAATCAGATTATGAATTTGAATGTTTTTCCAATTACTGGATACTTAAGCCGGTTTGAAATGTCTGAGTTTTAGATGATTGTCTTGTTGTTAGAGCCAAAAGAGGAACTGATACGGGAATTCTGACTTTATGTCTGGATTCAGCAAAGTATTATGGAATACACTGTTCTGATCCATTTTAAAGCTCCTCCTTAAAAAGAGGTGAATAGTTGTGGACATCGTCCGCTTTTTTGTCCCGTTTTTTTTTTTGTAGTAAACAGAAAAATTGTTAATTTTCATTTTTTTTCTTCTGAAATCGAGTTTTTGCGCCATTTATTTACACCTCAAATGTCCTCTCTAGGTTTGTACGCCCTGTACATCAAGAAATAATTTGAAAGGTAATAAAGTCATTTTACAATTATTTCTCTTATATACGCTTCGGTCATCAATTTTAATCTAATGGTACCTACTACTTTTACTCGTTTGTCAGTACGCTGTACAAGATAATGCTTAGGATGACATAAGCCACTCAAAATGTCAGACTAATTAGACATACCAAAACGTTTTTATAGTGTAAATAGGCATAAATTTGTCAGGCAATAGATTTTCTATGTGTAAACATTCATATATTTTAACAAAGTGTTGGTTGTTATGGCTAGTATATTATTTCAGCTCTGTACATAAATCTACATATCAGCTAACAACTTTTACTTATTTAATTAACATATATGTACTTTAACTTCGTAAAGTGGGTGCTTTTTAGTTTTTTGTTACATTCTTAAAATTCCACCATAAGCGAAAAAATATATTTAAAAATAAACTCAGCAAATGCAAATCCCAAAAGAAAAAACTGTTTAAATAGGTAATAATTTCAATCAGTATCTACCACCACAGAATAGGTATGTATTTGAAATCAAAAGTACATGTGTATGTACTGTACATATTTCAACGTATAATAATCTTGATATACATAAGTTTTCTCTCATCATGTTTAAGTAAAGAAATTCCACTTATATGAAAAATGATTACTTCCCGATTTCTTAGAATCATAAATGCTTTCCTTAGTCACTGTTAATAGTAAAAACCTATTTTTACAGTTATCAATTGTTCTAAGTTAGGCAGCACTAATTTGACAGTGGTGTTTATTGTGTTGCATACGCTTAGCGTATAAATAAGGATCAATCCATTTTTAACTGAAAACGGCAATTTCCAACCTACAAAATTTGTTTCTAAAAATAATTGTTTCTTAAAAAAAATACGCTTTTATTTATTAAAAATTGTTTAATTAAGAACTTTCAAATTTCATTCTGGAAATTAGAATTAAAAATGTTATGTTTTAAAATTACTGCGTTCTTTGAGTAGGTACCGCTAGTTAGAAAAATTCCATTTGTAATTTAATTTGAAGTGGTGTAGTTTTAGTAATAAAATTTAACACTATGGAAAAAGTGTTTTAAATAAAATAACTTGTAATCTTAAGTCATGACCGGATAAGTACTACGATATCAGCGCAATGCAAGTAATAAAGCAATTTTATTTTAGCAAAAAAGATTAGGCACAAAAAAATGTTTATTTGGTAATAATACGTAATTACCTTAAACTTAACATTTTACATGTGAAACGTTGTTAAAAGCTATCAATGTATAACATGTGTGAAGAATCAATGACCACCAAACATTTACTAGAATAATGGTTTTGGAAGTTGTTGAACGTATCGCCCTGTCGGCATCTTCAGTCCAAAAGCTTTGCCGTTACTGAGGCCCTAGAACAAGGGTCGGCAAGTAATTTTAGATGGGGTCCGGATACTTTTGAAAATTTTTAACGGGGTCCAGAAAAAAAAAAATTCATATTTCTTACAAATTTTTTATTTTAATTTGGACTCAAATTTAATCTGCTACTAACCATTAAGAACTCAAAACACTCACACAAAATGATAAGGTTGGCACTCAAACGTAAAAAAAAAACATTTTTTAAATAATTTATTTAAGTAATTTATACCTTCAAAAAATGTTTGGCGGTCCAGTAATTTACCTTCCGCGGTCCGCCAGTTGCCGACCCCTGCCCTAGAACCAATAACGAGAACTGGAATAATCATCAGGAAAGACCTAGGGTTTCTGATGGCGGACAAGCAAATTAAAATAATCCTCATTAATATAATTTAAACGATCCCCAGGTATTTTTATTTAAATTTTCGGCAAAACTATTCAGACACAACGATAATTTGACAACTAACTTGACAAATGTCATGTTATTTCCTTTGTTTTTAGAGTGTTTCTGGTCATGGCCAATTTGACAGCAGGTCTGAAACGAGAAAAATTAGTCCAAAAAATAGAAAATTGCAAATATCTCTAAAAGTAGTAACGGGAACCGTAACAATGATTATATGACTTGAAAGGAAATTTCAATCTGCATACGACGGAGTAAAACATTACCGGGTGTTCCATTTAAGTTAACAAAATTATAGCTGTTAAATGTTTTAATTTGTTGGTATACTATAATGTATACCCTTTACAGGTACCAAAAATCAAAATCCGCTTGATATCACGCTCCTGAAAAGAGTTACTAGCATCTCCGCGAACCCCTTGAACCTATCAAATTTTTTCTTTAAAAATTAATATCTCCAAATTTATAACTCCTGGGTATAGGGAATATTTAATAAAGTGACCCTCAAATTTCACGTAGAATACGAAAATGTAATAATATATAGGGTGTCCCATTTGAAATAACGAAGGACTTCCAGTATAACCGGAAGTGCTGGAGAGTTCTAGATATTTTAGTTGTGTTCGCCTCAGGGATATTGCCATGTTGCCAAATTTTTAAATTTTTCGGAGCAGTACTTTCCTAGACATCGATCGACGCAGTTCTCGGTGGGACACCCTGTATATAGACATCGGAAACTGTGGCGACAATCATATAAATGTATATTATCCTAGTAAGCGGCAATACGCGTTGTAGTAGCAGATATAGGCTAAATCTATGGACAAGCCGTGTACCCCTCTATGCTCACGATAAACAATGCTAGGGACTGTCATAAAAACAATTGCCATACACTCGACCAAGCACAAATGACAACGAAACGAACCTCGGCAAAAAACCTGGATTGTTAACCGACACGCCAGGTCGGTAGGGCAGACATTAGGGCGAACATTTCGAATAGAATACGTTGATCGATGGGAAGTTTCAGATCAGAGGCAGACATGTATAAAATAATAAATAAAAGTAGCATATATTAAAAACTTCGACTATTTTGGATATGCGCCTGTGACCTCGGTAAATGTTGAACGGTCATTTTCGTTTTTGAAATGGGTATTAAGAGAAAATGTTGCAAAAGGAAAAACTACAATTTGAAATTTAATAACCTGGAAAAAAACCTTAACGGAGCTATTGCGTTACTTATATACGAATTTCCAACGACATTGGTCATTGTTGGCTGATCACATGAGTGAGTACACAATTTTTTTCTAACTCCTTCAATGTTTCGCCCAACTGGCTTTACCTTGGTAACCTTATCAGCAAATTTAAGAAAAAAACATTTTATATCCGCTGGTAATCAACAATATTAATTGGCATTGCAATGCACTGTATCGCAATTTTACTACTTAATTTTTATGCGTTGACATCGAATGAGGTGGACTGACATAAACTGTTCCAATTATGTCGTTATAAAAATCAAGCAAAACATAGTTTCATTCGGTTCTGGGAAAGTTACTCCTCACAGCCATGATATATCTGACCCCAGTTATTGCGACAGTGTCAATCAGTCTGCTGTTTAACGGTACGTTTTATTACGGTGTTTCTTCTCCTGTTTGTATTCCGAAACCCTCGACAGTATCTTGTGCGGACACGCCAAGAATTCTGATAATTGGATAAATACAGTGCGTTGATTATCAAGAAATGTTAAAATTGCAGTGTAAAATATTTAACGGTATTTGTGAAGTGAGAAAAGAAATTAATTGATCAATCGCAGCATGACTGCCGCAAATTACTATAATTTAGGTTACCCTGCAAGAGTCTGCTTGAAAAGAAAGCGCTGGTTTCATACTGAGCGTTTGGCGTAATCGTTTACAAATACCTCAACACTTGATAAGCCACGCAATGAAACTAATTTTATATTTTTTTTTTCAGGTTTTCCGTTGATTGGAGCTGAGGACCGTGCTGTAACAACTGATCCGTCAAAAATGCAAAAATTTGTCACACTTGATGGGTGTAAATGTGATGACAATCTGCAATGTGACTGTTGTGCTGGTATAGACCTGACGAATACTTCACATCGTAACTGTAAGGATCTTTTATTATTATTTTCATAATTTCTTTTTAAAATCAGCCTTTCACAATTCCCTTGACTTTTTTTCATTTGAAAATGTTGCTCTCCTAGATAGACTGAAATTTTTTATATCCTTCTCATTGCCCTGATTTGAGACGCAGTAATTCAAAAACGGCATTACCAAAACGTTCCTCCTTGTACATAGTAAAAATGCAGGGCGATTTGCTTGCCTTCTTACGCTATGCCAACTTGTATTATATCATACCCTATCCACATTTCTGGTTTTTTTTAGTCTGCCTCAGCTTGAAATTGATTCCGAACGAAATTACCCTGAGAGCAACAGTTACAATAAGCGGAAATAGCATCTACACAGGACAAATCGGTAACCCCGACTAACCACGAATCAAATAATAATTTAAAGGACACGCTTTGCTGTTTCAGACCCAAGCGTAGCTCCAATTTGCCCACCGGCGTTAGCAGGGATCTGCCTTACCATCAACCACGTCGACATACAGAAACGCCAGGTCTGCTCTAAAGTGACTGCCACAATTTTCACTCTTGTGAAGTTCCCTTGTATTGGTCAGACAGATGGAAAGCTGGCTGTTGAACCCAATACGTATCCGTGAACCATCTCGATGTCAGGCAAAAGAAATAAAAATAAATGATAGAGAAAAGAATATTGTTTTGTCTATTTATACGACATTAATTTGGACGGTTTTTAATTTAATTTAATTAAAATAGGTAATACTTATTATTATTATATGAATTTGACTCTGAGTCAAGATCTATTTTAATAAAAAAAATAATAATATTCGAAACTCAGGTAAATATTTGTAAAAAACCTATATGTTTTAAACACATTAGCGGTATGAGCAAAATTTTTAGATGATTGTACTCATCAAAATAATTACATCTCATCAGAAACTCAATACTACCGAAGTGACATAACCTTATTTTCTTTTAATTGACATAGAATTTTCGAAAAGTTATCATGGGAATTTGTATCACTTACTTTATGTGTAGAAACACCCTGTAAATTTGTTTGGTAGTAGTTGCCGGTTTAGGTACGTAAAATTGTATTTTTTGAACAGAAACTAACCCGGGGTTGTGATTTTTTGAAGATAATCTAACTCGCAATATTCACAGATTAATTGTTTATTTTGGCTAAATAGAACAATAATGACATGTATTCACACTTACATACAAGGACTCAAGCAATTTTGAGCATGTACAAACACTGGCGAGGATTCCGGCTCTGGTTATATATCTGCCGATACCCAAGGTCGACGTTCAATCGCACTCACAGCAGACTCTACGCGCGTCTCTCTTGTAGGCTTCGGTCTAGTGCGGTACTCTGGACCATGGCTGAATTTCTTAAAATTATAATACTGTTCTGGATTCACAATTTTAATGGTGTACAAGGTGTTGTCTTTTATTAGCTTCAAATTACGTTACATTCGGTGAGTTTTTGTCTCTGCATCGTCTGGATCGCCGTGCTGGGGTTTTCGGGTTTTGTTGTCCCAAATGGAAAGTGTGGTGAATTTTGGATATCTACCAAATTATTGTATAGGGTAATCAGTCCGAACCACCGCTTTAAAATTTTTGTTAGTAGTTTGACTATCTGAAAATGTTTAAAAATAAAATTGGTAAGCACATAAAAACAACATAGACGCTGTCTCGATTGAGAAAAATCATCCAATTAACCTATACTGCTAAAATAATAGTGAATTATAGCAAATATTATTTTATTTGTCGCAGATATCTTGAACATTGTGCACAACTAAGTCAACATGAGTAGAAATACTTGTACACTTCTGATAAGGGTTTACATCACTTGAGATTAAAAAGTATTTTATTAATTTTTAAAATTCATTTCATTCAATTATTTATTATAATACAATTAGTTACATACTATTTTCATAAAAATATATAAATAGTTCATAATCAAAGTCAGATACATATTCTTCAGAAAATGCAAGCGACCTTTTTTTTAAATATGACAGTAAATTAAACGCGCCTATTAGTTTCTCTGAAAATCCAGTGGCGTAGTTTTTCTGAGGGTTTTAATAACAAAACTCCCCTGAATCTCCGCCACTGGTTGGCAGATTTATATAGAAATATACCGAATTATTACCTTTAATTAGTTACATTAGTTACAACTTCAGAGATAATTGAAAAAAATGTGATATTTTTTAAAAACGCCCTCTACCTCGGAAACTAGGGCCCTGGTTTATTAAGGATTTTGGTCCTAAAATGACCCAAGGAATCACCCCCCTAATTTAAGACATAGACTTAGGATACACTCTGTATAACCTCTTTGGTTTAAAATCACTCAAAGAATCACGCTTAAAGTTTATGACGTATTTTTATAAGTCTGTACATCTCAATAATTGTTTTATTAAACTTACAAGTGGCAATTAAAGTCTAATTATCTGTTTTGCAACTTATTTATTGATCCAATATTCAATCAAGATGCAAACAATTATATATATCTACTATTATTGTCAAATTCTGATCCAAACTACTGATTACTACATTTTACAACCGTTCATTAATAGTTTTTTTTTATCAGTATCGGGTACCATAATACAGGGTGTTTTGAAAAATTAAGAGCTGTGGAACATCAACAAATAAGACGAAAAAAATTTAAATTAGCTCGATTTCTCGAACGATATACCGCATTTACGAGTATCGCAAGAAACTGACTTAATCTTTGCTTAAATATCGGCAGAGATGGGCCACAAACTATCTCTACTTGAAAGGTATTGGCTGCAACAGACGAGGCTATAAAACGGGAATAAATTATTTGAATTGATTATAAAATAGGGTATATAATATTTAATAGACCGTAAACTCACGAAATGATAACTTCCTACACAGACATTAACTTGTACAGTACACTAAAATGTATGTAAGCTTATGATACTACTGAATTAGACTTTAATATTACAAATATTACAAAGCGAAACGAAAATAATAAAATATTATACAAAAACCCAGATAATACAAAACGTTTCTATGATATTCTTATTAAGTCTGCAAAGTTCACATCAGGATCATCAAAATGTGACATACATACGATATCATTTGAGGATATTTATGTCTATTTTACATAACACTAATTTATATCATGAGGATATCTAAGTATCTTATTATCTTATTCTGCATCTCTCATGATGTCATTATGTCGTATTTAAGAAATATCTCTTGGACGACATTTCTTCATAAAACACTACAAAACAGATCCTTGAATTGTAGACAAGGAGATCGCTGTTAAACAACTTATTTGGTGGAGTTGAAAAAACGGGCACTTAAAATAAAATTTATATTTATATCTATCACGTCTATGGACTACAGAGAATAAGATCCATCATTTGATGATTTGTAAATGTCAATGTACCATATAGAATGGTAGTAGCAGTTATTTCTTAAGGATTGGTTATGAATTAGCTAAATTGGTACAATTTAATATCTTTAGATTATTTAATATAAAACGACACAGCTTATTTTGTATTGTATGTACGAGTATATGTCCCCGGAAAATATGGTGGGATATCTGGAGGACATTGTGATTTTGTAACATAAGATATCCTTCAAAGGCCCTGAGGCTAGATACAGCCAGAACTAGGACATATCCTTCTGAATATTCTAAGGATATCTGTAGAATAGGCTTGTGCTATTTTCCCAATGAGCTCTAATCTCTTTAAATTTGATGTACTCACTCTATAGTTCAACTCTACAAAGTAATCAGAATATGTTAATAAAATAATTAAACACTTAAACAGTTATCTTCATTAAAATAAAAACCGCTTATCGGCAAACTGTAACACAATTTTTGTCTACTTGATATAAATACCAGTCTCCCACTTCAAATCACGCTCAGTTAAACGACATCCTTGACAAAAATGAAGCTGATACTTCTGTTTGTTTGCCTTTTTGGTTATTCTTTTAGGGAATCGGGTAAGCATTGTAATCCACCAGTTTAACTTTGCACGAAACTCACAATTTTTTCTCATTTTAGAAAGTTCCCAAAGAAATTATGTCGCGGAAGAAGAAAACAAGTACCGCATGTCATATTTCCTTGTAGAGACCGATGATGGTGGTTATGAAATGCAAGATTTAACAGTCCCTTCTCTTGAAGTAACAGCTTCGTTGACGGATGTCGTTTACTACTTTTGTAGCAAAAGCAGCAGAAATGGCACTCTTGTTAACAATATCACGTCTAGTTTATCTGTCGAAACGTTCGATCCTACAAAAGAAGTCTTGGTTTTGATCCACGGTTGGAGAAGTAATTACGTTTCATCTTTTAATTCCTACGTAAAGTCTGCTGCGTTGGATAAATTTGATTTGAATGTCATCATTGTAGATTGGAGCAAGGTATCGTACACTGACTATATCGTAGCTAGAGACACCGTTCCAGACATTGGAAAATTTGTTGGAGAATTCATTCAGTCTTTATCTTCAACACATAATATTCCTCTGTCGAAGATATCCATTGTAGGACATTCTCTAGGAGCTCATGTTTCTGGAATTGCTGGAAAAACCCTAGGAGGCAAAGTGGGTACTATAATAGGTCTTGATCCAGCTGCACCTTTGATATCAATATCAGACAAAGACTATTGTCTCGACTCTTCAGATGCGAAATATGTCCAAGTGATTCATACAAACACCGCTTTTTATGGAATATCAACCTCTTTGGGACATTCTGATTACTACCCAAACGGTGGTAAAAAGCAGCCAGGGTGCGACGATGGCGACATGAGCAACTGCTCACACGGCAGAGCTTATAAATTCTATGCTGAATCTATTAGAAGGAACAAGTTCGTTTCGCAACAATGTGACTCTTACTCCGACTTTACACAAGGCATATGCAATGGACAGTACTCTCTAATGGGAGGCTATAACATAGACAAAGAGTGAGTATTACACATTTATTTGTTTAAATTTGATTTATACTCCCATTGGCCCATTTTTTTCAACTTTCATACTATTTAACAACTTTTGTGTCATTCCTAAAATAATAGTAAATTGGTCAATACTTTTACAATTTTCTTTATTTTTAGAGTCACTGGAGATTACTATTTGGATACAAATGAAAATTATCCATATGCGATTGAGTCAGATTAAGTGTAATTGTTTTGCATGCTTTTATGCACATATAAATACATCTGTTGAAGTATTAATCCATGTATTTAATATTGCCTAATTAGCAACTTTTGCAGAATCCTAAAAATGGGAAGTTTTGTTAGCTATCATATTTGGTTTTTTATTGTAAAATTGCAGTAACCTTATTTTTGACCAATAAATTGACCACTTTATGGAAATGTGAAAAAAAAAAGTTAAATATCTTCAAAATTAGCGAAAATCATTACAGAATTTAGACTATAATAAATGTTAAAGAGAACAAAAAGTGTACAAAATGGAATACAGTGTTCGGCATAAAATAATTAATTCATACGTACATTTGGAATGGTCGTCTTTCACACTGTCAAATAGTTACCACAAAATGTTATCATTTGAAGATTATTATAAATTTTGACAGACTATATGCAATTTCACAATTTTTTAAATTACTTGGCAACATCGCAATCGAACGTAAAACTATTTACACTAACATTCAGCGTCGTAGCTAGGGGCTGGCCGCGGCGGCGGCTGCCAGGAGCACAAACCTCAAGGGGCGCAAACGTATTATTTAAATTATACTTTAAAGTTATTGTATTGTTTCAATTTCAGATATTATTACTTATTACTGGTTTGTAAATTAAACATTTTTTTTTGGTATATTTTGTCAGCCACATAAAATATTAATAAAGTTTATGGTTCCCTAAAATTTTAAAATAATGTGTTTTTTTTATATTTTAGGTGTACAAATTAATTTTACAAGTATGTTTTCCAAACGAATAATCATCTAATTTGTGATAAATCATTCAATCTAACAATGATGGTTTCCTCTCATTACCACAAAACGCTCATTACCTTCAATTATCGAAGAGACTGTAGTTGCATCTATCGGAGGAGGCGGAATCCTGCCTAACAAATTGGTCTAGAAATCGTTACTTTTTTGTTTAATGACGTCATACAGGCAAAATAATATTTTAAAAATTATCTATTTAAATTAACTATTAATCTCGTAGTTTGAATATTGACAGTTAAAAAGTTACAATTTTATTTACAATTTTTTCTTTATTGCTGGAATTTTTTTAGGTTTGACTAAAATTCGGGATAATTTTTTTTGTATTGAAGATAATCCGCCCTTAATTTTACAAACTTTTACAGAGCGCCACATACACCACTATTTTTGTAAATAACCAAACATACATTTTTTGTGCCACCCTGTATCAAATGACTAATAGAAAAATATGAATCCCTCATCTTTCCTCAACAAAAAAGATGTACATGTAAGAAGTATCTTAATATATTGACACGTAGCGCGGGAATGTATTAAGCAATGTGGCGCTCATTTTGAGCAATTGTTGTATAATTTTCTTTAATAGGGTTTTTTAACCTCTGGTTTAATTTATCTTTTCTTTTTAAAATAGTTTCTAATAAAAATATAATACGTTTTACATTTTATAAATAAAACTGATGAGTATATTTAACATAAAATTAAACTTATCTTGAAAACAATTACATTTACGCACTTCTAACAAATACCTACATCTTTTTTTATTAAGGTAGGACGAAAGATTAAGATCGTTCCATCATTAATTGCGATAATTTATGATCGGTTATTTACAAAAAATAATGATGTACGTGACTGACCAAAATTAAGGGCGGAGAATCTCATACAAAAAAAAAATCCAGCAATAAAGAAAAAAATGTTACTTTGATCCTGAATCTTTTTAACTACATACAGTGTGTCCCGTATTTCAGGTTAACACCTCTGGAAATCTGAGAAGGCTGTGGACTTTCCGCAAGCCAATTTTTTTACAAATAGTACCTACCCTGAAGGGAGGTTATATTCTACTAATCACTTTATTGATGTCTTTGTCCGATTGGTACTTGTTTTCACTTTCATGGCAATCTTTGACCTGATGCTTATTATAATTTTTAGTTGTCTAATTTTTCGAACTTTGGCACTACATAAAATAACACTGAATAGACATTTGTCGTTCAAATTTGGTATAAGGGTATTTTGACGAGTGCTGAATAGCCTGGTAATATTATCTTTTTGATAAAAAAATGCCTAAACCACTTTCTGGAAAAACGGCTCCTTTAAAAAATCGTAGTAGACCAGGCTTTTGTTACATCAATAAAATGATTACTAGAATATAACCTCCCTTCAGGGGTAAAAAAATTGGCTTGCGTAAAGTCCACAGCCGTCTTACATTTTCAGAGGTGTTAACCTGAAAAACAGAACACACTGTATATTTGACCACATGATTAAAAAAAATGTATAGGGAATTTATATTAATATCCTATTCTATTTTCTCGTTTTGTGTTAAACTGAAGTATATAAAAAAATTTTCAGGTAAGAACTACATCAATATTTTTGGCACTATTATTAAAAATCATGCACTGATTAATCTTTTTGATGGGTAGTTTTATTATATTTATTAATTTTAATAAACACAATGACATTTAAATAAATAAAAACATAAGATAATAGAAGAGTATAAAAGAGATCATGTACTATGATGCAATTTCCTCTGATATTTTCTTTTTCACTTCGTCTATGGTGATATTTCCTACAATTTTTAACGTTTTTGACCTAGACTTAAAACCCTGAAAAATAAAAAAATATAGTATGTAATATCATTGAGAATACGATTTATAAACATAACTCCAGTCATTTGTTATAATAAGTATTATATTAGCTAAATTAACATAAAGCTTAAGTGAATATTCATATGTATATTTCTTTTTATCAATAATTTTAATTCATTTGCTACCTCTAGAAATAAATATGTAACCTTATTTCAGAAGATAACTAAGAAGTGGAAGAGAAAATTCAAAGCACGTATGATGTTACGAAATGAAAATGGAAATTTGAATATCAAATAATAATCATTCATGAAATATATTTTCCCTTTAATTTCTGAAAATGTTTCCTGCAAATTATTTTTTCAGGCTACATAATGGGTTTTTTGAAACTTGATAACTTTCCAAACTATTTATAACTTTACGCAATTTGCTTTCTGAATCAGTGATCCTAATAATCGGATTAATATGATCACAGTTTCCAAAAACCGCTACTGTGCTCTAAATAGTGATAATTCACAGAGCACAGAGATTAAAATTTGAATGAACACTCTAAATTTTTATTAGTAAATACAGTGCATCCCATTTTTGATGTCATGCTAGGTATCTTGGCTGTTATTACATAGAGTTACTGTACTTAACTCAAAAATAAAAAAAATAGTTGGCGTTTTGTTTACTAAAAAAAAAGACTGAAGTTGGCCCCGACTAAAAACAAACGCAATAAACAGAATCTGGTGCCATGGCTGAATTTTAACTAGCCACAGAGAACAAGAAATTCATGTAGTCCAAATGTATTTGACCTGAAGATTATTCTCAAGAAATATGGTCAATTATGCAAGATTCTTTCTATCTTTAATAATAATCGGGGTACCAAAAGTCAAATGCACTGCTTTGTGAAATTTCAAACCGATTTACAATATATTAAATTATTTTTCACATTCCCACCTTATCAAACACAACGTCACTTTTACGTAGTCCTAGAACCGAGGCCATATATTTTACTAGCTCTGTGTTCGCCTCCCCCTCTGAAGGTGGAGCATTTATTTGGACACCAACTCCTTCAGCAGTTATTCCTGAAAAATATGTGTCTTATAACCCATACCTACGTAACAGTCAACTAAGTCTGATACAAAATTATAATTTATGAAATTAATATTCACCGGTAATTCCATTTTGCTTTGCTCCTGGCTTTGCCAAAACTTGTATGACTATATTTTTTGACTTATCCAAAGAGATAGCACAGTCTTCTTCCTTAAAATCATTTTTTTAATACCATATACAAAATTACATTATATATTCAGTACCTTCGGAGCTGCTATGCTTTCTTTACTATTTTTCGATTTACTTTTCTTAGACATCACACGTATGTTCTTACTTGGCTGGGAATTAAAAAATGTACTCCTTAGAATAGTTATATAGTTATTTATCATTTAATTTAAATGATATAAATGATTTAATTAAAATTTAATGTAATTTATCATTACAAGAGCTTCTAGTTTATTATATTTTTCTTCTTTGTTGTTGGCTTTCATGTAATGAATTTAGGTTATATTTTGATGTATTGACATGCGCTTTGAGCTATAAAAACTGGTGGAAAGACAATTAGTTCTAAATATTTGGAACAAGTATACGTATTTCTATTGGATGATGCTTTTAAGGAAGATCATAACAACCAATCATATGTCAAAATAAAAACTTATTGAGCATTGAGCTATATGACGACTACAGAATGAGCACATTTTCCTTGGCGTATTCCACAACATAAACAATAACGTAAAAATAATAAACGATTATTTTATTTTGTACTCTTATTTTTTCAACATAAAATAACATTAACAAGTTGTGTAAGCATAACTCTTTATTATATTATGATTATGACATTTCACAAGAACGATGAAGGAAGTGAACGATGATATTAGCTTTGTTCTCGCAGCTGTTCAAACCAGTTCAGGATCAGTCAGAAGCAGGCGTCCATCTACTTTCTTTGCTATTTCCTTAGATTAGGACTTTCCTAATCTAAGGCTATTTCTCACAATCACAGTATAAAAGAAGTAGCTAGACGATTGCTTCTGACTAATCCCAAACTGGTTTGAATGGCTGTGCGAACAAAGCTATTAGTTTAAAATCACTTTCATGGAGAAACCCCAGCTTTATATTTAACCATTATGATTTGATTATATTGAATTTATTTTTAGCAATATTTGTTAACTGCCTTGGTTTATTTTTAATATGGAAAGCAGTGAGAAGTATTCAGTGCCGTAATACAACAATAAAATACTTTTAACATTAAACAATAAAGTTAACTACTAGGTACTCAACCGGTAACCAAGAATTATAATAATAAACATGCAATCACGTTTGTGGTAATTTTTCTTTTATAGTACAAATACATCTCGAGCATTCACTTTTTTAAACTGGCTTGATACTACGTGTCCGGCTTTAACCAATATAGATACTAAATTACTTTCTAACTCCGAATGTACGTTACATTTTGTAAGACATAGATCAAGGTAGCATTATTTGTATTCTTTCATTTAAATACACCCTGTATAGGAAGAAATGTTCCAGTAAAAATCATTTTTTATTTGCAGACAAGCAGAAATTTAAGGCATTTAATGGGGTTTTAAACAATGGTTTTCTTATTTTGTAATATCTAATCTACATATTTATGTAACCTATTAACATTTCCTTAATATTAAATATATTCGATTTATATTTAACTTAAGTAATATTTTAGTTTCAATCATTATTAACTTCTTAATTTGCTATATATAAAAAAATAATCTGTTGCATTTTCTTTAACTTTCTCTCTCGAATTTAATATGTAAACCTATTTTTATTTGATAAAATATTTCTTAAAAACAAATAGAATTCTAGTATTTTAATTCTGAAGTTTCTGTGCGAAATGTAATTCTCTGCCTGACAACTAGGTGGCGCCACTACTTGGTGGTTTGTATTTGTGGGAATTCTTTTTCCTAAATGTTCTGTGCTTCTATGATATGACCCGTATGACTGACGTTTACAAGTTGTCATGATATGTTAGGTTAGATTCCAGAAAAATGCCCAAAAAATTCGCTACTGAAAATACCAAAGCCGTAACGGCCCGAGAGAGGAAAAAGCAAGCAAAAGATGAAGCTGCCTCCAAGAAGCAAAAAGAAGTAGAAGATGCTTATTGGAAGGACGATGACAAACAGATACAAAAGAAGCAGCAGAAAAAGGTTTACTGGTAATTTCCTATAGAAAGCGAACTTAAAAACAAATACGTATTTTATAGGAAGCTGAGGAGAGAAAACGACAGGAAGCGCTACAGCGAAAGGCTGAAGCAAAAGCTTTGCTAGAGAAAGAAACTGGTGAAGCAGTGAAGAAAACGTTGAAAGTTCCACCACCTGTAAAGGTTACCAGAGCTCAGATATCTGCTAAGGTTACAACAGAAACCAAAGTTAAAGAGAAGGAAGAAAAGAAAATCGAGACACATTTGGACGTTCCGTTGGTAGAAAACCTGAACAGGCTTGAGATTGATGGTGAAGAAGCAAGGACTATTGATGAGGCCATTTCTGTACTAAGGTAAGATTTTAGTAGACATATCGTGAGATGAAAGCTCCGTAACGTGTCTCCACTTTATAGTTCGAAAGCAGAGGATGCCGACAAACACCCCGAGAAGAGAATGAAGGCCGCGTACAATGCGTTCGAGGAAAGAAGACTTCAGGAACTGAAAATTGAGAATCCGAGTCTAAGATTGTCTCAACTGAAGCAGATGATATTCAAGGAGTGGCAAAAGTCACCGGAAAATCCTTTAAATAATTAAATTTAGGTGGAATTGAAGTCGATGTTATGACGAAGACAAAATTATTGAATATGGATACGATTGACGCAACAATAGGAAAAATAATGTCTTCTGACGATAAAAAAATACAGAAAAATTGTTGTTAAATACATCACTTGGTGGTATTAATTTTTTTGAGGAATTTAACATGATCTAAAGAATTTTCATTTTGCGAATAGGTCTGCGTATCTGGTCATATACATATGCAATTTATGTTGTTAATTTTTCAATTTTGGAATAAAATTTAAAATTCCATTTTATATTCGCCAATTTTGTTCTTGTTCATAGTTTGATTGTTTACTGTTGTTAATCAAATCACAAGAAAAGTATATAAGCTATATTTTATAAACTTATAAAACTTTTCCAAAGATAAAGCTAGAATCTATTAAAATAATAATAATGTCGCTACCCCTCATTCTAATCGCAAGCATTAACCCAGAAGTCCGAGACTTATGTGGGAGAGGGGGCGGCATATAATACTAATGGCCTTTATTACTGTAAAAAAATGTAACATAAAGAAATACATATTTCATCCTGACAAGGAGAAAGCAAGGTAATCGGATTTTTATAATTTCTGATATTTATGGTACGTGTAGTTTGGACCTTGAATAAGAATTTTCTGAAGTAGTTCGACGCAACGTTCATAAATTACCGAGATAATCGATTTTGAAGTTTAACCTGTTAGCTAAATCCATTATTAGATGCCACACATTCTTCAACTGCAAGCGTGGCTTGGTGGGTGGTGTTTGGTTTCGACAGTCACGAGATCACTGGTTCGAGTCTCGTCGCGCGACATTTTTTTTATTTTCAAAATTAGTTTAATTAAATAAAATATTTTAATAAAAATTTCCAATATTGTCTTGGTTTAAGAAAATTTTTGTACTTTTTTCGAATTTCTACGGGGGGCAACTGACCTCCCCTGCCCCCCTTGGCGACGCCCTTGGTATGGAATAGTTTTGTGTCCACCACGTATATGAATATCATAAATATTATATCTAGTATCAAATTTATCTCTATCATAGAGAGGGGAGGAAGGGTCGTTAATAATTTTGAAAAGTTGTTTTTTTAAAGATAATTTAAATATGTCTGTTGGAATACAGAAGATTAATGTGGTAAAAGATTTTTTTTATAAATTTTTGACTTAGTTTCTATAACGAAAGTCCCAATTGTTGGTTGAATACACAAAAGGTAAGCATAAATTACTCAATTGAATGTTAAAATTATCTTATACACAGTAACTGTAAATTTTATACGTTAATGTTAATAACTTCTGCTGCATGAAGATAATGGGTGTTATGAAAATCAAAATATAGCTGGGTATAGTCGGCGTAAGCCTGAATCTTACAATTTTTTAAACACGAGGATATTGCAAGTATATATTAAAAATGGCAAAGGTCCTAACTCTGAGCCCTGTGGTACTCCTGTGGTAATATCAAAACTATTAGAGAAGCTATTGTTACTAGGTATACATTTTTTGAGTACGTCCGTTAAGGTAATAACTAATTAAAACCGACTCATCAGAAAAGCCCTAAAAATTTAACACACTACATCATGGTTAATAGTATTGAAAGCTTTAGAACAGTCTAACAACACAAGAATGCAATTATTGCCCTTATCACATGTTTCGATAACATTTGCGATTGTGTTGAGAGTGTTTGCATAGAAAATATAGTGCTAACGATTAAGTTTTGTATGGAGTGTTTGTAAATAAAATTACTGGAGTTTGAGTTATTTGTTTATTTTTTTTAATTCAAGTTTCCTAGCAACCTCAACATTAAATATTAAACTTTGGCATCTATGGCATGGAAGATGGCGCCACTGTAGCAGTTAAACAACCAGTCGAACTTTGATAGGAAACTACTAGATGGCGTCTATATTATAAAACTCGTGTCGTCCCATAACCTTTTTAGTAGTGACGTCACATACGCCAAATAATAGACAACCTTATATACTTTGGACATAAGTTCCAAAAAAATGTCTTCTTTGTCATGACCTTAAATATTGCGATATTCTGGCAATATTAGAAATATTTAAGAAGTTTCGAACCCCAAGTGACAGACTAAAAGAATTATAGAATTTATATATTTAAATTTATAGAACAATATTGACTTTTATAGTAATTAATAAATTAAAATTATATCAATGTTACTGAGCATGCGCATTAAATATAATTTCATGTAAGCGAAGTAATCTCGTAACAGGATATCATTATTATCATTCACGAAAAGTTTGGTAGGTATTGGTTAAGAGTACGTCTACAACAAACCACTTGAAGAAAAAACACTCGATAAAGACACTGATACAGTACAGCACCAAGAAAAACAAAAAATACTTAGTAGAAGTTAGTAATATGTGGTAGAACTAGAAAATGCCAAGATTACACAAAAGAAGAGAAAATATGCGAATGATGACAGTGATGACATATCAACAAGATCTGACTTGAGTATGAGGATATTCTTTCTGATCATGCGCATTAGGAATAACACGGCTAAAGTTAAATTTTTACTTTATTTAAATTTAGAAATATTCTTTTATATCGTTTTTTGTAAGTTTTAAGCACATTAGTGTATTTATTTTACCAAACACGTGTTGGATGTTCTTAAATACGTCTAAATCCTTGTAAAAATAAATTTATTTGAAGTTATTCATTTTTAAAATATCTGTGTAAATAATACACACGGGTCAGATTCGGTACTATGACAATTTGTTGCGAGTTGCCTAAATATGTGACGTCACACTAAAAGAGTACTGTTTTTAATCTAGTGAATTTCATTTCTGCAGGTTTGTTTCATAAAATCCCTTTGAATGATTTTTTAGTAACACTATTCCTTATCCCTTCAGGTACCTAAATAATTATAAACTTTTGGTGCAAGAACCGCATGAGTAGGTACCTACTTGTATTTCTAGTACCTATTATATTCATGCTGCAAAAACATCTTTATTTTAGAATGCTGATAATTGACCACGAGGAAAAATATTTGACTTAGATCCATAATTGATGTTTCTTTGTAGAAGAAATCAGTTGGATAGACATATGCTTTATTATACATAATTTTCATAATCCTCTTGCGTGTTTATTCTAATTTATTTTAAATATATATTCCTTACCCGCCCTCCTCCAATTATACCATACCCTATATGCGAATTATAAATAAAATTGGGCCAAGTATTTACCCTTGCGGTATTCCATAATGCAAAATTACTCCTTACGACATTGCCCTGTTAAACAACTCTGAATTAAATTGAGTGCAATTCCTGTGATTCCCACATCTACATTTTCTAATAGTAAAGTATGATTTACACGCTAAAAAGTTTTAGATAGATTTAAAAATATACAGACTTTGATATTAAATTTTGTATTTTGCGCCACTTATTGCTATAGCGATGAGTAGCAGCACTAGCGCCATCTAATCGCTACTAGAGCTTGTTCTTTGTAAATTGTAAATTTGTAAATCAATGTATTGATATAGAGGAATCTACTTGTAGCACTAAAAATTATAATGAAATTATAATTCAAATGTACAAAAATATTTTGGGTTGCAACGAAATTGGAGTACCTACTTATGGGTAGTTACTCCAGGCTACTTTTGAAGCTTCCATAGTTCGAGCTCTTATTTTTTTTATCAGATCTCTGTATTTATTTGGGGTTTTGCCACCCGAAAAAAATTAAAACACTAATCAAAATAATTTTTGCCAAAATGTATATAAATTAAAGAAAAAAAAAACTTTTTGTAAATTTATTTATAACTATTATAAATTCCTAACAGGTAAAGGTGGTGGGGGTACATCTGGAATATCGGAGTTCTTCTTTAAATTGGCGATTATTTGTTTAGGGTCGTTAACATTCTCTAAATACTCTTCCAGCGCTTTCGTTGGTATGTTTTCTTGTACTTTCTGCTCTGGCTTCGGATAGTAGGGTTCATAAGTCAACTGAGGTGAAGTGTAATACGGGATATACTGTTGCAGGGGTACCACATTCTGAGGCAAATTCTTAATGCCACCCGTTGACGCTGGCTGCAGTTGATTTGATCTTGCCTCAATCTGAAAATACGAAAATGTAGTCAGTGGTCAGTAAATTATATATCAAAGTACAGACATTAGAGATATTCTACAATATATACCCAAATTCTTGCCGCTACACCTCATTTTTACACAGTCACACAAACTAATGGCTTGTTCTTTTGATGGAGACTCTGTTATCGCTTCGGAACCGCTTATCACGAATCTGAAATCAGTTTGTCCTCCAGATCTTTAAAAAATGAGGTGTTTGCGAATATCGTTCTTCGAGTATTACTTTTGTATGACCAACTTACTGGGCATCAAATAAAAGATAAAATATGTGTATTTGCTATTATTGGCCGTTACTGGCAATGTCAACTAAACAGCATAATAAAATATGTTAGGATTCCCAATGTGAATGTAATTAAAATAAATTTCTCATAAATCTACTTTAAGATACTCACGTTTTGTTCCGTTTCTGCAAAGGATTGTTTGGGTTGTTCTGAAGGCTGATTTTGATTGCCTATTATATCCTGCACCACTGGACCTTCATGAACCTGTGGAAATAAAATATATAATAACGATTTTTTTCCCTGTACCAAGTAGGAATTTTATTCCATTAGTGTAAAAAGATGGTACTTTATACGCGAGTTGAAAGTATTATTTTTTTATTATCCAAAGATACGAAATGTCAAGAAGGTAGGTTCCAAAATTATTGACCCTTGAACAAAAACTACTTAGCGAATATCTCAAAATCATTTAAAATATTTGGATGCAAAAATCAACCTCAACAATATTTTTTTCTTTTCTTTCATAGTCTAGGTCTGTAACCAGTTAGCTGTCACTGAATTTATTCCTTCTTGTACTATGACCAAGAACAGAAGTAAATGTCCCATAAAAATGTCTGTTATTAAACAATTAATGAACCTTCCTTTAAGCGTAAAAAATCGTGAATATCTAATACACCACCGTAACTTGACGGAAATTAGTTAAAAACAATTTTTTGCCACCCAACTTCGCTTAAAATCCGTTCAGGTAACTAAAATTCTTCATTGTTTTACAACAAAATTCCCTGAACCCAAAATGAGTGATTCAACGTTAAAAAAAAATTGTAAACATCTTAGGAATCCATCCGTAAGGAAACTTACGTATCTGGTAGGGGAACTCTGGATGGTACTGATGGGTGTGTAAATTAAAGGTGAAAAGGCTAATCCAACGGAAGTAGTTCTAAGTACTGGTTCATAGACCGGTAAGGCTTGACTAGGAGCTAGATTCTTCTTTGTACTGATCAGCACGTTGTATATCCTTGGTGACTTCCGGGCACTTTCACATAGAGACGCTAAGGCCAGCGATATAACAACGATGTAGATAGTATCTGAAAAAAAGGGACATCGTTAGAAGCAGTCTGTATCTCTTTTATCAACAATACAAGCAGCAAACCACAAATCAATTAAGCACTTTGGTCTTGTTGAGTTCAATCTTGAATATGATCAAGCAAGTTATGCTAGTACTGAGAACGCACAACTTTGTACCTATTAATTATTGCAAAAATCTCGGTAAGAACTTGAGAAAACATTAAGATATGGTTCTAGACAAGATAATGTATTTTACACCCCCCAACGCGTAAAGTACTTACTTTACGCACCAGTGACTTAACTAGTACGAAAAAGTTAAATTAGGTTTCACTTACAGTTACAGTACCCTATAAACTTCCTTGTAAACAACATATTTTACACCTTAGTGCGTAAAGTACTACATATTACGCACCAATACTCAACTATTACGCACAACAAGTTAGATTAGATTCTACTTACTGTTACATTATAGTATGAAAATTACATATAAATAATCTATTTTACACCTTAATGCGTAAAGTACTTCATTTTAGACAGTAGTGACTCAACTAGCCCGAAAAAGTTATATTAGTTTTTACTTACTGTTGAAGTATTGTATACAAATTATTTGCAAGCAATCTATTTTATACCTCTTAGTGCGTAAAATACTTAAGTTAGACACTGGTGACTCAACTAGTGTGGAAAAGTTGACTGTCATAGCACAGTATGTACATAATTTGTAAATAATATGTTTTATACACCAATGCGTAAAGTACTTATTTTACGCAGTAGTGACTGAACTAATGCGAAAAAGTTAGATTAGATTTAACTTACTGCTATGAAACAGTAGGTTTAAAAACAATATAAACAATTATTTTACACACTAGTGCACAACGTACTTATGTTACTACCTGATGACTCAAATAACTTAGTGTTCAATAGATGTACATTTGAAAAGAACGGGTTTTAATTAATTTAATTAGCTGCGGCAATCTGTCTATATACATTGGATAAGGGATCGATTTAATAATTTTAAATACTGCAAAAACTATGTCAAATAGCCACATTACCGAGTAATGGACTTCCTTGGCTGAAACTGTGAAAATTTGTTTTACAACTAGCAAATGGAATTATGTTAAAATTTACTTTATAACACCAGTATGTCGCTCTTCTAGAAGTATGTATAAACAAGCCGTTGCTTCCAGGGAGATAATAGCAATCAAGTTTTATAGCTGTATGAATCATTGACGTACTTGACAAGATTGAAAATTTTAGTTCATTGTAAAAGTATACTGGACAAAAAAATTATCTTCGTACAAAATCCTTTTGCAGACAATTTTTTTTATTTCTAAAATAGTAAATTGTAAATTAGTGGACCATGAACTTCTATTACTCGATACACAAATTAATATTAAGATTAATTTTAACTAAATACTCAAAATATTTATGTAAGTTTCACTATTTTTACCAATGGATGAATGTACTTTACGCACACTTGTATACAATGTTTTTTCTACTTCCGACATATTTTACGTATTAGTAATAAGACTGATGGATTATGAATTTATCAGCAACTTGTAGTATTACCTTAAAAAAATAAGTACTATTGAAATCAAATTTAGTTGTAGTCCGAATAAAAAATTATCTGTAAGTCATTGAATTCAAAGTACCGTGAAGTATGTGTGAATATGTAATTCCAAATTTGCGCAACATTTGTTTATAAATATGTCATAGACAGAACCGTAAATCAATTAACAATGTGGGTCATTTAATACAACTTCATTATGCATGTACAACGATATTAACGTAAATTATTATCCTAAAGGCTCTAGAAATGAAGTAACAAAGGTTCCTATAGGCAATGAACATAGGCGAAGCATCTTTCACGTCTTTAAATAGCTGAAATATTGCGCAAGTGTTTTGAATACTATTGCAACATCAAGCAAGATGATGGTCAATTGAAATAAACAATGGAAAGTTCCGGATGAAATATGTCAGAAAATAAAATGCCAAACTTGGACTACCTAACACTGTATATGTATGTCGTGATCTCATTATGTTTAAATTTTAATAATGTTGCCATATTTTTGGAATTGAAACTATATCTAGTGGTAATTGAATTTTGTTGTGACTACATTTCCAAATTTTCTTTTAGTTTAATTAATTTAATTTTTCAAATATTATTAGTTTTTGCAAATATAAACACACAGGGTGTCAATTTAAGTGCTTCTCAGAAGATTAATTTATTTTAAATATTCTCGGTTGTATGTGCGCGCTTATCAGTGTTGCCAGTTGCTACATTTTTTAACCAAATGTATAAAATTATCCATCTTACTAAAGCACTGTGTTTATATTGCGAATCTCAGGGTTAATGACCTCTGATATTGACCTAGTTTTGGTACATAATATCAATCCACCTGATGTGATACAATAGAGTACTAGGTAAGACTTGACAACAATGCTGCTGTTGCTTTCAATTGGTTATGCGCGTGAGACTAGCGCGTGCGATTATTTGAGGTTACAGTAAGGTTAAAAAAATCCAGTTTTCACGACGGGATATGAGAAGTTAAACTTATAAGTGCTTTTAAATATATGACCCCCATTCGAAGTATAAATGTTGTTTTCAGTACCTCAGAAAAGAAATCTCACCCCCCCCCCCCCCGGACATTTTATTACAAAGAAATTATAAATTAACATGTCTAATTTAATTAGGCTTGATTTTATTTCTTTGGGCAATGTTAAGGATTGGAATTCGTTAATATCAGTTATAAAAAACGTTTTAATTGCTTGTAAACAGCGATAAGATAGACATAATACAATCAAGTAATGTGGCATTTAAATTTTAATTAGGTGATTAATGAGTGCGATAAACATGAGAAATCATCATTGAAAAGGAAAGTGGCCAACACCGAAACCGCTGCATGTTGCACATGACCTTAAACTTTAGTATATTTTAATACAACAGTAATTGTTAAATATTTATTATAATGTTTTTTTGTCTCTCCAGCCTTATGCCGCCTGAAAGCAACCTTTTTTTTGAAATGCCACACCTACTCGTGTTCACCTGTGTAGGTCATCGGATAGAGTGGGAACCCTGTTTCGTTCGGTTATCATTTCCGTTCTGCGACTCTGCTGCCGAGGTTGCCAAGTCTAGTAAAATTTCTCTATTCTAGGGAAAGTTGTGGACTATTCCTTAAAGGTCGTATTTGTGGTTTCGATCAAACTATAACGAAAAATAATGTCAAAGTACAAAATATGTCCATAAAGTAATGTCAGTGAAGGCGATGCATTAATATTTATTCATATTTTTTAAATCTGTAAATTTGGGTGGCAACACTGTACGCTGCAAGTAGTACGTGTACCCTTGGATTACGCAGACTTATAGAAACATCTTTTAATGATACATTACGCAAGACCATACCAACGTTCTAATTCAAGGCGATTGTTCTCATGGCTGCCGCTTGAACGTTACTGTTCTACATCTCACGACTTCGGTATATTGTTATAACAAATTAAATGTTAGAATCGAAAGAGTGGTAAATATTGAAGATCGTGATTCACGTTTTCGCGTGGGTGTTTTGGTGAATACCTGGCGAAAGGAAAACATACAAAAAATGTAGAGAATTGGATGAGAGAATCACGCATTGCATTTTTACTCCAAGGTTTTAATAACAGTAATTTTATTTTGGTTATTATTTATAGCTTTCGTAACTAAATTACTGTACAGGCTGTAGGTACGAATGGGGTCAGATTATATGGAGACTATCTTTGTTCATTTTCTCAAATTCCGTTGTGGAAACTAACTTTTTCTTAAGCGTGATATTTTAACAATCAAACGGCACTTTATTCCTCCTCGATATATGCAAGTTTTTATTAATAGAATTTTATCCACGCTACTTGGCATGAAATACCAATTTCAACATATATATTGATGTGTTGAAAGGTGACATCGATCATTAATGCTAATGCACTATCAGCAGACAACGATTTTTCTTCATCTGCAAACAATTTCATCCTTTTTTTATTTTGAACTTCGACTGATGCTTCCGATAATAGCTTGTCAGTTTTGGGCGAGTTTCTCTCTTCTTCATCCTGCATTTTCAGTAGCTGTAGACAGTTCTACAGTTCTACAGTTTTCAAATTTTTATACACTCCGTATGACTGTTTACAAGCCGACCACGATGTCTATGGCATTTACTCCATTGTATTTAGAATATGAAGAATAACTTTTCGTTTTTTAATAAATATCATCTCGCTTATTGTTAGAGGTGGATCCAACAAACCCTCTATGACTATGCTGGACAGGGAACGTTCTATCCAAATATGTTAAAATATACAGGGTGTTCTATTTAAATTAACAAAGTTAACATCCGCGGCCAATTTGTTTGGACTTCATTTGTTTTTCTACAATCATTTTCGAAAACTTCATAAAAAATCGTGTAACTTTTGTATTTCAGTTTTTTACAACTCTTAAAAAAAAAGTCAAAATATAGTGAATCACCCTGTACATACCTAATACGTGATTTGTTAATAATATATGACATTGGTAATTTGTAATGATTTAGAAACAGAAACAACCTACTGGGCAGCTATAAAAAAATAAAAAAGCCATAAAAAGTAAAGGTCTTGAATGGAAACAGACATTATCATAAATACCATTATCACAAATTAGAAATAAACAAAGGTAACAGTTTTTTTGCTTTTGCCAATTATGTAATACCACATTATTAGATAACGATCACTCCCTATTTATTATTGTTGATCAGCAAAATTTCTGTGTGTCAAAAAAACGACATGAGTTTGCAAAAATATAATTCTAACCTCAACCCGACTACGGTAACCAGCTCTTTAAAGCGCCATAGCAGAGCTCACACATATTTACATTTATATTTATAAACCAATTTATCACCATTATCATATTTGTCATCATATTTATACACGACAAGGTCTGACAAATTTAACCTTTGTATAAAAAAAAATTGCAACACCCATTTACTTGTATTCGTAATGAGTTGTTTAGTTGTTGCCACGTTATCAGAAGGTGGAATGTAACTGTCATTAGAAAAAAATACGTTTTCCTTATCACATTTCCGCATCCAGTCGAAATAAAATTGATATTGCTGGCGTTTCTCGAAAATTAACTGCGAATGGATTTATATCGATAATATCGCTATTTTTTGTTGGTACTGATTTAATCAAGTAATATATTTTTAGCTGAATGTTTACACGTTTACTCCAGACCCTGACATACAAGGTGTCTAAGGCGTCTTTGTGAGGTGGGTATTTTAAAAATTCAGACAGAAATGTTGAGCATTTCTGTTCTGTGAGAGAAAAGCAATACTTTATGACGTAGTACTTGCTATGCGAAGCTTTGCGATAATCTTAAATTCCTTACCACATATCTAGTGCTAACTCAGGAGAATTTTTTTTAGGAACGATAAAGACCTTGCTAACACCTTCTTGGATTATTTTGGTAGTGTTTATGAACCATCGTTAACTCAAGCGCTGAAACATCTAAGGATTCCTGTATGTCTTTAACAGACATTAATTATACCAGCACTGCTCAAATTAAAGAACAAGTAAATTGGAAGTATAGAATCTGGACCAGATGGGTTATCAGAAATTTTTATCAAATCTCTGTCATTCTTTTTAACTGATATTGAATAAGCCAGTTTCTGAAGGAGTATTTCCTTGTATTTTCAAAGAAGCTTGAATTACCCCAATTCAATTCATGCAAGTAAAAGTAATACTTGGAATTATCGTCGAATTACATAAAAAGTGTAACATTTTTAACATTAAGGCGATGTTTCGCATTGTATTAGCTATGTTCTGTACAAATTTAGTTTCGAGCAACTCTCTAGGTTTCAAAAATACAATACCTATGTATGTTTTCAGCCACGAAATTTGAATAATCCCAAATATTTCGAATTTTTACAACCAGGAACGGCGGTGACAACAATTATATACTTTACTCAGGTAATTTTACTTGCGACGTCAAAATAACCATAGAACCAGTCTGTAAAAGGACAACAGGAAGATGAGAACGAATAAAAAGAGACGTAAGCAGAAGGAAGGCAAGGGAGAACAGAAAACCGCTTATTTTAATAATCTCCGATTCTTCTCTGACTTTATTATGTGCCACCCTGTACACCGGCGAATACCACCGGAAAAAATTAGCGAACCACAAGCAATACAAGGAAGCCTGATAAAAAGTGGACGCGGCAAAAAATCCGTACATGTTGCTTATAACAGCTTCGATCGTAATCTAAAGAAACTGATTCACATTACAAATTATTGTTGGGTGTGGCTGGACTAAAATAAAACGAATCCAGTAGAACACCTACCATTTTTTTTGCTCCCATTAAAATATTTAACAAGTATATATGTAAATCTATGGAATTGATTAAATCCATGAATCAGACCGAGGACTTTAATACGCGCTAGAACTGAGGGCAAAGAAAATAGATGAGAATATAATTAACATTAATTTATGCTCGTGTTATGTAATTTTTTTATGAATGAACGAGCCAGTCGTGATTTGAAGATTAATAGCAATATTTTAACAATCAAAGCTTAATTGTTTTTCTATCAATGTAAACACGAAAATGTAGTTTTGTGGTTACTTTGCTTTTTTATTTCAGTTCGCAATTAAAAATTGCAAATAAATAAACGGGAATTCTGTTTAATATTCATAACGTATACGTAGCTTAATAGACAGCAATGTAATGAAGGCGGTTTGTTGTTATCAGAGCATATAGAATTCAAGGGCTTTTGGCTTAACCTATCAATAACATTATGCAAATAAGCCTGTCTAGAAAAAGCTTCTGGTCTTGTTGAACTTGCGCATAGAAATATTCTATATATTTCTATTGTCGCTGTGTTGGGCTTTGCTGCACATATTTGAGATTCTATTCCACACTTACTTTCAAACTATTTCGAAGGATCAGATTTACGCAAAAAAATGTTACGAATTCATTATATTTTTACGAAAACTCAATATTAACGGAGTTGCAGAGCCTCAGAGTTATTTTTTCTAATTAATATTTTGCCAAAAGTTATTTTTCAAATTTAGTACATTTTAAATAAAATAATTTTTATTCCTCGTCGAGATAATTGATTTAGTTAAATTACTATCACGAATTTTAAAATAATTGTTAGATATGTGCATTGGAGCTTAATATGAGACACTCTGTATAAAAACGAATGTTTCTACTAAATGAATTATTTCCAGTTCTCTGGGACGTGATTGATGGATTTTTATAACCTTTGTTTCGATTCGAGGTTTTGGTGATTTCGAATTCTCGTTATCCATGAAAATAAAAACTTGTCAGTCTGTGTTTCGTATTTATCTGAAAATGCGTTGTCACGATTGATTACGAGGTTGCTGCATTTTAATGAACGGAACCTTATCGACGTATTTGAGCAATTTTTGAAAAAATAAGATTTTTTCAGAAAATAATGCGTAAAGTAATTATTCCACACACTTGTGCGTAAAGTAAATATTTCCACACTACTTCGAAAAATCCAGTAATAAAATTAAATTGAATGCACTATTGAGATCATAAAAGCTACTGCAAGAAAAGCGAGTGCGTAAAGTACGTTGTACTATGCGTAAAATTGTACTTCCTCACTAGTGTATAAAATAAATATTTTAGCCCCTAGTAACAGAAGTCACTAGTGCTTAAAATTAATTGGTGTAAAATAATTTAATTTATGATATATATTTTTCGGCAGTAGAAAAAATATTGCAATTCAAGTGTAAAGTACTTTCTTGACGCATGAGAAAATTGCACTAGTGAAAATGACAGACTGCAAGAAAGATCAGTGCGTAAAGAACACTACGCACATAGTACAGTATGTAAAATTTAACTTTCTCACACTAGTGTATAAAGTAAATATTTTGCACACTAATGGCACAATGGTACACTAGCGTTTATCTTTAATCTCTAAGATAATTGTGCGTAAAGAACACTACGCACATTGTACAGTATGTAAAATTTAACTTTGTCACACTAGTGTATAAAGTAAATATTTTACATACTAATGACACAATAGTACACTAGTGTCTATCTTTAATCTCTAAGATAATTAGTGCGTAAAGAACACTACACACATTGTACAGTATTTAATTTAACATTCTCAAACTAGTGTATAAAGTAAATATTTTGCACATTAATGACACAATAGTACACTAGTGTTTATCTTTAATCAGTTTAGTCAATCGAATGGACTCACGACTTATTTAGTTTAATATAATACCATAAATAATCAATAATTAGTGTTATTAGAATCCTCTGTGTTTTTTTTACAAAAAAGATTCGGAATAATTTTTTTTCGAGTTTATATCTTTGTGTCGATAACTTTAATGAATAAAAGGTCTGTCAGATTTGGGCGGTCTTCTCACGCTCCAGTTAAACAAAAAGTTAAAACGCTTCCTGTTTACGCCAATTAGTCTCAAGGATGACTTGATCGAAAACATTGCGAACTTTTTTGTTTCGACACAATGGTACAATGATTGGTAATCGGCTTACTATGGATCTGGCTCAGAATCCACTTAAAATTCTCGCATTAATGTCACAATCGATGATGCTAATTTATGTCAGTATGGGTAACGTTCTCTTCGGCAACTTTTTGCTGTCTGACACTATTTGGATAGTTCATTTTATCTCCCCAAATTGTCAAGGAGACGACAAAAAAATAGTAAAAAGACGCCTTATAATTTACTTTGAAACTAATGCAATTCAACAAAAAGAAATAAAAATTGTTGCAATTTGCAATAAAATAGATTAACGTAACTCTTCCTAGTGCGAAAATATATTTCACACTAACGCGTAAACACTTTATACACTAACGCGTAAAGACTTTTCATACTAGTGCGTAAAAGCTTTTCGTACCTTTGTGCAAATACTTTTCTGCATTAGTGTGCACGTACGTTTCGCTAATGCGTACTTTTTGCACTAATGCGTAAGTACTTTACGTACTAGTGTAACAAATAAATTATGTGTATATCAGTTTGTTCCAGTGATAATACTAACAGCTGTAGTACTAGTTGTCAACTCGCTGCCAGACTGTCAAATTGACAGTTATCCGGAAATAAAATTCATAAAAAGCCTATACAATTTGGGTATTCTAGCAGAATTTTTTTGTAGTAAAAAATTCTATTCTATTAGAAATATAGAACTATAAAATTCATTTTCTTTCCAATTTTTTTCATATCGAACTTGAAAGCGATATCTCAACAGCTGTAAAAGTTATTAGAAGTTTTGGAAAAAAAGTTATTAATAGAAGTGAAGTTCAATGAATTTGGAAATTATAACTTCCTTAAAATCGGGCAAATCTTGAGCCCGCTACAATTTTTTTAAGTTATTCTTCCATTCTCTTGGCCTACTACGATTTTTTTTCAATTATTAAAGATTAAATGTGTGTCTCAAAAAAACTGTAATTATTTCTACTAAAGTCCAAAGTTGCTCTTTCTTTCGACATTAATTGAGAAAAAATGATTACTGTTAAAATATCAGGAACAGTTACAACTTTTTTTTGTCTATGTAATTTAGAAGTAACTAGATTTTTGTAGAATTTGGTAAGGGCGTTTTCTGAGTGGTGTAAAATATCATTCAATTTCTAATAAATTGCAGTATACACAAGTATTTTTAGATTAACATTAGCTTCGGAAAATACATATTACTACCAAAAATTTTATATTTTAATGAAAGTATTACTTTATTCGTAACTGTTAGCATTTATTATTAAAAGTCAGTAACACAAAATATTTTTTTATAATCTTATATTAGCAGTAAAAATGAGAGCACAAACCAGACAGTTTTCCAGTCATCTTCACAAATCGGAACACTCCTTCACTAATCAAAGTTACCGCAACTGTCCACACCAGCTAAAACTACAGCACTTCATCAAACAATTCCGACGAAATTGCACGGTTCTTATTCAACTGATACACATTGTTTACCTTGTATAAAATGCTCCACGACAGTACAACAAATAATTACCTTGATAGAATACAAGAGATCTTATATAGAATCATATTAAGACTGTCTCTTTGCAGTGCAGTGTCTACAGATCCGGCCTCGAAATATTCCTTCAGAGGGCCTATTGCAAGTAGCGGATCATTTTCTGCAGGCTCAAAACTAGAATTTTCCAACTACTGTGCGTAAAGTACTAAATTCACGCTTTTGTACATTAGTACACACTAGTACAAATTTCATATAAATATAACTAAAGCTGATTCGAATCATGAATGTCATATCCAAAGTTGATTCAGATGTACTTTTAATTTTAATATTAAAAAGTTGGTTGCTGATACAAGTAGCGACATAACCAGTAATAATTACTCTATTGCTTTAATTCATTTTAGACACTAGTGCGTAAAATGAAGTGCTTTATGCACTAGTGAGTTTAATTTAAAATAAACGTAACGAGTTATTCTTTTGTAGGTTTAAAATTAGAATTACGCGTAAAACCACTAGTGCATACAGTAAATATTTTACACACTAGTGCAAGTGACACTTTAAACACTGGTGTTAAAATGAAATGCTTTATGCACTAGTGTGTTTTATTTAACATAACATCACAACATTTCTATTACTTTTCTTAATGGGTGCCTTTCAATAAGTAACTGATAACTGCAGTTATAAAGGTCGAAGATATTTGAGCAGTAAATAAATGGAATAGCGAAGATCCGAATAGTTTTTTCTTGCCATAATAATATGAACAAACATTTTTGGAACCGCTGTGGCTCCATATGTTATCACCAGCACAATTCATTGTATTAACGTCTGTTTTAGTATATCTAATAAGAAAATACGGTTATAAGTACGAATCCAAGAAAATAAATGATTCGGCGTCCTATCTACGGCCACAGCCATTCGTCTCTAGGCGACAATTCCAGAGGTTCTCAATAAGTTTCACTACAATATTAAGCAAGTAAACAAAAGTCTGTTTTAGGTAATGTTAGTCACTTCTATGATGTAAGTAAAATAAACCTGTTATCTTAAAACAATAAAATAAAATAATGTTTGTGTTATCATGGACAAATTTTGCGAGTCCGACGCTGGTATCTCGGTCTAGGTAATAGGCTGTTAGTCACCTCACCTGCAGACCTGTAAGTGAAGTATATTTTTCAGAAGCAATCCCTTCACTTTGCCGACCGAGAGCCTTGCATGCAATGGTGGTATTTGCAATTAAATTTATTGTTGTTATGTATACCCGATATGTAAATACGAATGCCTAGACATATATTCACCTAGCAGAAGCAGTCCTTAAGCGTGCTTTTAAATAATAAATAATTATGAGAAAAGATAATGGTACCATTAAGAAAACAGTAACGTAACAACTACCGTATAATTGTCAATGATTGTTAATGAAACAAACTCGCTGGGGACACGACTGCATTTAAACTATTTTATTATTGTAATATTTTTATTTCTCGGGAAAAATTGACAGGTACAATGTCGGCAAAGAGGGAGAATGTCGTATCTCGGGAATACCTGAAAATTTTATGGCCACTTGATTTATATTTATTTTACGAGGCAGGCTGACATAAAAAGAAAAATAAAGCGGCTTTACTGCTACGGTAATTCTTATTTTAGATAGTGTCTTTTAAAGGATTAAAGTACATCTTTTAGCCCTAAGGGTAAAATTTGCAACAACGAGGCGTAAAATACAAAGTTTAGTGCGTAATGTAAATACTTAACGGAATAGTGCGTACTGCAAGTACTTACGCACTAGTGCGTAATGTACATATTTAACGCAGTTTTGCGTACTGTACGTATTTACGCACTAGGGCGTAATGTACATAATTAGCGCACTAATGCATTATAAATTGCGGTGATATATCATTTAATTGTAGAAGCTAGTGCGTAAAATATACTATTTGTGTTGGTTGACACCCTGTATAGCGTTCATGTATCGAAAGCTAAATATATCTAAGCAAACATACATTGCTCGACTGCATTTAATTGTTGTTTCAAAATGTAATACAGTTTTTTTATTGTGAACTAATTGCTATTAAAAGTAATCAAGATATTTTTTTAATTATCGCAGCAGTGAAGGGAAAATACTATTTTTAATAAGCTAATGTGCTACCGGTTTCACAACTATATTTTTTATGGTATCCATAAAAGTGAAATTGAAATTAAGTAACAAAGATCAATACACATACTTTGTATATTAAAACGGACAAAAAAACATTTTTAATCAGCTTTTTTTATCGGAACCATTCAAATAAGTAACATTTTTGTTTATTATTGTTATTATTTTCATAAAAAAAACGTTTCAAAATTTCTGTTCACTCCACCCAACTCAATTTAATTTTTGTTTCATAGCGCATGGAACAAATTTAGAAATATTTGTTGTAGGTACAGGCAATTTTATAAGCAGTAATATTAAATTCTATATTTTCAGCTCAATAAAACAAACGTATTGTGTAAATTCATTAGTTTCAGACACGTTTGCATATAGACAGATTTGAAAGAAACAAACATGTAGGTCAGCTTTAAAATGTACAATAAAAAATTAGATATTATCAAAAATTAACACCGACTAATCTAGTATTATATTTTAAAACAACAGTTCCTAATGCATTTTTTCCAAGTATTACATAAGGGATTATGTATTTCGTGTTACTAAAACGTAAATGTCGAAAAAAAAATACTTACATTAAATATGACATGCTCTACTTGTCTACCCAAAAATTAGTTTTGTAGACAACTTATAATTTATGATAAGAATAAATTAATTCATATCCATCAAGAATTATCAACACTTTTGGCACTGACAGGTTAAATTAATTTGTCCCGATTTTTTTTAATTAATATGAATTCAAGGTAAGAGAAAAGAATAAAAAATCAAAAATCCCACCTGATGCTGAAACAGGTAGACGTTCGTTAATTAATTATCCGGTAGGCTTGGATTTCGATTTCATATTGTCCACAATCACAGATAAGAACAAGAGTCGAAGGTTAAAAAACTATTTAGAAATTTAAAAGTCCATACACTATTTTCAATGTGTTTTCTTTCACGGATAAGTTAAACGCAAATTTTTGTAAATAAAAACGGCTATTAATTAATACATGTAAGCATATATTATCTTTTTTGCTTTAAAATTTCTGTAGCTAATTTATCAATATTCCACACCGAGCTTCATCTTGTATCTATACCATGAATTTAATAAAACTTAAATGCTTATATTGTAGTTCTCTGATACTAATACTTCTAAACTTATCCCTCCAGCTTCTAGGTGGCACCACCAGTACAAATAAAATTGAAAATGTAGTCGGGATAAAATTAGGAACTTTTATGGCAAGAAATACTTGAAGAAATACTTAATTTTGTATCCATAGGATATTAAAGGTATAATTTAAAGAGTGCATTTGCTTCTGCATATCAGTAAGCCCATCTCACACTGCAAATCTGATTTGGTCTGAATTGATTCGAACTGATCTGAACTGTATTGATCTTCAAAACACACCAAAATATTCCTCAATAACGTCAAAATGTATACCAAAATTGCCTACATCATCATTAAATATCTTCAAATTAGTTATAGAATATACAAAAGTATGTGTAACGAAATAGCATCGTAATATATTAAAATATATTCAGCATACATCGATATACCTCAAAATATGTTAATAATTCATTAAAATACTTTAAACTATTACAAAATACATCGAAATAGTTTTTGAATACATCAAAATAGCTCAAAACTGCTTTAGCATACATCAAAATACGTCAACACGGCTTAAAAATACATTAAAAAATACGTTCAGAATACATTAAAGAACTTCAGAATACATTAAAACACGTTAAAATAACTTTAGAAAGCATGGAAATATGTACATCAAAACAGTTACAATACATCAAAGTAACTTCTTCTGTGGTATCAAAATGTGCCAAAAAATATAAGAACATACATCAAAACGGCTTTGAAATACATCAGAATACATCAAAAATTACTTCGAAATAATCAGAACGCATCAATGTACATCGAATTTGTCGCAGTAGATGAAAGTAACTTTATAATGAGCCGAAATATATAAAATAACTTGAAGATATATCAAAATGTCCTAGAATTAAAATGCACCAAAATACCACAATATATTCTCAGAATATATCAAATTATCTACAACAAAACAATGTACCACAAAACAACAGTACGTTAAAATAACTAAATGTACTTCCAAATATATTAAAACATTTTAGAATGCAGTGCGTCAAAACGTCTTAGAAATACATTAAAATATGTCTATCCGGCTTGAAAATACATCAAAATATATTAAAATACCTTAATATACTTTTAAACAAGCAGCTTTCGTGCATGCTTCAAGATACATCAAAATGACTTCATAATATATTAAAATAATTTTAAGCTGCACCAAAATACATTAATTTAGCTTTAGAATACATTAAAATACATCAACACGACTTGATACATTAAAATGTTTGTAGAATACAAGAAAATACCTCATAATATTTCATAACATCTTTGGAGTACATCAAAATAGTTTTAATCCAACAAAGTAACGTTGTAGTGAACGAAAATACATCAAAATAGTCTTAAAATATTTGCAAGTACATCAATAACAGCAATGGAACATACAAAACGCATGAAAACCTTTAGAATGCACACCACAAAATACTTTTAGAATACATCAAAACAGCTTTAGAGTATATAAAAATACATCAAGATAGTTACAAAACAATAAAATAATTTTAGAGGCCAAAACAGTTCTATAAACAGAACAGCTTCAGAATACAATAAAATACATCAACACTTGATACGTTAAAATATTTGTAGAGCGCACGAAATAGCTTTAGAATGCATCAAAATACATCAAAATAATTTCAATCCATCAAGAAACCTATTAGAAAACCAAAATACATTAGAATAATGTTAGAATATTTCAAAGGACATCAAAACAGCGATGAAACATACCAAAATGCATCAGTCTTTAGAATACATCAAAATAATAGCAATACATCAAAATAAGTTTATAATGAATCAAAATACATTAAAATAGCGCTTCAAATTGCAATATTTCCAATACAGCTCTAGAATGCCTGAAAATACGACTAAGTTTGTTCGATTTAACTCTTTAATTTATTATTTACCTATTAATGTACTTTAAAATGTATTTGTTTGTAACAAATAATGTAAAGCAAAACTTAAGGCTTCGAGTAGTTATAGCATGGGGAAAATATTACATTGTGTGATATATAAACCTCCATATTGGTCGGGTAAGTAGCCAACCTAATAAAATATAAACGGTTAAAGTAGAAAATTTTATTGAACATAAAGCTTTAGATAAACACTACATTTTGAATTATACGTTTCTACAATAAAAATAAAACATAACGTTGAAATTATAAATCACCGTTGCTTATGGATGACGGCGGTAAACTTATTCGAGGAAAACTCAAGCATAAAAGTGTACAATGTAGGTTTATTAGTAATACATTTATAGCGTGGTTAAACCTTTCATTTATGAGTTTACCTCAAATATAAATGGGTTGAAATAAATCTACGTGTCATAAACGAATAATTGGCTATTTACCGGGGTAATAGAAAGTTAAAGTTAAAAGTTAAGTGCAGAGAAAAAAGATCCAACTTACCCGATAGCCCTCACATACTTTTTCTACTACCATGCGTAAAGTACTAAATTTACGCACGCTGTAGCGTATGTAAAATATTCAAACTAGTGCGTAAAGTACCTAAATATTTAGCACACTAAAATTACTGACAGCTGTAGTACCACAAATCATCCCAACCAACTATCTTTAATACACTCACTTTACGCTCGCTCTACACTAGTGCGGAAAGTAAGTATTTCACACTAGTGCGAAAAGTTGTTCATAAATTAATTTGTAACAGATTTTTATATAATAACGATACAACCTTATTTCATTTTAGACATTTACACTGTACACTAGTGCGTAAAGTAAGTATTTTACACACTAGTGCGAAAAATTATTCATAATTTAATTTGTGTAAAATGAAATACGTTACGCACAGTGCGTAAAACATTGTTTCATAATTCTGATTAAAACTTTCAAAAAATTTCACTAGTGAAAAAGTGTTACTTTAGACACGTAAATAACAATTTTATTCGTTTTCTTGAAGAGCGAAATTAACAGTAAGTTAAGACAGAGACAGAACAATTTACCTTTACTATAATGAATAAAATTTGCAAATAATTGACAAACTAAACAACTTCCTACTTGTTAAATAAACCATTTATTAAATAAATAGAACTTTTAATAGTTGTTCTTGCCGTTGTCTTTTTTCGTGTATCCAAAAATTTGTACGAAAAAGTGGAACCCTTTGCCGTAGTTGGTCAACACGTTAAATTCTATAAAATTATGTCCTACCCCTCCAGCTGCGAAACTAGGGTAGCCTCCCTCCCCATTTGGAATTTCATCAAATATGTTGACACACGTTATATATACCGGTCCCTCCACATTCATCTAAAAAATAAATAGCATTATTCTAGTTCTTGCATAGGACCGTTAGTGTCAATTTTCTTCTACACTTTCGACCCTCGATGATTTTTAAAGAACTAAATCGGAAGAAACGCAACGTTATCTAATTAAAAACTGTGAAATTAACTTGCTTTAGTAAAATAAATAAATTAACTATGTAATTCTGTTTAAAATTAAAAAACATTAAGTTATAGTTTAAAACATACAAATCGAAATATTGATTTTTAACTCGAAATATGGATTTCAAATTTGAAATTTTGAATATTGAAATAAGTTTCAACATAAAATAGTTTTTATACGAAATTTGAAGTGTGAATTTAAAATTTCAAAATTCATACACGAGTTCCAAGAGGAAAATTTGAATTTTCGTCAAAAAATTTGCACTTCAAATTTCAAGATTCAATACAAAAATTCGAAATTCAAATTACATATATTTGAATTCAAACATGAAATTTCAAGTTTCAATTTAAATTTAAAAATACAAATTCAAAATGTCATTTAAATTTTAAGTTTATAGGGCTTAATTTTATCTAATTATAAAGTTTTAATTTCAAATCTATAAATTGAAGGCACTATTGAAATTTACTATAAAAATTTCAATTTGAAACTTGCAAATAAAAACGCCAAATAGCATGATTCAACTAGAAATTTAAAAAGATGCAAAAGACTTAAAGATATGCAATTTTAACTAATTACAAAACAGTTGAATTCATTTTTTATAACACAATAATTATGTTATGTTCTTACGTAAAAGTCGTTTCATAATTTAAAAAAGTATGAATTTCGATTCTGACGTATGATTTTTTTACTTGCAATTTAGGATTCAAATTTTCATTAGAAATAGTTCTAATATGGAATTTTAAGTTTGAATTTGACACTTCGAAAGTCAACAGGATATTTTAAACTTAAATTGGAAATTATGAGTTTTCTCTTGAAATTTGAGTGCAAAAATAAAATAAAAAATTTGAACAAATATACAAAATTTCGAATTTCGATTAATTTGTAAATTTCGAAATTTAAATTATTGTATTTGAATTCGAAAAATTTAAATTCAATATTTACAAATTTAGCCGAACTTACCCGTATAGTAGCAGACACATGGCTTTTTCCATCGTTTGTTAGAATAATATTTTCTTGGTGCAAAACCCTATGCTTTGAACTGCACCTACCTATGAACAGGTGATGAGGTTTGTTTACTATCTTGTACTCAACTAAAAAAAAATACCTGAGTATTAAATCTGGTTCAAAAGGAATCACGAACTAGTCCCAAATTGTTTTACTTAAATTTTGAGTTTTCCAACCGGTCTTTTAATTAAACTTAAGATTTTAAGAATTTATGGAGACGTACTTTTTGGTAAGGTCACATTTTTAGCCGTCACTATTGTATTAGAATTAGGAATATCACTGCTGATAATCACAGGTTCACTCTGAATACATACCACAACACATAAAATAATAAAGAAAATATGATTCATTTTTTATAACTAACGCAGTATTTTTATTAAACTGAATCTGGAACTGTTACAATCAGACGCTCTTAATGAATGAATTTAATGTCATCTGCATGTCAAAGGTTATCATTACACTACGAATTTTATTTACTAATATTAGATTCTCGTCATCGAATTTGTGACAATTCTAGAAATAAATACGAATTTTTGTGTAGTAAAGCAAAATAATTATTAAACAAGTGTCTAAACTTACACTTTTTCCACAAATGGAAAGGTGCCTTACACACGGTAGCATGCCATGATTACTTCAAGATATGTTTCAGAAAATAGATTACGCACGATTCATTTTACGCACCAGTGCGTAAGTTATTTTGTTTTACGCGGATTTGAAAATAAACCTTATTTGAAACAAATTTAAATATAAATTGTCCATTTTAAAGAAGTATATATATTTTTTAACAATATAATTTTGTGATAAATTAAAACACTAGTAACTTATTTTTCACACTAGTGTGTAAAATATTTACGCACTAGGTACTAGACGAATATTTTAGAAACAGTAGTAAATATTTTTAAAATAAATTTCCCATCAATTTTTGATATGACATTAATAGACTTTTATTTCAAATGCTTTTAATTAAATATTAACGTACTCACGAATATATTGCTACATTCCAAATATGTAAAATAATTTAATTCCATTATTACTAATTGTCAGTTTGGAAATTTCGACACCTGTAACAAAACACGAATAACTTATTTTTCACACTAGTGTGTAAAATATTTACGCACTACTACTACTACGCCAAAGGTTAGTATTTTAGAAACTGTTGTAAAAATTTTAAAAATAAATTTTTCATCAATTTTTGATATGACATTAATAGACTTTTATTTCAAATGCTTCTAATTAAATATTAACGTACTGTAATAATGATGAGTTCACTCACGAATATGTTGATACAGTCCAAACAACTAAAAGAGCGAATATACTGATTTTCTAAATTAAGGTGCAGTTGCAATAAAGCTCCACAGAACCCAAAGTCCATAATTTATTTACAGACGTATCGATCCGTCATAAAAACTGTGAGTAAGCAAAAATTTCACGTTTTTGCTCGGTTGCCAGCTTATTTGTCATTTATTACATTACTCCTGCATTTTATAGCAGTATGCCTCCATTCCGCACAAGGGGGGTCGATGTCTCTGTAAAGATTTCTGCTCGATACTATCTCTCACTGAAGGAATACGCTATCTGGTGGTGTACCGCACTGTTTAATATTTAATCGCAGTAATCTATCTTCCACATTAAATGTCTGGAGTGTGCTGCTCTCATATATATTTTATAAGCGACTAGCAGACGGACTATTTAGCAACCCTATCCTTTTTATTAAATTCGTAGGCTATTGAATTATTTCAAAATATTTACTTTTATACAGGGTGTTCTAAAATAAAGAAACACTAGTCATATAAATGAAATTAAATCTTTAAAAAGTATGTAACTTTGACGAGTTTAAAATAAATTTAATTGAAACAGTAGATGCACTTTTATTTTAAATGTTAATTGTTAATAATACAGTGAAGGATAATCGGTAATTTTACTTTGTTCTGGGTCGATTTTAAACACTATTGTATAAAATTACATAATGCACGCACTACTGTTATAAATTATATAATTGATTCACTAGTGCATAAAATTATATAATTTGTACACTAGTGTGTACAATGAGACCACCAGTGCATCTAACTATATGATTTGCGCACTAGTACGTAAAATAAACTGCCATAAGACTGGACAGTGTTACTTTATACACTACAACTCTATTTTATTATGTTTGTTCTATAAAATTTGGCATGAGGGGAATTAAACAATAATTCACTCCATTTTCAATTAAATTTTACTCAAATTGTATGTGCTAATTTGTTTTAAAATAATACTATTGGTTGCTAACACCGAGGAAATATAATCGATAATTGTTTTATTATCTGGTTCGATTTTAAACACTAATGTAAAAATTTATAAAATTTGTGCACTGGTGCACCGAATTATACAACTTATGTACTAGTGCGAAAAATGATATAATTAGTGCACTATGCAAAAAAATATATAATTTGTACACTAACAGATAAAATCATAAATTTGAACACTACTGTGTAAAATTATATATGATTTGTGCACTAGTGTGTAAAATAAACTGTCATGGGACTAGGACACACTCTTTACGTAAATTACATAACTATTTTATTGTTTGTTTTATAAAATTTCGCCAGACATGAATATTTATAATGCTGTTCTATTATTTTCAGAAGAAAAGGAAACATATTACAATTAAACAATTAATTTTATTATGTTTACACAGTACGACCTACCAATTTAAACAGTAGGTGTTCATTTATTTTTAAATACTATTGGTTGGTAATGCAGTGCAGAAATTATTAACGATTATTTTATTATCTGGTTCGATTTTATGCACTAGTGTGTAAAATTATATAACTGGTGTAAGAGTGCTTAGAATTATATAATTATTAGTGCACAAGTGCATAAAATTATATAATTACATAATTTGTACACTAGTGTAAAATTATATAATCTGAACACTAGTACGCAAAATAAAATAATTTGTGCGGCGGTGTGTAAAATTTCGTGTCATGGGACTGGAAAGTGTTACTTTACATACTGTTTACATACATACTATTTTATTATGTTTGTTTTATAAAATTTGGCTAATCATGAATATTTATAATACTGTGGTATTATTCTCAGATGAAAAAGAAACATGTTACATTAGGGGAATTAACAATAATTTACTATTTTGCTTTATTTTACACATTAGTGTATTTTATTATCTGGTTCGAATTTAAACACTAATACAATTTGTGTACAATTGCGTAATATTTTATAATTTAAGCTCTAGTGTTAAAAATTATATAAATTGTGCACTAGTGCACAAAATTATGTAATTTGTGCACAAAATTATGTAATTTATGCACAAAATTATGTAATTTGTGCACAAAATTATATAATTTGTACACTAGTGCATATAGTTATATAATTTGAACACTAGTGCATACAGTTATGTAATTTGTGCACAAAATTATATAATTTGTACACTAGTGCATATAGTTATATAATTTGAACACTAGTGCATACAGTTATGTAATTTGTGAACCACTGTGTAAAATAAACTGTCATGGGACTGAAAAGTGCTACTCTACATAGTGTTTACATATCTAACTAATTTATGTTTGTTTCATTTTTGACTAATAATAATTAATGTTGCATTATTCTTAGAAGAAAAAGAAACATGTTACGTGAGGGGAAATAAATAATGTACTATTGGATCTCATTTTACACACTAGTGTTAAACACGGACTTCCAATATCAGTTTTCACTCATAAGACCGCCAACAAAAGTATCACTAGTGCACAAAGTGTTATTTGTAAACTTGTCATATAAATAACTACTTTGAGAGATTGAGATTAAGGCATCGATCAATTTCATTTTAAATGTCGGAAAATAAGGTATATTCCTAAGCCCGGTAAGTTTTGTGTATCAGCAAAAGTGGGGTGCCATTAAGATTTCACAGTTCAACTGGCCCTGGAGAGGGAGGGTGCTGATGCGAAAAAATGCGGTTTTCTGTTTCCCTCAGTTGGAACTGATGCAATTTATGCACTGAGTATATTGTATTAGAAGTAACCACATAATCAGTTTCTAAGTGTTGCCAGAAATTAATTCACATTAATCTAGGTAGATTGTTAAAGTTCCTTATTCCTTTGCGTTTGAGCATTAATTTAACGTGGGTAAAATTGTAGTAAATATGTTGATATACGGCGAATGTAGACAAAACACTGCAGCCGCAGATCTTAGTACACCCTAAAAGCTTCAGTAGTTCTTCTTAGGAAATATCTCTCAATATCTTTAAAGTAAAGCTAAAGGGCTTTTGCTACACATTTTACTTTATTTTTGGCCTTTCAATAATTTAATTCCGGTTATTTAATAATTAATTATTAAATATACGACTCCTGAATTATAAATTTTAAAGGAAGTTCAAAACTAAGGTAAATGTGTTCTTTGACAAAAATTAAAGTAGCTTATAAACTCTGTATCCCATTTACGTGTTTGTCAGTGTCGCATTGACAATTTATTTGTTAATGGCTTTTTAGTTAATTTCCAGTGAAATTGGAGCGCAAATGTTAATTAATGAGAAGGTAATAAATGAAAATATGTACGATAAAAGAACAACTTCGATAATTATGAATACTACCGTTTGTTCGAAATGGGGGAAAAAAACGGACAGTGCCGGTAATTTTAAATTTATGTTTTATTTATACGAACTATTCATCCTCATTTTTATGAATAATGAATAGTAATTGAAGCTTATATTTTAACGATCATGCATTGCTCTACCGGCTGTGTAACGCGGACTGTTTTCCTGTACATATAAAGTTAGTTTCAATTTTTATGGCTTTTATATTTCTATAAATAAAAACAATTTCACTAATAAAATATTACAGAGAGTGATTGGCGTAAAGCCCTCATACAGGGTGGTCCGTTATTCATGGCTCACCATTGGCGTCTGGGAAACCGTAAGATACAGATTGTTTTACGTCAAGAACAACTAGATTTTATTAATTAAAAAAAAATTATTGAATTTCCTTAATTTTATAGGTTATTCTGGAAATAAAATAGTAGTGTTACATATTGACCTAATTTTATCCTCTATCTATTACTGTCAAGATCCAATATGGCGCCCATAAGAAAAAAACAATTGATTGTTGCATAACTGAAATTAGTTTTCGACAAAAATGGATTCGTCGTATCTTCTTATTCCTCAACACCAAATTTCCGCACTTTCTGTTGTGAAATAAGGACGCTAGATGGCATTTTCTAAAATCGCAATATTCCAGAAACGGCAGCAAATATCTCTGATCTGTTTGGTTTATTTTAATGACCCTGAGAAGGCACGACTTTTTTCGCGGTTTCCCAGATGCCAATTGTGAGCCATGAAAAACGGACCACCCTGTATACATACGCTTTTCCTGTATGTAATTATTATGTCATAATATTCTTTAGAAATAAATGTTGCCATTGTTACACTTTTGAATCACAATCTTGTCTAACTTCAAAACAAACGAACGTGTTAAGGACTATATGAACATTTATGCGTATCATTTTCTTTTTGGTTCGCATTAAAATTGTTTTTGGAATTTGTATTTTGTGGTCGAACTGTATTCCAAAATCGAAGTGCCATAACGAGGTGATAACGCTTCAAGAGTCCATAAAATGAGCCAACAGCTCTCCAGCTCAGAGTCCTTTATAACCGCGAATTTTATTTTTAATTAGGACGACGATAAATACTCATTAATACCCACCGAACAAAAATGCCTTCCTCTATACCGTTTGCCTAATACTTAAACATTTGTTTTTATTAGTGGTAATCCGAATTAATGCCCTTATACCAAGCATCAAACGCGGCTTATTGATGCGAATAACCCACTTGAGGTAATCTTCATTCAAGCCACCCGTCAGTTTTAATGGCAATAATTATGCGACACCAACTTTATCGCCATGTCATATGCGTAGGTCACGCGTAGGGCCCTATTTAATTACTGGATGAGTTAATAGTTCTTGCATAAATTACGTGAAATTTTATTACAACGTGTGTTTTTATTATTTCCACAAATGGAGCCGGTTTATTGCGGAGTGCCGCAAGGCAGTGTATCGAGGACCGTATTGTCCAGAACTTATATACAGGAAGATTTATTAGAACCCTATTTATAGGCCTGTGTTTAAGGCAATCCAGGTCTTACTCTATTAGCGACCATCTTTTAGGTGGAAGTCACTTGCAGAGTCTACTAACGACTTTGAATACTGAGTATCCACTTTGGACATTAAAGAGCGACTAACTTCTTCCCTTGCGTCAGTTTCCCTCGATACTTCTTGTTTTGATATACAATACTTAATTATCAACACATGAAGGAAAGCGGAGGTTATTATTTTATCTTAGTCATCAAGGCAGAGAAGGAAGGCTCGAGTTGCTTGAGCCCTCTCAATATGACATAGGTAATACAACCGACGAATGATCCAGCTGTGTTTTTATTATTTCCACAAATGGAACCGGTTTATTGCGGAGTGCCGCAAGGCAGTGTATCGAGGACCGTATTGTCTAGGACTTACATACAGGAAGATTTATTAGAACCCTATTTATAGGCCTGTGTTCAAGGCAATCCAGGTCTTACTCTACTAGCGACCATCTTTTAGGTGGAAGTCACTTGCAGAGTCTATTAACGACTTTGAATACTGAATATCTTATCTTTATCTTAGTCACCAAGGCAGAGAAGGAAGGCTCGAGTTGCTTGAGCCCTCTCAATATGACATAGGTGATACAACCGACGAATGATCTAGCAGTTTTTGATGTTTTTGCTACAGACAAGGTAACTCCAGGCGTAGACTGTGGCTCCATTTGTGTATGTTTAGGATACATCTCATTGTAAATACGAGATGTCTCTAAAGAGTTACCATTGGCAAGATCTTAAACGAACTGCATGTCGGTCATCATACTACTAAGAATTATTTTCTGACAATCGGCTACTACAAAATCTTCATTTTGGTTCTCATGTGCAGATCAAGAGGTGTATCGTTACATAATTTATATGATTATACAGGCGCTAGCAAAATAGTTTTTACTTCTACTCTCTAGATAGTAGGAAAAGTGTTTGTAATTTTATTTTTGTAATTTTCTCCTTTCTTTCAAGGACAAATCATCTTAATTTTGTTATTGTATAGTTATTTCATTACTACCTTTGTTGCATCAACGGATGGAAATAATAAAGAACTCAGACGATTTTTTTTTGAAACCCGGTGCCACCGCGCCAAGCTGTTACAGCCCAATATTTTTACAATACCCCTTAATACATATGTTGGTTTTTAGCCATATACATTTTACTGCGATCACACCAACACGACGCTAAATTGCAAGTCCGTCTCAACAAAATAAAAGCGAAACAAAAGTTATTTTTGTCTGTAAACTTACGGTTTTAGTGTCCAGGTTTCTTTTACAGCGAGTGCTGGCTTGGGGTTTCTCTTTTCTGCAATAAAAAGTTTCCCTCAACCACGTTTCACTCAGAATGGTATAAATTGTATAATGTAAATAGTTAACAAGCCCAACTGCTACAGAGAAACAGAGAAATATTACAGAAATAATAATTTTGGCGGCCGGTATTGTTTAATTTTAATCATTTCTGATTGACCTTGGCTTTAGTCCAAATACGTATAAGGAAATTATAGAGTTTTCTAATTGGAGATGTTTGCAGTTAACAGACAAACCTGGGAAATCAGGTACTCAAACGGAAATATGGCTCGTTTGGTTTCTGCTTTTGCACGTAGCGAATATCGCAGCGATCGAAATTATGCGATGCATAAAGTCTCAAAAAGCGATCATAAAATAAATCATTTTGTCGTATAATAAACCCAGCAATAAAAATCAGTTTATTTGATTCTCCGGAAACCTGAATTTCTGGGAAAAGTTAAATCTATACGCCGATGCGTTTTATTCCGAACGATTTTCAATAGATATAAAACAAATCGAGGAATTAAATGTGATTTTAAACATTATTTACACGACACTCGTATTTGTATGAGCAGAACAACAGATTGTTAATAATTCACGCAGGTGTCCGCAAAATCGAATTTTATATTGAAACCTACAGAGCGATTGTCTCCAATAATCCGAAACCCGTGTTAGCCAATCATTGCGCTGCAGGATAGAACCTTGTAAGTATTTTTTGAATAAAATCTAAAAAGGAAACACTTTATTTTCTTACTAAAAATCTGTCGAAATATCCTATTTCTTGGATGTAAGAGGGGGCATGCAAATTTTTGCTGGAATACCTTCCATACAACTCACATAATAAAAGTGTAGATCTGGGCGAGGTCCGGAACATTTTCAAAATTGAAAAAATGTTTAAAAAGTTTTAAAAAATACCCATTTTATCTGGATTTTTTACTTATACCTCGGAACCTATGCATTTTGGAAGAATATTGAAGAGGAAAAAAGTTTTAGAATTGAATTTTGCACAATATACTGTAAGTTGAAAATGTTTAAATTTATTACCGATGTTGTAAAATAGCAATAATTGATTTAAAAAAGACAAAATAATCAAGTTTTTTGGATAATTTTTAGAAAATACTTTAATTGTTTCGAGGGCATTCTAATTTTGGTAAAAAAAACTTTAAGGTATAATAAAACAACACACCAAATTTCATTAAAATCGGTTAGATAGTTTTCGCAAAATAATATTTTGAAAAAAATGTTGAAAAAATATTTCGAATCTTCAAAATGTTGTACAGCCTCAAATAAAGCATCTAGATACTTGAAAATTTTTTTTCATAGAAAAGACCGCTCAACCTTTCAAATGGTTTTTGAAAAATTGAAATCGGTTGGTTAGGACGGCCACAGTAAATTTTTAAAGTTAACACCCTTTTTTTATTTTTAAACAATTGGATTACATTTATCAATTTTCAATTTTGTTTTTTTCAAAAATTATAATTTTAAAGTACTATTTTCTCTTAATTTTATCTGTATTTAACAAAAAAAATAATTTCCAAATAAAAAATAATAATTTGTTTAAACAAAAATTATTTAAACAATTGTAATACTAAATATATTCATATTCAGTGTTGAAATATATACGTAAANGATACTTGAAAATTTTTTTTCATAGAAAAGACCGCTCAACCTTTCAAATGGTTTTTGAAAAATTGAAATCGGTTGGTTAGGACGGCCACAGTAAATTTTTAAAGTTAACACCCTTTTTTTATTTTTAAACAATTGGATTACATTTATCAATTTTCAATTTTGTTTTTTTCAAAAATTATAATTTTAAAGTACTATTTTCTCTTAATTTTATCTGTATTTAACAAAAAAAATAATTTCCAAATAAAAAATAATAATTTGTTTAAAAAAAATTATTTAAACAATTGTAATAATTATTGCAGGATTGCATTCTGCTAAAATTTAAACAGTTCCACTTTTAATTTTGTTTTATTTTAATGTTTAGCACGGATTGGCTAACTAAAAAAGATAATCGTATAGAATACATACACACTGTTTAAAAAAATAGTACCTGCACATAATTGTTTGTGAAAATTTGAAATGGCAAAAATAATTATTTTAAGACATACGTCAGTTTTATTTACCATTAGTAACATATCTACGTACTAACATTAGTTAATATTTAATAAAGCATTTATTTTTCAGTTCAAGGGATATTGAAAACTGTGTAAAATATGGTATATCCGAGCTTTAGTTTTATTATCAGATGAATTATATATTTATTTTTAATTACAGGTTATATCTGCCGGAATTATATATAATCTCGGAACTTCGATGAAATTTTATTTACAGAATAAATAAATAACTTACTCGCAGTGTAAATAAATGATTACTTTAAATAATGTGTTATGGAATAGTATAGAGTAGGTGTATTAATAAAGGATGGTTTCCGGTGTTGGTGTTGGTTTGGTGAATAGCTCTAATAAATACCTAACTTATGGATTAAAGATCATGGGGAGAGATAAAAAATAGCAGAGTCACTATTTATGTGGTTAAAATGTAAGGCAATACAAATATGAACAGATGTATTAGAAAGTATTTTTAGTCGTCTTCATTATGTATTTATTGATTTACTTAGGTGGATGTAGTGAAAATTAAATATTTAATACTGCTTCAATGTATTTTCATTTCTAGTCAACTTAAGTAACGAAATTGTATAATTAATGAGTTGTTCATAACCATCCCCTTTAAGAGAGAAAATGCCTCTGGAAGTGTAAACAAATATTTTTTATACAGTGCATACGCATTTGAAGTAAAACTTGCAACCCACGTTACCCGAAATAAAAAATAAACATTGTATATTACTCCCGAATTATTTATTCCATCCGCGACTATGGCGTAATTGAAATCTGTGTAAATATCGCAACAGTTGATGTAATTGTAAATTAAAAACAACATGTATTTGATTGGATGGTTGAAGATGCGGAAGCTCTTTGTAGTCATCGTAATAAATTTACAACTATCGATTCCACAGGTGTACGTAAAAATACAGCAGATTATACGATTAATTTTCAGGCGTGTATAGGCCTGAAAAAAAAAATATGTGACACGTTTCTGATATAGAGAAATTTAACAATGCAATATCACTGTAATGAATTGATATCGAATACGCTTTAATATATTTAACAATTAACGTGTTAATAATTTGCATTATAATCGACACCCTTTATCACGAAGGGTCTATTTGACCAGTAAATTTATGTAACTATTTTATGTTTAAATTTACCCCGCATCATAAATTAGTTATCTTAGGGTCAAATTCTCAATGAAACGCATTGGGTCGATTTGACCCGTAGCATTGTATTAGGGGTCAAATTGACCCCAAATGTAACATTTTGCTGGACTGTCCTTCCATGTTAACTAGATATCTTTATGAAAGTTTTTTTCAATAAAAATAGTTCACTTGTACCTTTTAAACAGACACAACGCACAACTATAAATAATTGCAAAGGAATGTGAATTATCAGCACTACAAGTATACGTAAAATATAGGTCAAATTATATGAATAATAGTCATGAGTACATAGGGCTGCGAAATTTAACATTTAAATATTACTATAATGCAACTTAAATGTAACATTTATTTTGTTATTTAATATACCCCATATATTATGAGTTAATTCCTTAAATTATCGAGGGTCTATTTAACCCGTAAGATTTTTAACTATTTTGTGTTTAAAATTTACTCCAAATCATAAATACATCTTAAGATATTTTTTAAGATCAAATTTTCCATAAACACGTGTTGGGTCTATTTGAACAGTAGTATTGTGTTACGGGCCAAATTGATTCCAAGATAATATTTTGTTGATTAATTAAATTATACCATAACATAAAAATAAATATTTCTTAGTAGCCGATACTCTTATGAAAGTTTATCAGTAAAAATGGTCCACCCAGTGACAACAGACACAACTCACAATAAATAATTGCAAACGATTGCGAACTATCGATTCTAAAAGTGGATGTAAAAATTTCTCAGATTATGTGAATCATTTTCATACATAGGACTGAAACAAGTATATGGTACGTTTCTAATGAGAAATTTAACAAATATCATTAATGAATATAGGGCATCGATTCATACTGAATATAGTTCAAATATAATCCACATACTTTGATTTATTATTTAATGGTCCACATACTAACACATTACAATTTTGGTGACGCCATTAATTATCAAGAATCTATTTCACCCCTTAACATTTTTAACTATTTTATGTTCAAATTTATTCCACATTATAAATTAACTGTCTTAAGGTCAAATTCACAATAAGCACGTGTTGGGTCAATTTGACCCATAACATTTTATTACGGGTCAAATTGACCCTAAGGTAATATTTTGTTAAATATTTAACTTATTCCGTTATAACTAAAAAATATATGAAAGCTGGATGTCTATAGCAAATATTTTAATAAAAACGGCCCACCCTATGCCTCGTATCCTTTCAAGATATACCACGCACAATCACAAATAGTTGGAAACGAGTTCCCCTAATTATAAACAACGTAGGGAAGCGGTGCAGTGCAGACGTACGAGCAGAATTTTGAACTGAAATAATTCTGACTATCTGGAATGTACCACATACGTTTGTATAAACCTTAAACATTACAGTCTACCACCATGCGCTGGCCGACGACAAAACGTAAGATGGATCGGTCGCGCGCGCTGTGACCCGGATGAATCTTTGATAGACCAGTAGTATTGCCACTACAGTAGATTGCCAGCTCCAACTTGAACATGTCTTATGCAAGCAGTAACATGCATAATCCAGGAGTTTCTATTCCAGGTTTACGCGGTCACATTTTACGTCGCGTCGTTTGTACCGTTCCGTTGTCTTTCGATTCCATAACACCAGCCTTGCCAACCTCAACAAATCTCGAAGCCAAAATGCCAATCAATCCCTTCTTCTACTAGCGAGAGTGGAACAATGATTTTACGCGCGTTGTATGGTACGTTGAATTAAGTTCTTTGCTCTAGCGCGTAAAGTAAATGTGCACACTAGTGCGTAAAGTAATTTACACATATAGAGTGTTCATTTAAGGATGGAGAGAGAGCTTGACCAGAATCAAAATACATATAGGGTGTCCCATTTTAAATAACGAAGTTGGTGTCGACTTCCGGTATAACCGGAAGTGCTGGAGAGTTCTAGATATATTTATACTACAACTCACTAATAAACAGAATTGTTATAACATCTATAAAATTTGTTGTAACTAAAAATATACCTAAATTATAACATCTATAGAAGAAACTGCTCAGGAATTACCATTAAACGTAGCTAATAAAATATAGAATTACATCTAAACAGAAACTGTAGTGGGAAGTATGATAATATTATATTATTCATAGTTTCGAACTTAATTGAATTAACTTGTATTGTGCCCAATGTGGAATGTTTGCTATTAAATATTAAATTAGATAAATTTATTTGCTTTCATATTTTAATTACATATTATGCGCTTAATGTGTCAAAGTATGACTGCCTGCAACAGAATTAAATAATTAAGTTCGCAGTCCGACGGCCTGCTTATTGTTAGAGGTTTCAACTTTCCCAATACTCCTTGGTCATTACTCGAACCATCAATTAGTAATGCTGCTACCGACTATAGCAGTGAGAGTTGCTGTCGGTGTGCAGCAAAATGAAACTCCCTCTCAACGGTTAAATAAAAGTATTTTTATTGAAAACAAGGTTTAGTGAGAAGAAATGTTGTCGGGGTGAGCGTTCGTTGAAGAGTCCTCTTGATGTGGAGTAGCTCGCAGGTATACGTATCTGGTCCTTGAAGATTATTTCAAGGTCATCTCCATTTCTTTAAATGGAAATTCCCTTTTTCGACGTCGGCAATCGAAAGAGCGGGAAATTTTACGTCCAAAAACTCATAAATGAGGGTTGACCTTGAAGGTAATTCAAAGGTTATTTAAATTTGAGGGCTGGATATCTCCGAAGGACGCAGTTGATGAAAATAGTACAAAGCTCACTTTAGTTATTTTGTTTAATTGCAATTAGTGGTGACCTCAAACTCGTCCTTCTTGGTGTCCTTCAAGATCTTTTCAAGGTCAACCCTGATTTATGACCTTAGAGCTTTTAGCTCTTTCGATTGCCGACGTCGAAAAAGGTAGTTTCCATTTAAAAAATGGAGGTGACCTTGAAATAACCTTCAAGGTCATCCTCAAGGTCAAATCCAAGGTCACCATTGAATTCCTCGTCAAAAGTTACTACAAGAATGACCTTCACATTTTTCAAACATAATTTACCTGGGAAATTATTCAGGTGTTTCCAGAGTTTTTGGACACCTGGTATATACTATCCTTCAATTGTTTTTTGGGATATTGATTCGATTTTTAATGAATTAACTTAATTTGCTGAATATGTCTTATAGATATGTTAACAGCACGTGAATGGAAATGAATTTAGGGGAAATGTCGAGTTTTAATAAAAAAAAAAAGTATATGACAAACGTCAACGCGGAAGATAATTATTTTAATACAAGCAGTATTTCTGGAAGGGCTGTATCATTTATAATATTACTTTGGACAGTGGATGAGCGGCAATAATGTGTATTAAAGTAAGTGGTTTTATCAATGAAGAAGAAGTGCGGTTATTACTTTATTTAGGGAATGATGAACGAAAGGCGTATACGTGCTAATAAATATTAACATTAACAGCAATCATTCTTTATCCCGGTAGACCTCGTCGGAAACTGACATTTGTGATATACAGTCTGCTTGTATTAGAAGTTCGCTTTATTATTTATGTTTAGGCGTGATGTATGATTCTATATTTCTCTGAGAATATAAGTTAACATCTGTAGATCGCCTGACTGGCAAAACCGATCCGAACACCGAATTGTCTGAATAATACGCCCGGTAATTGGATTCTAGGCACCACGTACAGGGTGAGTCTATTTAGGCAGTCGTGAAGATTTCTCGTATTTTCCGAGGACATAAACGAAAAATTATTTCAACCTCCAGGGCTCGAGAAAAACTAAAAGGTAGAAAACTTGTCCATTTTTTATTTTAGTCGCTGTTAAAAAGAAACAAATTGGAATTTTCGCAAATAAAAGAGTAGGCCGACCTAAAATCAACACTCTGTACCTCCTATCTTCTCCATTTAACGAATCCAAGGCTTTATCCGATTTTGGTCGTTTTTGTAAAGACAAAATACATTCTTATTAGCTGTAGGATTTCTGTTAAATAGATAAACTTCGTGTTCTAATTATATATTGTGGTGGGTTAAATGTCCCTATGCTACTGATTTATTTCTATGGGTTAATTGTCCCTTCTATGTATTTTAGGGGGTTCAATGTCCCAATATTATTTATGTTATTGTAGTAGGCTAACTCTAATATATTCGATGGGTTAAATGTCCCTTTGCTCTGTGATGTATTTCGATGTGTTAAATGTCCCTTCTATGCATATATATTTTAGGGGCTTCAATGTCCCAATATTATTTATATTTTGTAGTGAGCTATAAATCCCTGATGTATTCGATGGGTTAAATATCCCTTATACGTATATACATATATGTATTCTTCTCTAGTGGTTTCAATGTTCCAATATTATTTGTTAATATAATGGGTTAAATGTTCCTTCTATGTATATATATTTTAGAGGGTTCAATATCTCAATATTATTCATGTTATTGTAGTAGGCTAACTTTGATGTATTTGATGGGTTAAATGTCCCTTCTATACACATATTTTAGGGGCTTCAATGTCCCAATATTATTTATGTTCTGTAGTGAGCTATAAATCTTTGATGTATTCGATGGGTTAATTGTCCCTATACGTATATACATATATGTATTCTTTAGTGGTTTCAAAGTCCCAATATTATTTGTTATTATAGTGGGTTAAAAATCCCTTTGCTCTGATGCATTTCGATGTGTTAAATGTCCCTTACTATGTATATGTTTCAGTGAGATAAAAATCCCTTTGCTACTGATATATTCGATGGGTTAAATGTCCCTTATACGTATATACAAATATGTATTCTTAAGTGGTTTCAATGTTCCACTATTATTTGTTATTATAGCGGGTTAAAAGTCCCTTTGCTCTGATGTATTGTATTTATTTCGATGTGTTAAATGTCCCTTCTATGTATATATATTTTAGGGGGTTCAATGTTACAATGTTCAATTATTTATGTTCTGTAGTGAGCTATAAATCTTTGATGTATTCGATGGGTAATATCCCTTATAACGTATATACATATATATATTTTTTAGTGGTTTCTATGTGTGTTAAATGTCCCTTCTATGCGTATATATTTTAGGGGCTTCAATGTCCCAATATTATTTATGTTTTGTAGTGAGCTATAAATCTCTGATGCATTTCGATGTGTTAAATGTCCCTTACTATGTATATGTTTCAATGAGATAAATGCTTGCTACTGATGTATCCGATGGGTTAATGTGCCTCTCTGTGTACCTAATGTAAGTAAGGGGATTCAAGGTCCCAATGTTAACTACTCTAGTGAGTTACTGAGTTGATTCGTGAGTACATGTAATATTCTTATATATCTCAATAAAAAATTCTCCCATGTTTTTATTTTCCTTACATGCCCTCAAATGGAGTCTTATTACTTTTAGTATATTTCCTCGAGAAAATACGACAATTTCGTCAAAAGTATCGAAGCTGGCCCACCGTGTACATCGCCAGTTAAGCAATATGAGAAATAATCTGAGTACTCACGTACATTATTCCAATTACGTGATTTGTCACGTATTCGAAATTAAAAATAAACCTTAAATTGGTGAATTCGATTTTGCTCGGGAAGATTCGAGGCTTTCCCAGCTACAATGGAACGCTTATATCACAGTTCGATAGATTCTACAAATATTGAAAGGATATCTGATATTGAATCAGAGTGAGTAATAAATACTGAATTGTCAAAGGCGCTGTCACTTGTTCAATTCGCAAAACATACATCACAATTTTATGCAGTCGAAAAGAAGCCCGCTTTAAGGCTGCTGCCGGATTACGTCAGTACCTGTGTGTACCTTTTGTAAAAGGCAATCTTGTGAACACTACTTATTGAATTGGAAAATATTTACTCACCTTGCACTGACAAATAGTTCCTATGAATTTATAAAGAATCACCGGGTACATAATTTGTTATCGTTTAATATGCAGTCAATCTGAAATGTGCACATATATTTTAAACAGCGGTAAGAAGAAAGAGAAAAATAATAGACGTACAGTAGTACATAATACTAAAAACTCATATTCAATTGTAAAACATCGTAAAACTACTAAATCATAACAACCTAACATTCGAAAACCATTATTATCCTTGTACATTTGTTTTTATTAACAAATAAATAATGTGTCTACGTAAAAATACGTGTTTATTCCTTGTCGTTCAATAAGCATTAAAATCGCAATAAAAACTAGGTTAGTGACCGAATGATACGGTAGGTCAAGATTCACTCTCGATAAACCTTTGTGGGTCAGCTGTCAGAAGCGGTCTGAAGAGAGCTTTAAATAATAATTTTTTTCGGCCTAAATATGCATTTTATTTTTAACGCGTATTCGTATTTTACTAATTCTTCCCTATCTTCCCTTTAAATTAATGATACTATGACTGAATCACCCTGTATATAAATAAATCAGGAACAAGCAGGGTTTTGATTTCTTTCTTTGAGGACAGCGGTTCTCAAAATGTACACGTGAATGAATAGATATAAAACAGTTTATATCTATTTTATTACATTTACTGTACGCATTTATATTACTTCTATCTTGCACATGTAAAAGCCTTCTGCGTGTATCAGTATTAGTCTATTGTGTGGTCACTGTTGTGTTAGAGGTGAATAATTGCAATAACCACAAATTGGTGTACGGCGAAAATAAACAGAATGCTGAGGCAGCAGAGTACACAAACTTTTAAACATTTTATATGAAAAAAACGAATTCTCCTTAATTCCAAGCCGCTGACTAGTTATTGTTAAAATTTCAGATTACTGCACTGTACTAGTTTGAGGTCTATGGGGTTAAAAAATGGATGCGTGTTTAACTCATCACCCCTCGCATTATTTATTTTTCGAGCTGTTGGGATTTTATCTAGCGTTTTATATGGAGCGAAAAATGTGCTTTGATCAAACATTGAAAACAAATATGTACCCGTTTGGTAGTAAAAAAATTATATGACGATGCACAACGTGTCCAGAATCAAACAAGACTAAGTACTTCGACAAATATACATTTTTAATTTGATTGTATTTTTACGTAACAGGGAACTGGATATTCACGTCCAGGAGAGTCATTAGAAAAATATTACATCGTCAAAATGGGAGTCAACTTTGTTGAACAACTCTTTTTTGTTCCTTACAGAACAGATAAAAAAATTGTTGTAGTGAAATAATTACTAAAGGCTACTTACCTGGGCGATTGTACCTAAAACTGTTCGACTCACAAAACCCTGAGTTTTTTTAGTTGTTTGTAAGTTTAGTGCTGTCATTTTGAATAATACAACAGCTAATTTGAACAATCGCTTTTATTGCCCAAAATAGTCAAGTTTTTTAATAAACTGGCAATGCTCACAGAAGATTATAAAACTAAAACTATAATACACTAGGCACAGAAATTAAGGGATATTAAAAAAATCCCAAAATTTTGGGTGATTTTCAAAGAGCTGTAGCTTGGAGGGAAATGGTCGTAGAGAGAATCCAAGCGGGGTTTTGAAAACTGCAAAGTATTCTCTACAAGTCGTAATTATGTGTTTTAGATAAATAAATTTTTTTCAAAGTGAAAATGTTGGTTAGAAAAATGGTAAAAATTGCAAAATTACCTCTACTTAGCCAACATAGTAATGTTGCGACATATTTTCTGTAAACGTATTAATATTTTCATTCGTATTCTGACTACGGTCCTGTTAAACTCCGCGCCGTACTAAGCCTACTTGTAACAGTATATCATATTAAATCATTAATGTACAAAATAAATACCTAATAGTAGTTCTAAATTTGATCCCTGAGGAACCCTTGATAGCAACGTATTGAACATAATTTAAACCATTATATTGTCTTTTCCATAAATAATATGACCTAATAAAATTTATGCAGTTTACTAATTCAAATCTCATGTGTAATTTTATCGAAGGCTTTGGAAAAATCTGTGTAAATTGCATGTGTTTTGCATTCCTTAGCTAATGAGTTCCATCATATGGTTTTAATTTTTTTAATGTCGCTGCAGGAAGTTTACAAAGATTTTCTTTAAAGAAAATATCCATACTTCTAGGTATTGAACGTGAAAACAAGAAAAATTTTAATACAGGTAAGTTCTGTTTGTAACATATCGAGTGTTAGAAAAACTGGCATTGTCTCATAAATATCAACTTAGAAAAGAAACTGTACTTTATTGTTGTTGCCGCGTTATTGCCCGGTGGATATGAATGCTTGCCTCATTCCAGTCAACCAGTTTTTCATTGGCGTACAATCAGTTTTCCTATTGTTTGTAACAGAGCAGTGTTTGGTGCATCACCTTTGTTAAAACTCTCTTCAGGACAGACCTCGTATATTTTTTAAATTGTAATCATATGGCAAGTTAATATTTTTAGGCATCTAAGAGAGAGAGAGATATATATAGGGAGAGAGAGCAGCCTTCGCCAGGACGTGTTTTTGTATAAGTAATCCAATTATACATCAACTAAATTGTCGAATACACTAATATAGTGGAATACACCAATAACGACGCTGTAGTATTCATTAGTATTTCGATGCGCTACTGCCTCAATTAATACCAAGATGATAGGCATGAAAATAAAACGCAACGCACAGCCGTCGGGATGTAAATTAATTTTATGAAGGGTGTTACATTGCTCGTTTCCACAGGTACGCCTACAGGGTGGACCAGGTTACTATTCGACAGCTGCGATATAAAAAAGTACTTATTAAAAGTGTTTCATTAGGTGTCTTAGCAGCGATAACTGCCGACAAAAAAAAAGCTTTTAATTATTGCTATATACCGGGTGTCCCAGAGTGACCTGAACACACCGATAACTTTTCAGTATTGAATCCTTTCGAAAAAGTTTCAAATAAAATTTGTAGGATATCAAGAGGCCTATATGGTGGTGGCCTTGACTTTGACCTAAGTTTCAAGGTCAACTAGAAAATATTAAACGGGACGTCTTATTTTTTATGCCAATAAACGATAGCGCTTCAAATTTATCGTCTGAGTCAGAAGATTTTTCCTGTATGTTCCTGAAGGTCACTTGGAGGTCAAACAAAATTTGAATGAGATTTTGAATGACAAATTAAGTGGTGACTCAATCTCCAGAATATAGTTAAATTTCAAAATTCTTATCAAGACGAGAAAACTTCTATTACTTTCTATCCGTTATTTTTTGTGACAAACGAGTTTGACCTTCAATTAACCTGAAAGGACAAGGACAAATTTTTCGAGGCCAGATCTAGACACAAAATTTGGCGCTATGTCTGATGCGTAAAAAGTAATCGATACTAAGTTGACTTAGTTTTCTATTGTTTATCTCAGTATGTAATTATCTTTATATTCAGTTAAAATAATACTTTATATCTAAAGATGGAATATAGCGTACTATTTTCAGTCAACTTTAATTTTTTTAGACTGAATCTTGAAGTAATGGTTGTACAGTCACCTTTTAATATTCTTCTCAATCCGGCTCGAAGGACCAATGCACTGTCTTATTATAACCTGAATTTCTTGACTGAAAATAAATTTTAATTCTATTTACTCGCTTAGATATTAAAAAAATATATAAATCAGATTGAAATGATTTGAGTACACAAAATGTGTATTGATTGTATGTATATTCTTTTATAACATTGATTTCTCTTACATTGAATATCAAACTGAAAATAGAAAGAACAAATATAAATTTTTAAGCATATTCACAGAATATGTTTTAGTACTGTAGTGCAGATTAAGCAATATTGTACTAGGTACAGTTATTTAAAGAGTTAATTTAATATTTCCCTGTAATCTTGTTAAAAAGCCTAAAATACCTTACAAAAGATCATTGTCCTTTTAAATCATTCCAAAATATATTTCTATTACCAGTTCTACTAGTAAGAGTCATTTTGTATCAGCTATATTAAAAATATTTACAGACGATATGGACAAAATCTGCTGCTGCTTTCATGTTTAGATGACTTCTTAGTTTTCTTCCGTTTTGAATAGTTAATGTCAAGCTTTGGAAGGTCTACTGGTGCTGGTTTGGAAACGGTGGTCACAACCTTCTTGATATTGATCGAAAAATTGTTGGCTGGACGCGTTCTTGTAACTCGAACTGACATCTTGGGATCCATCATAAAATTCGTTGCAAAGTGCGCCTCTGCCTCAAGAGCCAGGCCCATCTTTTGCCTCAAGCAGTCACGAGAATCAATAGCAGAGATTTCTTGATACCAGATTAAGGTCTAAATAGTTGAAAACCTTCGATAGGTCGAAAAATACTCCTGCAAAATATTTGCTTTGATCTAAGTGTTTATAAATAAAATTAGTAAAATCAGAAAATGCAGTTTCAATTTATTTATTTGTGTAGAATTTGTAACAAAAGCCGGGACGCGCAGTCATTTATTTATTAGTTCTCGGAAAGTAAGATATTTCAGTCATCATAAATTATCGGAGGGTTAATGGGTTTCAAGTAGGTCGCCAAGATCGTCCTTCGGAAAAATTTGCCAATATTTTTAACGAGTTTACTTAAACTGTCGGGGCCATGTGTTAAGCGTCTAGTATGAGAAAAAAAAACGGTATTTAATAACGCGCGAAACCACAAGAAGAGCGTGGAGATTCCAAATTAGAAGTAAATTATATTGTAAAATTGATTGTAATTCGAAAAGAAAGTATACCTAAGCAGCTGGGTTTTTTTGACGGATTTTTCCTAGCTATAAGAGTAGATTAAATGAGATCGACTAATCCGTCCCGTAATTGCTACGCGGAGTCATAGGGGAAGGTTAGGGTTACTAGTAAGTCATATAATTATTGTTATAAATGTAAAGTCAAGTCAATTAGATAATTATTAACCTAATATAGTTATATACAAGCGTCCCGATATTCAGGTCCCCGCCAATAAGACAAGAACCGAAACTTCTGGACCCAAGAAATGGTCGTGGTCAAAGCGAATTGTGGAATTCGAGAAGGATCTGTAAGGAAACGGCAGTTCGTTCTTAAGTTTCACATTGAGCACATTAATTATTAACTTTAAAGTCTCGGGCTAATTAATTAATTTTGATAGTTTTTCTAAATTTTGTATAGAGCGTGCATTCCCTGAATCTCGGTACGCTGTCGCGATTGAATCAATTAATTAATAATGTCGTCGAGCCGTTGTGTTTTTATTTTGTTTGTTTGTTTTGTTTATTGTTAATAAAACCCTTCCTGGAAGTTTTGTGTTTCCTTTGTTTCTCCAACTCCAGTGCTACCCTGTATAGCCAGCCACTGGATTACATTCCACGTAAGCAATGAAAGGGTAAGTGCTTGGAAGTAATTTTCTGAACATACAACATTTCTAAGTTCCCACGTGTTAATTAAAGTATAACGATAACTAATAAACTCCCTTTCGAGAATTAAATAGTAACTCTTTCGAGAATTAAGTAGTAACTCTTTCGAGAATTAAATAGGTAATTAATTAAAGAAATAACCCCTCAGGTTACAAATTCATCGTGACATTTCGGGAATATGTTACCAACAAGAATAGCGGTGACATTTTTAACAGTACAGGGATGTTTCGCATTGTATTAGCTATATACTGTCCAAATTTGGTTAGTGCAACTCACTCGGTTTCAAAAATACAATACCTATGTATGTATTCAGCCACGAAATTTGAATAATTCCAAATATTTCGAATTGTCACAACCAAGAACGGCGGTGACAATATTTTTAACATTAAGGCGATGTTTCGCATTATATTAGCTATGTCCTGTACAAATTTAGTTTCGTAAAACTCTCTCGGTTTCAAAAATACAATACCTATGTATGTTTTCAGCCACGAAATTTGAATAATTCCAAATATTTCCAATTTTCACCACCAAGAACGGCAGTGACAACATTTTTAACACTAAAGCGCTATGTCCTGTCCAAATTTGGTTAGTGCAGCTCCCTCGGTTTAGAAAATTCAATTATACTCCTATAAGTTGTAGTAATGTAACAATAACGGCTTAATAATAAGATTTAGTCCATATCGCTTGTAAATATTTAACATAGCTGATTAATACTGACTCTGCTAGAATACTAGTAATAGAAAAATATTTTGGGAAAAAAATTGACATAAAAAGCTAATCTTTTGTAAAATATTTAAGACTTTTAAACTATTAAAAGAAACGCGAGACAATCTGTACTGTTTAATTTACACAACTTTGAACATTTCTTTTATAATTTTACATGACAGTAAAACATGAATATTAAAAAAGTGAAGAAACAGTATTACAATATATTTTTAATCAAATAATTCAAAATATTAAGATGCATTCGTATAACCAACACAACTATTGGTCCTTCGGGCCGGATTGAGGGAATCATCCCTCTTGAGTTCTGCAACTCAGAACTTAATATATAATTATAATTCTTACTTTGCAAGCTGTCATTTTACTCACCTTTCCAATGCGATTTTGAGAAACTTGGGAAAGTTGTATCGCCATTTCCCGTTTTATTAATCTTCTTATCATTTATTAAATATTATTAATTATACTCAATAAAAATACAATCAAAGTTTTGAAATATGTATTTATTTCTATGTAGTTCTGTGTAATTCATTTACAAACATAGATATATGTAAAATTAATACCAGAATTTAGTCAACCTACTAAATCATTTATATGCATTTGCATTTATATCAGGCCAAACAAAATGTGGTTGGACATGAACATAGGTTTAAAATTAATTAGTGTTTCTGTACAGGTACCAGTTTTTCCGCAATTCTATCAAATGTGATTACACGTTACACGTAATATTATTACAAACTTAATCAGAATTCGTTTATAGTTAACAAAACAAAAAAGAAGAAAATTAGAAAGGGAAGTTGTGAGAAATATTTCGTTTGGTAAAAAAAAATTATCTATATATTTTCTGTTTTAATTTATTTCAAAAATGCCAGAAGTCCAATCACATGTAAGGAATATGTTGTAACACACTTCAACGAATCTGGCTGTGGATTGCCTTGATTGTGAAAATTTATATAATTTTATTACAACAATTACAAATTCATCCGATTATTAAAAGTCTTCTTCTTCATTAAGTATAACAATTTTTGTTTCTAGAGAATTTTTTTGCATTTTTTCAATGAATTGGTAACGTACCATTCCCATTTTTCCGAACTCCAGGTATTGTGTGGGAGAACGTCCAATATACAGGGTGATAATGAACTTATATCAAATATTTTTACATGTCCGTTATGTCAAAATGAGGTAATTACACGGATTTGTGTTAAATAAAATGTGGGCATTTTCGTTTGCTTCGCCATAAATTATGGATTGCTAAATATATTCGCCATTTTCAAAAGAAAACTTGGAAATACGGCGCTATTAAATGTACTCCCGAAAAACAGCACAGCAATCACTACAACTATGTATTACAAACTGACTTTCGAATATAGTCTGGCTTCATAACAAACCTACAAACTCGTAAAAAGTGTTACAGGATTTTTTGTAAGTACTCGCCGCGATAAAATACATGTATTTCAGCAGTTCCAAAACAGTTTTAAACACATTTTTAATTAGCTTTTTTCTCTATGGCCTTAAACTTCCGATACAAGTTTGTGACATCATTTAACTCAGTTTTTGCTCCATTTTCACCCCTTTAAATGTTTGACTTAAGTTGATTAACACCCTGTATTATTATTTATAAAAAACCTGTATTTAAAACTTCTAGTGCTCAATACAAAATTAAAGCAGGGGAAATAATTTTGTGAGCATTGTGTGTCGCTAAAAATAACAACCTGTGTTTTATATAGAACCGCCGAATATATTATTGAAAATCGGGCGGAAGATTGGATTGCACTGCTTCCTGTATTCTAATAATAGCAATAAATATCGGGTATAAAGGGTCATCAAATTCAGCTCAATTATACCGTCATTACAGAATTCAGGGACTTGTGGAAAAGTGAAAATCCAATTATTGATACATACAATGGTCTTTAATTTACAAAATCGATATGCAAATCACGGACGCCACTTATCAACCGGCTGCATTAAGGGAATTTTTAAATTTTATTTAACTGTTATATGGACCATAAACCTCACATTTTGTGATGTGCCAGAAATATGTAGATACCAACAAATACTTTCAGCTTAATCGAAAAATGTTCTGCACAACGTTGCGATGTCTCTGCGGCGCTTCGCCGACATTCACCGTAGTTTATCACATACAATCGACCTTAGTAAGTCAAATCACTAAAGGGATAAAATTTAGCTTAATTTCATAATATAACTCAGTTCTATGTTGATGTTTATCTATCCATTGTAGTTTTGATTTTAAAATTCTGACGTGCTGATATGGTTTTTCTGGTTATTATGGTCTATGTACCTGATAGCCGCTAATCTTTGACCTGGCCTTGTTGTTCTCGCGCTAGGTTCTGCGGGGGTGGACCCATTATCAAAACCTGTAGTCCCGCCCAGATATTCATGTCGTTTCTTATTGGTCCTAAGGCCGCTATGAAGGGAACTGTTCGTCAGGCAATGCTGATTCTCTAGGACGTTCATACTATGAGACGTTCCATAGTGGCCTCTTTAACTGGTCGCATCCGATGCTTCCAAACGCTTCACCTTTCTTCACTGTCGACATATTCTATGGTGACTCTGCAGCTTCGCCAACGGTCTTATAGTGTAGGAGAGGTTGCGCGCGCATCTAGACCTGCACAGTACGTTAAGGCAGCAATTTTGAACGTTTGTTGTAAATTGTTTTGTACAATGTTATTAATGTTGATCTAATAAAGGTTTTTTTTTTACTTTTGGAGTGTGTTGATATGTTGAATTATGTGGCAGTAGACCTTTGAAATATCTAAAAAAAATTGCGTGAACTTTTCACCCATCCTGTATATCAGCTGAGGAAGTGATGATATTAATTAATGTTACTTATTCAAGAGTTTGGCGAATGTAATATATTATAGATATCTGTCATACACAAATACCGCTAGATTAATGATTAACTGCGTTTAAAGTTAGTGGACTAATATATTTTCTGCGCGTTTAACAGCCAACTGTATTAAATCCGGTTTAACTCTGATCCAAAATCGAAGATACTAGTAAAACTTTACAGGTCACTTTTTTCTGAGGATACGTCGATAAATACAGGGTGTTAACGAACTTATGTCAAAAATTTTAAGGGGTGAAAAAAGCTAATTAAAAATGTGTTTAAAACTGTTTTGGAACTGCTGAATTTTATCGCGGCGTGTACTTACAAAAAATTCTGTAACACTTTTTACGAGTTTGGAGGTTTCTTATAAAGACGGACTGTATTCGAAAGTCAGTTTGTAATACATTGTAGTAGTGATTGCTGTGCTGTTCGGCAACGCGTGCGAGCGAATTGGATTGTGTGCAAGCAAATGCTGGACACATCAAACATCTTCTATGAAAATCAGCAGTTTTCAAAAGGTGGGTTCTTGCAATGTTGAGGTAAGTCAAATTTTAAAATTACATTTTACTCAACACAAATCCGTGTATTTACCTCATTTTGATTTAACGGACATGTGGCAAAAATATTTGACACCCTGTATAATGCATAGCTACGAACGACAAAGGAAAACTATATAAAAATGTTTATTTTTAAAAAGCAAAAACTGGTTAGCGAGTATTTCAAGAAAAAGCCTTAATGATTTTTCAAATACAGCTGAACTTCCGTAAGGGGTTATTGTATTCACCGAATTCTACATTAAGCTTTAAAAAACATATACCTATCGACATAATTCCTTGGGAATGACGTATTTTTCGTGTTTCAGAAGAAAACAAACGAGGCTCACCCGCCCACTCGCGGATCACCTTGGTGATATCGGTAGGAAATTGGTTATTTATTTGTTTCCCCAAGTAAATATTTGTACCCAAACAGAAAATATGTTACACAATTATGTATTAATATTAGTAATATACTAACAAAGAGTGATAAAGCGTGGTTTCTTAATAGAATTTACAGCCAGGAGTGTATCTGTGACGTTATGGTGAGTACTAAAAGGTGACAAAATAAACAAAAAAATATACTAGGAACATAGTTATTTTAAAAAAGTGATATGTTTCATAGTTTTTAATAATAATAATTTCGTTGGAGAGTGATACTATAAAGACTCTTTTTTCATTGTAAAACGTTTATAGTCAAATAATTTTACAAGTTGCTTATTTAACTCTCTGACATAGTTTGGACTTCCCAGGAATTATACTTTTTTGTGAGAAAAATGGTCAAGTGATCATTATTACGGAAGCTATTTGAAAAATAGTTTCGAAAGATAGTTAAATTTGTTAAAATTAAGTATGAAGCAGCAAAAGTTAAGATTATCAGCGAGAAGTAAATATAGGATTTGAACATTTTAAATAAAACATCTACATTGTAGAAGAGTCTGCTACAGGAACTGACGAATCGATCGATTTGTTCGTGAATTTGTAATAAACGACAAATAGTATTCTGTTAATTGTAATGAAATGCAATCACAGTTACTAATAGGACCAAATCTAATATTTCGCATACACAGACTATTCGATTCCAACAATGGAACTGACATTTTTGTTAAGTGCCATTAATCACGTGTTTAGAAACACTCCCAGTTATACATATAATTAGTGTTTCGTACTTCCGACACTAAAATAATATCGCTTTGGAAAATAACTAGTCGACAGTTAACAGTAACATTGTGAGTTTATTTGTAAATGTCTGACTTGATAAATCACTTTCAATAATAAGTTACAAATTATAACATGTTAATTTTCTACGCCAGGCACCTAAATTAGGAGTAAATTTAATAAAGAAACTGTCAAGGTGATATGCTACACGTACGTTTGTCGGGGCACCGTTGCTTTTTTCCTGAGCAACGTTAGTAGTTGCGGTAGTTTTTACGTGCATAAAGCTAGTGCGTAATATACACACACTAGTGCGTACAGCATTGATACACGTGGTGAAATAATAATACTTTACGCATTGGTGCCTAGAATAGATTGTTCGTATTTTAATTTATAATACAGGGTGTAAGAAGTTTGAGTGCCATTACTTCAGCATGAGATAGAAGAATCATAAATGAACAAAAAAGTTGTATATTGCAAGATTAAAGATTAACAGCTTTCAAAATACAGCGAGCATTAATATTGGGGAGTTTAATCACAATGTGCTTAACCTAATGTTACACAGCTGATGCACGCGGCAGACTTGTCCTACGGAATAACAAAAATGTAAATTTCCATTTACTAATTGACCTGATTTTTTTAAATCTGAGCTGGAAAAAGAAATATGAATTTTGTTCCATCCTTTTGGGACACGGTGTATATTAAGTAGATGTAATACGTCACATGATAATCGTATTTTTTCCGTGTTTTTATTCATATAATTGGATTTTTTATGTTGAAATAATAAATTTTCTTATTATTATTATAACACGGTCAATAGCCGCACGGTTTAAGGCGTCAGTACTTAAATCGATGTGTCGATCTGCCCGGGTTTCGAATCCCGCTGCCGGTAGACCGTAGATTAGCTATGCTTGTACGGAGGATTGGCACCCTCTGTGCAGGTCTGGTAGGGTGGAAGAATGTTGGCTTGGGTCAATGTGAGAGATTGACACCGGTTGGCATTTGACCACCCCCCTAATTAATGAGGTTTTCCAGGTTTCCCTCATTCCTGCACTGAATGGTGGTTAGGGCCTACCAACATAAGTCGTTCCTGGGCGCAAATGCGGCCTGCGTAATAATAATATGCCGCCTCCTCTCCCGCACAAGTCTCCGACTTCTGGGCTAATTCTCGTAGTTAGAATGAGGAGTAGAGATATTATTATTATTATTATTATTATTATTATTATTATTATTATTATTATTATTAATATAATTCATCATTAAAAATAACACCTGTTTCAACCCAACCGTGCAAATACGCGGCGTGGTGAATCGAATTGAATTTAAATATCCTATCCGAGACGTTTAGCCGCACAATGGCCAAAAAATCATTTTGAATCGGACGATATACGTGAAAACCTATGACAACGATTCTATTTATGTTTCCATGTCGAGATATCTTTGAAAGAGGACACAACGAAATATTTTCGGTTTACAATGCGTTACCACATCCTTTAGTTAATATATCGGCGTGATTTTTTTTAGTTGAAATTTCCTCAAGCTTGTTAGATACGATCTTATGGCGCAAAGGATACAGCGTAAAAGTGATTGTTAAATTTCTCGTTGAAATGCCACTCGCCGTGGTTCTATTTTTCCACACTCATGAGTATAACAATAATATACTAGTAGATTATATCTTGGTTGTTTACCAATCACACATAATTTGTTCGAAGCGTTTATTGATTTCTTGGTTTCTCTTGATATTATTGCGGTAACAAAAATGTTATTAGAAAGTCGGAAAGACCTTTTCATTAAAAAACGTATTCAATAATTTGCGGCGATATTTAATAATGATTCCAAACGAGTCAGAATGGTCCATAGTCAAGGAATAGTCTATAGTAAGACAAGTTGTCCATTACGCAGTTTTTAAAACTCCGTGAGATCTATTCATTATTTGAGCCTTTTACGTACGGGGGCTGTTAGGTGGTAAAAAACCTGCAATCGGCCTGACTTTTAAAACCGGTAAAAACTAATGGCACACGCGGACCTACTAAATCGCTATCTATTATCATTTTAACGATTTATCTCGAAATAGCTGAGATTCGTTGCCCCTCTCGTTACCCACCCACCGCTTTATTGCATGTGAACAGCCAGCTAATCAACTCTTTTTGTTGACCATTATTTCATAGCTGTCATAAACTTACTTCAACTTTAAAACCGCTACATAAGTATTCACGAACTTTATCGGGGTGGATAAAAACTGGCTGATTAAAGCCGATAGGGTGTGCGGACGACCTGAAAAAGGAGGACGTATAATGCAATGATTACTTGCGGAATAAACATCATCATTAAATGCTACTGACACGGTCTCGGCGAAGTTTCAAAATGTGAGCTTCATACGGGTTGTTTAAAGAAAAATTCACGGCATGGCGTTCTGGTTTGCTATTGACTATGGAGTTTCTCGAGTTTTTCGAAGGAAAAAAGAACCTGTGCGTAATGTACACACTGGTGCGTAAAGTACTTTGTTTATAACTTAGTTTATTATTTGTATTAGAATATAAGTGATGTACTTTGCGCGTAGTGTAATTATTAACTATCTGTCGCATAACTGTAACAAATAATAAAATGAAAAATTTGTTACATAGTGCTGAAATTACAGTATACTTGTAGCTATAAGAAAATTATATTTCTTTGCAATACAAAAATGAATATTTGTAAGAGGTCGCTTCATGTACTGCGATACTGACTTCTTGACAGAAACTATTGCGTAATGTAAATATTTTGCACTTAAAGCACATGCTCAAAGCATGTTATTTATAGTTTAGTTTTTATAATATATGTTTTGTAAAATCCAACTTTTCCGAATGTGTAAACATTTTACACTATAGTGCGTAAAGTACACTGTTTATAATTTCATGTCTAACATGCATTTTTCATATTATAGGCAACATACTTTATGCACTAGTGTGTAAAATGTTTACTTCACGTGGCAGTGCTTAAAGTAACTATTAAATTTACTCTTACCTATCTAAATGTAATAATACAATATAATCAAATGAATTTAGGAAATTGTTATATAGCACTGAACAAATATTTTTTTAAATCATGTTTTCAGTAACTTTTGTACACTTGCAACTGTAAATAAATGGTATTTCTTTGATATTGATCTTCAGTTGTCTTCGATACTGACTTTTCCAATGGGAAATCTTGTGAGAAACTACTGCGTAATGTAAACATTTGGCACGTAAGTGCGTAATGTACACTATTTATAATTTAATTTATGACATATACATTTTATTCAATTATAAACAAGTATTTTATGCACTATTGTGTAAAATCTTTACTCGGTAGTACATCTTGCTCTTTGCATAATATGTGAAATCAAATTCCTTCACACTGTTGCGAAATATAAATATTTTACACACTAACGCGTAAAGTACACTGTTTATAAATCAATTTAAAACATATATTCTATACTGTATTAAATTATAAACAATGTATTTTACGCGTTACAGTGCAAAGTAAAAAATAACTAACTGTAAATATAATAAATGAATTTCAGAGTTTCTTACGAAGTATTGAAATTGTTAAAAGTAAATATTTTTGTTTTCAATAATCATGTTTTCAATAATTTACAACTGTATGAAAATATTTCTTTATAGTGCAAAAATGAATATGCCCTAGTGGTTACATTATATACTGCGATATTGACCTTTCCAGCAAGAAATCTTAGCAGAAACTAGCGCGTAATGTAACCATTTTGAAAACTAGTGCGTAATGTCCACATTTTGCAAAGTAGTGCGTAATGTAAACATTTTAATTTATTACATTCATTTTGTATATTGTATTTAATAAATGTACTTTACGCTCTACAGGCGTAAAATGTTTACTTTACGCAGTCGAGTGTAAAGCAAATATTAACTATCATAACTTTAAATGTAACAAAGAATGAATTTTCGATAACTTTTGCAAAATACTTAAAACTGTAAGGAAATGATATTTTTAACAGTACAGAAATGAATGTTTATCAATAATTCAAATTATTCATCCTACACTATTACAATTGTTATCTAAGTTTTATTATTAGGCTGTTAAAAATTATAGCGAATTAGTTCAGCATCTGTTCATCAACCACGAAACAATTCTGTAAATTTGAAGGTGAGTTCTTAATATCAACCTAATTTTAATTTAATTATGTAATCTGTATGCAGTGAAGTAACATTAATTCTAATTTTTGCCTGAGATGTTTAAATTTATTAATGAATGGTACGTTTTGAAATTTTTTATACCTTTTCCAACCTTTCATGCCTCTCCTTAAGACCGTGAATTACAGTTCGATCAAACCATTACGCACCATTTACGCACTACTTTAGTTTCTGTTGTTTTAGGAAGGCATCAAATTTCAGCAAGATTGATTCAAATTGTTGACAAATTGTGGATATTGATGTAGATTTCGAAGAACAGATTATGTTGAAAAATAAAATTATCAAAAAAAGGGCGAAGACATTTTTAGTGTCCCTGGTATTTGTATTTATTTAAAATGCTTTGCGATAACAGCGGAATGGACACTGAGTATTTTAAAGTATCTTTTTCCATTCATTTTTTATTACCTGTCGCAGTGATACATGGCGTTCATAAAAAAATAGATAAATTAGCATTTTGAAGTTTAGCCGGATTACGAATTAAAATAATACCGGTGCCACAGCAAATTGAACGGCCGTAAAAAATTTAAACCTACATTTTGCGGCAGTTTTATCGTGGAAATATGGCTTCGACTTGAATAAAAAGCCAAACCTTCTTTCGCCTTCCTATACGCTAAATTAGTTTCCACGCCAGACGCGATACAGGTGTCACTTTTTTCCAGTAACATCCTTTATTTAGTGGGCATGGTATTCTTTCAAATTAGCTAAACAAATGCGCAAACCGTGATTTATCTGAATATAATCATATTGTGCGAAATAAATTTGCTTAAAAAGAATATTAATTAAGCATTAACATTATTCAGATGCAGCCGAGTTAAAAACAGTTCAGTTTTCTCTACGTATCCACCATCGCGAACATAGTTTATCTAAAAGCCATTTTTAATACACAATTACTAATGTGATGTATGTGATGCATGAGATCGTAATATTGGCTATTCTAACGTGTATAACAAACGTAGCGAACATAGCTACGTTTAGCTATGTTCGCGCTATTACGCTTTGTGTGGTATTTCTAGCTTAGCAAATATAACTACTGTAATATTCTCTATGATCGTAATATTGGCTGTTTTAACGCATATAGCGAACATAGCGAACATAGCTAAGATAGCGCTCCATATAGTTGTACCATATTAATGGCCTTCACAAGGTCTTTTAGTAGTTTTGAAGCTGAAATTGTTTATATATAGTTTAGATAAAAACAGTCCACTACTCTTTACGAACGTAGCTTATATAGTATGCATTATTGTAGCTACATTAATTTAAAATGGGTAGCAAACACAATTGCTATATGGCGAACATAGCTCTTACAGCGTTAGAGTGACTGTTTTAATACATACATCCAGCTTAGTAAACCGAATTACTGTAGTACTCTCTATGGTTATAATATTGACAGTTCTAACATGCATATATATGAACGTAGCGAACATAGCGCTCTTGGTGGTCCTAGTGGTATTGAATAGTAATGACATTAAGATAAAAACAGTAGCTTAACTACAACCACTACAGTGCTCTGTGTGGTGGTCATATTTGTTCTTGTAACGTGTATAGGGAACATAGCGAATATAGCATTATGTGTAGATAAGGGACGTTTTAATGTACATTGCGAACATAGCGCTCTATACGACCTTAGCTTAAATCCAAGAAGCATAAAAAGAAACTTATTTATATTTCATAAGAGATAGATTGAGCATAATGTTTCCATCTAACTGCGCCCATTGCTGCTACTTTTGACATATTTAGCGAACATTGTTGGAGAGTATAGCATTCTGTGTGACCCTAATTCGATTCTTTCATAAAAGTTTTATGGAATTCTTATATTTTTTTCGGGCAGGAATTGCCAGAAAGGTTGCTCAAGACAAAGGGAAGACGCAGGGACATAACATGATACAGATGACGACTGTCATATACAAATAATGTTAGATCAATGATTAACGATTGACGTTGAAGCTTGGTGGTCGGGCATAAAAGCATGTGGCACGAAACACGCGGCAGCGCAAGAGCAAGCAGAAAGTGTCTCGCGTTCAGTTTGATATTAGAGTTAGTGTACAGTTGCAGATTGACCCTACCCTAGTCGATCTCGGGGCCGGAGCCGCCTCGCGCGAAACTCACGCACTTACCGGAAAATCAGCATCACACGTGTTGAGCCCAAAACGTCGCGCGTCCTATCGGGTGGTGCAGAAACAGTGTTTCGCTTTTTGTGGCCTGTTAAGTTTGTTTTGTAACAAGTGCATTGTGATGGTGGTGAAACGGAAACAGCATAATCGTTATCTCGCCATCGGCATTGTTTATATCGCTACAATCGTGAGTCAAGGTAGGTTGTGGGAAGTTTATGAGTTTCTCTGTACATCAGCAGCCCGGTATAATCAGTATGAGAACAGGGCAGGCCTTATTGCATAAATTAATTCAATTTGAAATTCAGGAAAGCTACACTTCTCGGGTATTGCCGGTCTGGGAACCATGTGAATTCCAAGCAGTTAACTAGGCTATAATTATGTCTAGGGTCCAAACTTATTACCCACTAAATAACGTTTGTTTATTATTTTTGCCACACGAACGCGGTCTTTTACAAGTTTTGTTCCTTCAGGTGTTTCAAAGTGTTGCGGAATGTGTGAGTTTTTCAGAACATGGGTAAATTTATTAACAGTATAAATAAATAATTCAGCTAATAAATTACCAGAGACATATTTAAATTGGAAAAAATATTTTGCAACAAGAACAGTTAACTAGTTCCACAATAATTATGTCCAAGGTTCAAAGTTATTATGCCACTAATAATATTTGTTTTATTATTTTCATCACGTTTACACCATTTTCTAGAAATGTTACCCCTGCAGGTATCCCTAAATATAGCGGAAAGTATTTGAGTTTCTTCAAAACATAGTTGAAAATTTTAATAAAATATATTAAGGTTAATTTTTTAATAATACTAAATAAATTTAGCAAAAAAGCTAGCAGAGGTATATTTAAATTAAATAAATAGTATATTTTGCAGCAAGAACTTTTAACTAGGCTATAATTATGTATACTAAACAATATTTGTTTATTAATTTTGCCAAATGGAGGCGGTGTAGAAATTTTGCTCATTCAAAACATGAGTGAAAATTTTATTAACATATTACATTATACATTACATTACCTAATTTTTTTATAAAACTAAATAAAAATGTTAGCTGATAAATTAGCGGAGACATATTTAAATTGAAAAAAATAGTATATTTTGCAATAAAAATTAATTATGTGTAGGGTCTATACTAAACCCACTAAATAACGTTGTTTATTATTTTTGCCACACGAACGCGGTCTTTTACAAGTTTTGTTCCTTCAGGTGTTTCAAAGTGTTGCGGAATGTGTTTCAGTTTTTTCGGAACATGGGTAAATTTCTTAACAGTATAAATAAATAATTCAGCTAATAAATTACCAGAGACATATTTAAATTGGAAAACATATATTTTGCGACAAGAACAGTTAACTAGTTCCACAATTATTAAGTCCAGGGAACACTATATTCTAGAAATGTTACCCCTGCAGTCCTAAAATATAGCGGAAAGCATTTGAGTTTCTTCAGAACATAGTCGCAAATTTTAATAAAATATGTTACGTTAATTTTTAATAATACTAAATAGCAGCAAAAGCTAGCAGCTAAATAAGAAATAGTATATTTTACAACAAGAACTGTTAACTAGTCTACAATTATGTTCAAGGCTCAAAATTATCACTAATAACGATAATAACACTTGAATATTATTTTCTAGAAAATTTTCTCCTTCCGATGTCTGAAATTAAAGAAGAAAAGTGTTTAAGTTTCTTCAAAACATAGGTGAAAATTTTATTAACATATATTACACTAATTCTTTAATAAAACTAAATAAATATTATAGTATAGTATATTTTGCACCAACTTGTTAACTGTCGTTTTTTTCTGTTTATTTTGGTATCTTCTTACCTGTGAAAAAAATTAAAAATTAATTAATTTTTTTATATTTTCATCACTTCATTTGTGAAATCTAATATTCGGAAGTTAGGAAAATTCAAAACATCGATTTTATTGATAAAATATAGTAAGCTTATGTCCATCCTCAAATATCGTGTGTTTTTTTTAGTGGTTACTAGAAATACTTGTACAAATTAGGTAAAATTATGCGTTTTGTTCTTAGAACTATTTTGTAACATCTTTAGCAACAGCATGGTTCTAATTCCGTAACACATTTTTATGTATATCATGCTGTTTTCATGTCCCCTGAATTATAATATTATAATTCTGCAAAAATTTTGTTTTAAAAATTTAATTTTTTCACAATTTTACTGCAATTTTTATTATACAACAGATATGTGCCTATTTTATTTGTTTATTAAACGAACCAATGCGCGATGTTTTTATTATACATATACTCCCAGAATATGCATATATATTTTGTGTTATGAATAACAGAGTAATTTAATAAATATTTAGTTATAAATATATTTTATTGCAAAATAAACTAGGCTGAAATGATCCGAAATTGCACACTCAACAAAATACCTCTCATAAAAAATGAAAAACTACACCTACGCACTCACGGGTTAATATTTTTTTAAATAAAATAGATAAAACAGATAAAATATCCACACTGTTATAGACTTAAAGAACGAGTGAAGATAGCAAAGATTTGTAAATTAAATTCTCTATGAATCTGCTCTAATAAATATTAATATTTACAAATATGTTTTGTTTTCATGTTACGTCATTTCAACAAATATCGTTATTAATATAATTTATTGTCTCTCGCTTGCTTGAAAATTTTTACGTATCTTTCCGATTGAATTAAATTTATTATTAATACAGATTTTATGATAACAGTTGTTATTACACAGGCTACCAATTGCTACTCGTAATTTATGTTTTAATGAAATTATAGTGTTAATACATTACCTGTGAAGTTCAATTGATTATTATTTAAGTATAATTTCATGTACCTAAACATACTAACTTGATTTTAATGTATCCTTTAATAGAAAATGAATTGAAGTAAATCATCATAAATGATTTTAAGCAGCTTTAAGCGTGTTACATATTAGTGTGGTTATATTATAAAAAATACCTAAATACAAATAAAAAAGTATAAGTATTTACCTACAAGTCACAGAAATTTAGCCGACCCAACGCAACGCACAAGCTTACGCGAAGGAAACGAAAATAATGTAAGGAGGTAATGAATCATTGCAGTTTTATCAGTTATTTAATTTTAGTATGATGCATTTTATTTTTGTAGATGCCCCTGTATAAATAAGGAGAGATTTAAGGGGTAATGCCACTCTCCAGTCGGGAAAAACGGTGATTTTTGAGAATTTTCAAGGAAAAATCGATACAAGATATAGTGTTTTAATTCTCCTGCTTCAACTGGTGCTATTGGAAATTTTCTATATTTTGGCGGATGCGCCAGTAATTATTTTTAGAAATTAAACATTTTGTCTTCTTCACATTAAAGAAAGAATATTATGCGAATTTATTGATTTAAATTATAGTATAATTGACTGAGATGTTTTATGCCGGTTGTGTCATTAGCACAATTTTTATTTTTTTTATATAAATCATTATTTCTTGAATTAATCGGTTTGATAGTGTAGTTCTTGTGTAAAAAATTGTTTTGTAAAGACTAAAAGAATGTTTTTTTTCCTTATATGTTTGTTTAATGTCGTCGACCAATTTTTAACATATTTGTGGCTTTTTAACCTGGTTTCTAAATTTTGAAACGTTACAGAAATATATTGACTATTGCAATTATTACAAAAATTGACTTGTTTCAGGATTTTGGTCAAAAGTCACCGAATTACAAAGTAATTAATTTATTTCTTTCATTTGCACCATACTGTAAACAATTTTGTTACAATTCGTAACACCAAACTAATAACATTTATTTGAAACATGGCAACTTGATTAATTACAGAAACAATTATCAAAAAGTTTAAGTCTAACAAAACTTTAAAAGCGGTTCCCTGTACAAAGAGTACATAATTTTTTCTGATATTGTTTCTCTTTTCAATAACGTTTAAATTCCGGTGATCTCTAGCAAGAGAAAAAAGTTATGAAAAAAAAAATTTTGAGTTCTAGGTTCTGGTCCAATAGAGCTTGATCTACTTAGTGGGTGTGTCAAATGAGATACGAATCGAACTTGAATTCAACAAGTTATTTAAAAAGAAAAATAAAAAAATCCCCCGGAGTTTCCTGACGGACTTTCAGAACACTTTGTATATAATAATACAGCGTAGGCAATTTTGATCCTTCCACCCGGATATCTCTGTACATGTAAAGTTTAGCGAAAATTGTTTCAGACAAAAGTTACTAGACTCGGAGGAGAACGTGTTATGGTGACATTGCCTATGACCTTGAAGGTCATTTTCAAGGTCACTTCAAGGTCAACTTAATTTTTTAAAAAGGATCCCCTATTTTTGACGCGGGAAATTATACGTTCAGATGTGCGTCATATGTGGGGTCGGTTAACCACCCAAGGTCATGTAAAGGTCAGTTTTATGTTTTCCTCAATCTTTGCACCCAAATGTCCCGCCAAAGGTAAGGTTTAGCAAAAAATGTTTCAAATAAAAGTTGCTCAACTCCGAGGGGGGCATCTTTTTGGTTCTGACCTTGGGCGTTTTCAAAGTCATTTCAAGGTCAATTTTAGTTTTGACCTCGGATTTAATAACACTCGAATCCGAATAAATATTTCTTCCTAAAATGCTAGAAGTTCCAATGTTCCAAGTTACACCTATGTGTCAATTTGACTTAAATTCAAGGCTGATATGAAAATCAAGTTAGCCATGATGGAATATCGCTTAAGGTAAAAAAACAGGCGATCAAACAATAAAAATTTTCAGCTGAATAGTCCGAGGCAATCGAGAGGGAGATAATTAAGGCGAGATGAAACCCCCTGAAAATTAAATTGAACCTAGAAAATACCAAGAGATTGGAACTTTAAGTATAATATAATATAAAAAAGAAAATTTAATTACGCATCCATTGAATTTTATATTTACTCGATACCTAAATCGAAAAGGCGGCCGCGAATAACCTGCCAGGGTTGGCTATTAGATCTACAACAAAAGGACTTAGTGTTTGGTCATGCTGAATTCCTCCCTTTGTAGGACTGGATCGATGCAGTCATTATTACCCGAGAATAATTGCTACAAGGCTTAATGCCGTCCATCTGATAATTTTTAGATAAATATTATTTTAATTTCGAACCCAGTAGTCGTAGAAAATTTCCTAACCCACGAAAACGTTTGCTTTTCATTATGGTAATAAGCAAATACAATCGCTTAAAGAGGTGTTTTTTTTTTATACAGATGCACAATCGTGCCAATTTGCAAAAACTTTTAATTAACCCAGGTCGAATCTATCTACCCGAAAAGCAGAGCAAACTAAATAATTTAATTTCTAAATGTAATATGTTCTACATACAAATATGGTTGTTAACTTAATATAACTTTGGGTTTATGGAACGTTGTTGAGTTAGCGAAGTACATGAAAGCAGAAACAGATTTTAAATTATAGAACCAACTATGATCCTACTTCATTGTTCACTTCTTTCCTTTGTCTCACACCTTTCCACAGAATTCGTGAAATATGCGCATTTTTCTATCCAACAGAAACTGAAAAAAATAAAATAAACAACATTTTGTACCAGAACTTTTATTTCTGAAATTACGTCTCATATTTGGAGGCACAACAAAAACTACGTATTCTTCATACATTCATCGAAAATGTTTGATACCTGTGTGAGTACTGGATGTATTTTTTTTTTAATCAATTAAACAGTCGAATTATAATTAGTTTTTCAAATTGCACTTTAATTCTTGCCACTAAGAATTAGCATGGTAAGTTATCTCACTGCACTTTCAGCGTTGCCAGCTTTTACGTTTTCAAAACAACTTTTAGCGACAATGGAAAACAATTAAGTAAAACAGAAAAGTTTGTAAGGGTTAGCGACGTGTTATTTTAAAGTCATCATATTTTTTGACATCATTGTGGTCGAAGCGCAGAACATTAAAAAACATTCTATTGTTTTTAAATTAACAATATTAAATATTAACTAATATTGGTACGTAGATACGTTACTAATCTATACAGGGTGTTAATTAACTTATGCCAAAAATTTAAAGGGGTCAAAAAGGGAGAAAAACTCAGTTAACTTGTATCGGAAGTTTCAGGTCATAGAGAAAAAAGCTAATTAAAAATGTGTTTAAAACTGTTTTGGAACTCCTGAAATACATGTATTTTATCGCGGCGAGTACTTACAAAAAATTCTGTTCCACTTTTTACGAGTTTGTAGGTTTCTTATGAAGCCGAAAGTCAGTGTGTAATACATTGTTGTAGTGATTGCTGAGCTATTTTTCTAGAGTTTTCTTTTGAAAATGGCGCATTTATTTAGCAAACGCGAATATTATGATATGCTCGTAATTTATGGCGAAGCAAACGAAAATGTCCACAGAGCTTGTCAAGTGTACCGTGCAAAATATCCTCAACGACATGCCCTCGCACCATGAACATTTGTTGCTGTAGAGAATCTTAAATGTCGAGGAGATGATTTTAGATCTCGTCGAAGAAGATCCGCATCGCAACACCGGAAATAACGGACAGCAAGGAATATTTCGCATCCTGTTGTGTGGAGAAGCTCGGTTGTACCCATTTAATATTCAACGTGTTCAAGCGCTTACTCCTTCCACTACGTCGAGGTTTTTGAGAATCAGGAACATTCAAGAAATCCTCAATTTACTGTTCAAATACTTTTGACAGATGAAGCATATTTCAGTCGAAATGGTGTACGTAACGTCCACAACACCCACCACTGGACACTAGCCTTCTTCAGTCAAAATGTCATATTGCTGCCTCTAAAAAGCCGCTACTGCCAGTTGTCTTCACACTTGGCATGATATGACGAGATGGTAAACAGGTAAAAAACAAACTGCCACGTTTTCGCAAAACAGGACTAGCCAAATACTTTGGCACTGCTTCTGTTTGTTACATTGTTATTATAGTTTTCAGTTCGGTTTATGAGAAGGTGTTCGTGTAGTGTAAAGTTATTTATTTCAGTTTTTAGTGACGTACAGTGTATTTTTATGATTTCGTATTCAAGTTTCTGTATGCTATTATGAAAAAGCATGTATACGAATCAACAGAGTTGATATGGTTAGAGCTTACTTTTTGTCAGGAGAAAATGATCAGTAAGAAAGCGATATCTGATGGATTATCCCGACCTACAAGTACCGAATAAGAAAATGTTTGTAAATTTGTTTTATTATTTAAGAGGGCTCTACAGCAAATAGGCAACCAGCAATACATTTTTATAGATTTTCTTACACAGTCTGTCTAAATATGAATTAATGCACAAATAACAGACTTTCCTCCATTCTAACGCAGATTTTCTATAAAATGGACTTAGTTTAAAACTAAAATTACTTTTTGGTGTAAAGAAATTTGTAATATACGAGCCGCTTGTTCAAAAGCGGCAAATTACAGGCGCTGTTGTTGAAATCAGAAAAACTTACAAAGTTCAATAATATGGAAGAATATGTTCCACTACGAAAAAAACGACATTCAATTATTTTTGAAAAAAATTTTATAGGACCACATAAAATTTATAGGAAACTTGTTTTCTCAAATCCTAATAAAAAAATTGCCGACGTGATCATTTTCGATGCGTTAAAATAAATATTAATTATCACATTGGAATCATAATTACCACTAAAATTAATTTACTAATTAATTAGATTTTTCATCCCACATGATGCCTATTAATAAAATGTTTCATGGATGATTCTGTTCATTAAAATTGGTTACGAAATTAATTAAAACCTTTCTTTGTTTATTTAATTTCAATACGGTAATATGAAAAAAAGTTGTTTACCAGCTTTCCTTAGATGACAATATCACCGCTCTAATTAGAAACGCCCTGTATATTGGCAAGTAACATAAACTTCTGTATTTAAATTTAGGCTCAAAAAAATAGAAAATGTTGCAGCGAGATAATGCGATCGTTGATTAGTTGAATAGGACTTCGCGAAAAATTACGCTGTATATCTATATACATAGTAAAGGTCAAATTAATCGAAATAAACTGGTATTCCGGCGGGGAATGTTGAGGCATATTTTGGCAATAGTTAATTTTATTTCTAATATTTAACGGGGTTGTGGGTATGTAATTTTCAGTTTCAGGCTTTCAGCAGGAGCAATATGCCATTAAAAAGTTTTTAATATAAATTTAAACCGTTAGAATAGTACTGAAATCGTAATGGCTTAGATTTTAAAAGCGGCAACTCCTAAGAGGGCGGTAAAAGTATTTATAGTCAAAATATAAAGTGCACCTGCCTGACTTATTAATTTTGTTTACTGCATCATTGAGATCACCGGCAATAAGAAACTGGAATAAAATTCGATTTTATAGATTTCCAAGTAAAATAGTAGTAATAAATATTTAACTGGTTTATTTTATTATTCTATTTTATTCGCCTTATGCTAAATAAACAAAATTGTGGGAGTTTTTGCCCAAGAAGAACTACGAATTCTCTTTTCTAAGCAGGATTTATTTAAATTAAAAAAACATGCGTTTGTAACTTAGTTTACCGTAAAATCTCAATTTGGCAGCTGATTAATATACGGAGTGTGCATCAAAATGCTGTCACAGCATCGCGATACATTACACTACGCCACAAAGTGGGCTAGGCCCCGGACCAAACCAGAGCACTTTAACCTGCTGAATTGATTTGAATCCAACTTCAAGACGCTCCTCCAGAAAAAGATTTTTGCGATTTTAAACTGACTCGAGCAGTCAGTACCCCATAACCCATAACCCCATAAACCCATAAACCCCTAACCCCGTAACCCCATAACACGAGATGTGTGAGATTGTAGAGCTATGGAAACGCCTTCCCAAAACCCATAACCCTGTGTAATCCGGGGTATGCGAGAATGTTCAACTACGAAACTTTGTGGAAACATGGGATACATCAGTGGAACAGCTTCTATAATCCCATAACCCAATAACTTCGTAATCCCTTACTTAATTTTGGGTATGCGAAGTTGTCTAACCTCGAAACTCTGACAAATTGAGTCTGCAGCCCTGGTGTACCTCTGTAATTACTTAACCCAAGGATAATATGATCCGAGGCATACTGGTTATGTTACCAAGTCACCCTGTTTCGGAACTAAAACAAGGCAAACCTTCCAGATCTTAGGAAAGAAGGCAGCAACGAATTATCACTATAAGTAAATAGCTCGATTTTTCATTAACTAAAATCTTTACGGCTTCCATTTGGATTCCATCCGATACTGGGGCCCTTCTTTCCTTCAGCCTTTCGACCGCAGTCACGATTACCATTTTTTATCTATCTATCTTGTAGGCATCCCCAAAGATACCTTCTTCCAAACTAGCACACTCCACACTTCCTTCTCTCTTTGTACTCATTATCAAGCTCAGTTATCCTAGTTTGCCCCTCTCTTCTCTTCCTTGCCCTGGTGATCTCCTTTTTAGACAACCATCTTCTTCCTTATTTGCTCCAGTTCCCCCACTCCACCAGTAGACAGCCTATTCGTCCACTACTCTAGTTCTCGTTACCGACAAACTGCATAACTTCTTCAGAGCCCTAAGCGTGCTCTTCGAATGGGTCTTGGGCGAGAACAGGGTACCATCTTATATTTTTCGCCCCCTTACTCCATACTTCCACTCCGTCTTCCTCTCTTTACAGCCGAGTAAGCAGTTGAAAGAAATATATTTATGTAAACTGAGACTTTCGTCCTCCAGTACTTTCCAGTTTCCAGCTCAGAGCATGCCGTAACATCAATATACGACCTCTTTAAAAAGTCTCAATTTAAAATCCTTAAATTCAGGACATACATCCATTTCGCCAATACTGATCCTCTATCGTCTTCGCAATGGTCACCCTATAGATACGACTTAGCATTAAAATCGCCACCCACAATGACTTTGTCAAAAAACTCTGAGGTCCTCTACTTGCACCCGTATATAGCCTTCTCCGCACCCCCCACAACATATAATAATCATACAAAAAAGAAAAAGGGAACACTGGAGGTCCTTCTCTTCCTCCATCTCCCGTTACCTCCGACATTATTCTTCCTTACCCCTTCTCTAACAATTTTCCAACTTTCTCGTTCCTTACAATGACTTGGACTGTGTCTGAATCTGGGGATTTGTTAGTCTTAATTCTATTTCCACCTACTATTTGATCTTCATTTCTTCCCTTCGAGGACAGACATCTTCTCCTTCCTTCGTATTCTGGTCCGCATCTTAGTCAGTCTCCTCATTGCCACCATAGCTCTTCTCATCTCAGCGATTTCTTGTGTCCACCAATATGGCTCATTACCCCTACCATCTACCCTAACATTTGGCATTTGGCTTCCTCCCTTATTCAAACCTAACCTAACCTAAACTGACGTTTTATACTTATAATGAATTCATTTGAACTGAAAATTGACTCATATTTTCGTCATATTACTTTTCCGGAGATTCATTCATTCACGGTAATCATTTATTAAGACGAAAAAGTCAAATTCTATGTTGTCATGTGAACTACTGTTCTTATTCTTTGGAGCATCCCTATTTCTAATACTACTGCGCCATTTGCAAGGATATACGTTTTTCAGACATAAGCAGTCCATCTCACTTCAGTCTCTATCCTAATATGCGAACTGTAATGAAAACGTATTGTTATCCTTTGATGCCCGTAGAGGAGCGGCATGGTACAAGTGTTTATCCTAATTCCTTTTTATTACTTTTCCTTTAGTATTTCCTGTTCTCTGTATTTGCATATATTCGAACCCGTTTTGTTCCCTTTTGGGAAGACATGGGGAAATTCTGAAGTAATTACACGTTAAAATAACTAAAACGTAATACCGTGACTAAATGAATGAACACTCGAACTGTCATTGTCAACGACTTTTGTTGCTCGGTTCCTGATACGTCTTGGGAAACCACGCGGATAATCCTCATCGTACACGAAACAGACGAATCAACACATTAAAATTTCTTATTTACTGTTACTGTTATATTTAACTTGCAATACAACTATGCAAAATATAGAACCAATGCCAAGTCATGCGTTAAAAAAATTATTACGAAGTAGACAAACTTTTAGTTCCATACCGGTTAATTCTAATTCTAACGTGCTGTGACAGATCCTAGTTTGAAAAAATTGTAGCTCTATCCATAATATATAAACAATGAATGTTAAATTTGAATGAGAAATAGGTAGTTTGATTTTGTTTTGCTTTATAGATAGATACTGCTCTAAATAGAGAGGAAGCTGCCAGGTGATAATTGGATCCTAGAAATTGCCGGAGCAGCTAAGCAAACTTATGATCTTTTTTGCTGGGAGTACTGTTCTTGCCGGGAGAGATTATTCTTACAGATTTTATCGTTCACTGATCAATCGCTACCGTTTCTGTAACGGTTTTTAACTCTGTTTCTAATTCTCCTTTATTTTAAAGTCTCGTTTATCTAAATATACAAGGTGTTTTCGCGCAAGAACTTCAACAGAGCAACACGGTGTGAGAAAAGTACCAAAAGAGCGAATATTATTCACATTTAATTAGTTTTTCAAATATAATTTAAATATTAAAAATTACTGAAAAAATTATTAGTAGTATTGCACTTTATGACGGGGAAGGGTGTGTAGAATGATAATGTCAAAATAGTAAATCGAAAGTGGCGCAATTAAATTACCTACAATTTAAGGCATCTAAAGTCGTCAATTTGTTAACTATAAAATAAAGGTTGAACGTGGAAAAATCAGTTTTCGAATATTTCCCATTATTATTGCAGAAAGCGATGGATGTTGATGAAATACAGGGTGTCCCAGTGTCAGCGTACAAAAATTTACCATAGGGTAGACCAGATCATAATAAGATTAAAATTCTTATAAAATATTTTTCTGCGATGCACTCTTACTGAGTTACAGGGTGTTGCTTAGAAAAAAATAATAACAACTTTCCGCAATAACTCAAAAACCCTTTCAGGGATTTGAGTAATTTTTGGGTGAAGTATACATCTATTAAAGGTCATTAAAACTACATGGTGCTTATTTCGATCTGACGCCAGGGGCGGCCTAGGCCAACTTGTCCTCAACGTTATGCCTTCATAACTTTTGTTTATCCTAGTATTATGCAATTTGATTAAGTTTTCCTAAATCTACAATCAATTCTGAACAAAAAATGTACTCTTGTTTCATAGCTCAAAAATGAAACGTTTTCGAGTAAATTGGGTCTAAATTACCGCCTGCATTAATTCGTAGATTCGTAGAAAATTAATTACAGTACTTGAAGTTACGAGAAATTAAGTTCACAAAACAACAAGATATTGAGTATTATGGAATTTTCCAACAACGAATATGCCGATATGATATTTCTCTAGGATTTCTATGGTGAAAATTCATTGGTGGCCTCACGAGAGTATCTACGCAGGTTTCCAAACAGAAGGCAACCTTCACAGCACGTATTCCAACGAGTTTTCCAAAGAGTCCGCGAGTGTTAAAATTGGAAATACCAGAATAAGAGGTAATTTGAAAGATGCAAACATTTTAGAAGAAAATGTAGTTGCTAGATTTTTGAACCGAAACTGACTGACTGACTGAGAGCGACGTGCACTTTTTCAATTTAACTGGTTTTTAAGTATTTGAAAAACTAGTTAAATATGAATAGTAATTTGGCAGACACTCGAGTCCTTTGGTACTTTTTTCACATTTTGCTCCTCTTTTGAAGTGCCTGTACACAAACACTTTGTATATCTACAAAAACGGGACTTTAAAATATAACATAATTAGAAACCAAGTTAAAAACCGCTGAGAAAAAAAAGAGGTTATCTCTCTCGGGAAGAACAATACTTCCAGCAAAAAAGATCATATGTTTTCTTGGCTGCCCCGGCAAATTCTAGCATCCAATTATTACCGCTAGGCGGCGCTGGCGCTTCTCCACGTAGCAGCTACCCCTCTATTTAGTGCAGAGTCTATAAAACGTTAGGGCCCCATATGGCACCTTACTTTGACAACCAAGACCCTCCCTCAACCTCTGTTTAATAACAAGCAAATAATGGAATTTAAAATTGCACATTATTTTCGGGATACCTTATAATTACGCTTTAGGACACTCTATGTGTTCACTTCGAAGGGATGGCACGTTTCCTCGAACACGGGTTTGGTCCGATACGGGGTGTGAAACTAAAACCCAAAAGCCTTATTTTTTTATACAATAAATTATTACGCCACAAATGAATCTAAACATGTCTACTGAACAACTAGCACAGTTCTTTACGCACGCGCGGTGGTAACACCACACCGAGTGATCTCATGACTAATCTGATTAGTTGAACCAAATCAGGTAATGTAAATTCACACTTTTATTTGTATATTTACATCAAATATAGTAAAAATACATAAATAAGAATTTTAAAATGTAAAAATGCAACGTAAAAGGTAAAAATTCATCGCAAAAAGAGAATATACGCACTCAAACCTGTAATTCTACACAATTTATCATGTAGGTTCACTTCATTTACATTTTTTGTGTATACAAACCATTACAAATATAGGGTGTCCCATGGTGACGTCAATTTTTAGGTGAACTCTCATAAAGGTTTCCTATTCTTAAAGTTAACCGTTTTTGATATATTTAATTTATTAAAAAAACACTGCCTAATTCAAAAAGATGTGTATTTTACAATAATAAAGTTAGAGCGATAAAACTTATAGGGGACATAACTAAAACTCTAAGCTTCCCCGCCATAATTTCAAAATGACTTAATTTCATACAGGGTGGTAGAAATTTAATGCCGAATTTGGTCAACTTTAAACCATCAACATCTTTTTAAATGGAACACCCTGTATACTTTTACACGATAACTTTAGATGAAAGTAACACGATAAATGGTTTGGTATGTTTTCATGCTTACCTTGAATCATCGGTTCGTGCTGCTAAACAGGATTTAGGCATTTCAAAAACCTCCATCCAAAAGATTTTGAGAACAGATGGTCAGCATCCATTTAAATTCAATTTTGTGCCTGCACTTTATCGCGGGGATGCTGAAAGACCTACCCAATTCTTCTTTTTGAATTAGGCAGTGCTTTTTTAATTTTTTCTGAAAAAAAAAAATATGTATATCAAAAACGGTTAACTTTAAGAATAATAAAACTTTATGAACGTTCACCTAAAAATTGTCGTAGAATCCAAAATTGTAATAATATACAGGGTGTTTCATTTAAAATAACGAAGATAACATCAACTTCCGGTATAACCGGAAGTGGTACGTGGACGCCATTATTTTAGATGAGAAGGGCATGCCCGAAAACCCGGTATCCCAAATTATCAAAATTAAAATCAAAGTAGTCTGAAATATTTCTAATGTCTCGTCACCGTGGGACACCCTGTATAGTGAAAATACAAACAATAAGAGGAGTAGTATATTTTACAATGTGAGAAAATATGCAAAAAAGCCAGGGAAGGGACGAAATAACGTTGAAAAGTGCCACTTTTAATTTTACTTCAAAAAATCCCGTTTCTCGGTGTACCTGACGGAAAACTAATTCCATAATTTTCAGATTGGGTGTGTATAATTCGTCGAAATTATTCTCTGGCTCGCTTCCGAATATTGTTAGATACATTCAAATGAGTCTCTTTCAGCGGCATCCAATCTGTTTCGAAATTCGTGCAGAACGGCATCAAATCTGCCGTTAATTAGCAGTTCATCATACCGTTGAAATTTGGCAAATAAATTATGTTTTACAATAATTTATCGGTGTAATAATTTTGCATCAATTGATTGTACCTGACATTAAAATTTATTTCAATAAACGCACAATTAGATTTAAAATTCATTTTGTTATTATTACTGACATAAAAAGTGCTATAAATATTTATTAGCCTTGTGACATACTATATTTTACTAACGACCAATTAATGCATTAATCGATTTCTAGTGCACCGGCAATTATATGCTACGCGATATCGAAAAATTCGAAATAATTCGGTTATTAAACATTAATTTCGTATCTAAATATAATATAATTATAATAAAATCATAATAATATATAAACTGATTAAGTTAAATTATTTACAGAGCGCAAATAGCAATTTGTTATATAAACGTTTTGTATTGGAAAATAAAACAGTACAAAAATATCAAAATTACGGAAATTTGCATTATAATATATATTTTTTAATATCATTTAAATGAACTGACTGAATGAACTATAATACGTTGTATGGATTGTTTTCAATTTTTTGTATGCTTTCTCAGCCACCAGCAATGTTGTCAAATCTCATCTTTTTTTATTCGTATAATAACTTTTCATATCCCACTGAAACAAAACAGTGAAGACGCACAAACATACCGCACCGTCACTTAACAGTAAAGCAAATAACTTTATAAGTTTAAATGTTAAAAATTGAATGTTCCATGTTCTCGCAATTTTCGTACAAAATTCATAAATTCAGTAGTCAATGATCTGTCTTCAAATCCTAAAAGATTTTGGTTTCATATTAATTCAAGACCAACATGGATTTATGAGTGGTCGTTCAAACTACCTCAAATCTAGTTGAGAAAACCCAATTTATTGCTGAAGATTTTGATGGAGGAAGTCAGGATGATGTTGTGTATACCTTGATCATAATTATCGACATTAAAATTGGGGTCATATGGTATATCCCCTGCTCTGTTAAATCTTATTTTAGTAATAGGTACCAATTTGTGCAGTATCGTGGCTTTCAATCATGTAAATTCCATCAATATTCAGGAGTTCCGCAAAGGTCAATCTTGGGGGCCACTGTTGTTTGTTATTTTTATTAATGCCTAACTGAATGCCTCGATGTCAACTATTTACTTTATGTGGACGACCTGAAGTTGTTCTTGGAAATTAAATCTTCTACTGATTGTACTAGATTATTACAAGATAATCTTGACAGATTACACAGTTGGTGTTCATGTAATAATCTACCTCTGAATGTAAGCAAATTTAAAACTATGTCTTACAGTCGACGCAAAACTAATCTAGATTTGGATTATAAAATTGGTTAATTTTTTTTAAGTAGTAGTAGTAGTAATAATATATATATAATTTTTTACAATATACTAAGTTAAAAGTGTTTAAGTTTATTACCGATGTTGCAAAATTGCAATAATAATGAAAAAATAGGCACAATATCAAGTTTTTTGGATAATTTTGTTAAATTATTGCTCCTGGGGCATTCTAATTTTGGTAAACAAATCTTTGGAGTATAATAAAACAATACACAAATTTCATTGAAATCGGTTCGATAGTTTTCGCAAAATAATTTTTTGAAAAAAATTTTGAAAAAAAAATTTCGAATTTTCAAAATGTTGCACAGCCTCAAATAAAGCATCTAGACACTTGAAAATTTTTTCATATAGAAAAGACCGCTCAACCTTTCAAATGGTTTTTGAAAAATTGAAATCGGTTGATTAGGACGGCCACAGTGAATTTTTAGATTTAACACTCTTTTTTTTACTTTTAAACAATTAGATTACATTTATCAATTTGCAATTTAGTTTTTTTCAAAAATTATAATTTTAAACTACTCGGTCAAAGTTTATCGGCATTTACCGTTAATTTACTCAATGTTTAATCAAAAACTGCTTACGCTAAAATATTTTAAACTGCAGATCTGGAAACTAGACACTTGAAGCTTCAAGTTCCATTCTCTCTACGACCTCAACAATTATTGCTTTCTTGTTTTAATTTTAATAGTCTCTGTTGTAGGCGAATTATGTTTTCAATTATATTCCTTTTTAAAATTATAAATAACACTTTAAATGCAGACTCGTTAGTCTCAAGGATTTTATATCATGTTCCTAGACATACTTCTACGTTGTTAATACGAGGTACTACGGCGTCCAGGAATCACCAATACGCAATTCAGTTGGTATCTGGATTCGACCGTGTCGGAGTGTTTTTTGCTGCTATTTTTTTGCATCGAAAATGGCTGTGGGCATTTTAAGCATGTGGTGTAGCTTGTTTTGTACTTGCGTTTAAAAATTACTGAATTTTGCTTTTTGGTAAGTACCTAAATTATTTTTAATGCGTATGATTATTTGGACGACGTGAATCTTTGGGTACTTTAATTACATATTTTTCAAATACGTAATTTGATTAAAAGTTAAGTTCCTGTTTTAAGAGATTCATAATTACTAAAATTCGAGCTAAAATTTAAGCACAACACTATCTTCGTACTATAAAATCCACACATTTTATTTTATTTATTTAAAAACTGGAAAACAATTGTCTTGAAATTAACTAAATGATTCACAATAATAGTTGTTTACATTTTTTCCGTAGGACAAGTCTGCCGCGTGCACACGTGGTGTGCATCAGCAGGTTAAGCGGTGTTGCCACGTCGTGACGAAACTCCCCAATATTAGTACTCAGTGTATTTTGAAAAATGTTAATATTACGCCCCTGTAATATATAACTTTTTTGTTCATTTATAATTACTCTAACTCATGCTGAAGTAATGGCAGTCAAACTTCTTACACCCTGTAGAACCACCGAATATATTATTGAAAATCGGGCGGAAGATTGGATTGCACTGCTTCCAGTATTCATAGACATAGAAAAATGTTCGGGGTGTTCGTCGGCTAGTCATAGGCGTGTTCGTGGTATCCCAGTAAATAAACAGGAAGGTATAAATAAAAATAAATAAATTTGCGTATTTTATCAGCGAAAGGTCTTATTTTACCGCTTGGCGCGTTCGACATTATTAGAATATTAAAACGCGTATACATGAAGCATACGCGAAACCAACAACTGCCGTTATTACAGGTTTAGTATGGTGCGCTGTAGCGAAAGTCTGACGCGACGGCTATGATCATCCGACGGAGTCCCGAACTCTAATAATTAGTTATTTCTATTCAGAAAAAACAAATTATATAGAAATAACACTTAATTGTAGTTGAATTGAAAGAGAGAAGGAATAAAGACCACAAACAACCAATTACAGAACGATTTTTGATGGGATATCTGCTCGGTTTATTTCAGTAGGTTAATCACGGGAAATGTCGCTAATTATTCCGGCATTATACGTGTTAACAAGGAAGCGCCCCCAAATATTTACTGTAGGTCTGAAAATGCGCTATCGACATAATCGGATTATTAATATTTATGTCTCTCTAGGTTAGCTAAGACAAACATTATGATTAATTAATAAACTAATCTTTCCCCTAATGTAGAATTGGGCGGTACCCCACTTCTACCCACGTATTTTTGCTTACCCTAACGAGCTCCCCCTGCGGATCTTACACGGCTAATGCCGCACATAAGGCTCGCTTTAAATACTAAATCCATTCATGCATCACCCACATTTGCTATACACAAACACAGACACCTTCAGATGGGAGTTTTCCTGCTATACAGGGCGTTGCAAAATTATATTGCAACAGATAAGGGTGTTTACAAAAGAGTTACAGCATTTTAAATGGCTATAATTTATATTTCAATCAAAACAGCCTAATAAATAAAAATGTTGGTTGCTATAACAATAATGTTTATTTGTATCATTTTGTTTATTCATTTGACACTTAGCGTTAAAGCGCTAAATAAAATATGCGTTTAGTTATAGTCTTTCCGAAGTCAGTTGAACATGTATAAAAACGTCTTGCAATAGAATTTAATGAGTTTCATAAAAATTTATAATAATTTGTATATAATGTGTAGAAAATTTCTATTATATGTTCATTTGGCCAACAACATATTTTAAATATTCATGTCCTGTGGGTACACATGTCTGCAAGTGACCCATTTTTAAGTATTACATCAATAGCGCCAGCGAGACGCACCAGGGTTCCAGGAAAGGTCCATGGTAGATTGGCGCTAGCGACCAGATACTTACTCGTATACCTAAGAACGAGTCCACACCAAGAAGACTCTCCAACGAGCGCTTGCCCCGACACCATATATTTTCCTCTACACCTAGTTTTCAATAAAAATACTTTTATTTACCGTTGAGAGAGTTTTATTTGCTGCACACCGAAAGCAACCCTCAGTCCTCAAATAATTTTATTATATGAATGGTAAATTCCGTTTTGTTCCGTTTCAAAAGGTCTCCAAAATGCCATGTTGTAATAATTTGTGAACAAAGTTCATATAAACGTAAGTCGAAATATGCTTCATTTCCGAGTGTTTAAATTTTTTTTATTAATTATGTTTATTAAAGAATTTTAAAGATATTGACTCGAAATTTGATGGTTGTATTTTATTTAGAAATATTGACAGCAACCTACTAGATCAATAGAAATTAAAAATACACAACTTGCAGTAAAATATGTTATAATTTTTTCCTCAAGAAACAGTGCATCCTACGAAAAAATGAAGAGTCCAATTTCATTCAGAATTGATTGATTGGCGGATTTATAAAAAAATATCAAAACGGGAAAAAATTTTTTTTATTAAATTCTCGCACGAACGCCACTGGTGCAAGTAGAAATATTCGTATCGCCCCAAAAATGCATATTTATCCCTCCAAAGCGTGTTTCAAATTTCGAGTCAATATCTCTAAAACTCTGAAATAATTACCTAACAAAAATAAATTAAAAATTACAATTTAAACACTCTGTATTTCGGAAACGAAGCATACCTACTTCGAATTACGTTCATATGAACTTTTTTTCACAAAATAACTTCGGCAACCACCCCCTAAAATATTTCGCACTTATTTTAAACACCCTGTATACAAAGTTAAATAAATACTGTAAATAACAATTATTAAATTTCAATGTCAATTCAAATAAAACGTGCAAATATTTTCATAATATAAACATACATGTATTTCCATGTCAAATAAATTAAATTAGGTCAAGTATGAGGATTTCCAGGAAACACTTACGCCGTAAAAAAGAACTGCTCGGTAAAAAACCTGCTTGTGCGCACGCGCCCATATTTCTTGCATTGTTATTGTTGTTGTCAGCAGGTCGAGCATGTGTCGGTACTATTCGTGAGTGATTTTTCGTAATTGTGACGGTTTATTTAATAGTTTTTCGTACATTTCGTATATCATCGAGTGCCTCTTACAATAACTGACGGAGTGAAACGTGGTTTGTGATTTATTTACTTATTTATGTGTATTAAATGTTTCAAAAGTGGGTGGTGGTAAGCAACAAGTGCTTCAGACATCAAAGCCGTGCGAATTGGTCATTCTGGCATAATAATCAGGTTAGTTTTTCACATACAAACACATATTAACTGTTTACAACGTCGTTTATATATATTTTTATAAAATTATTTGCCTTTCGTACACACTTTAATAGAGTGTAATACTAGAAAGCAACATTAGGTTTGTTTCTGCAGTAGACAATATGAATTTAACGTACACGCCCAGTCAGTCTCAAACTCTGATAGTTCTTGCAGAATTTTAAACCGATTTCAAAGGTTTGCTGACTATCAAGCTATTTAAAATAATTCAAATATCTGTTATGGTAACCACTTTACATAAATGAAACAAAATACCAATTAATCTATCCACTATTTTTTGTAATTTGAATAAACTTCTTTTCTTTCATTTTGAACACCATGAATTAATTTGTAAAACGAAACGTTTTATTACACATGTTTATAGGCAGTTTTTTTAAACTTGTGTGTAGACTAGAACATAACAGTAAGTATTATTGATGACTTTCGATAAGATCAGTTTATTACTATTTTTGTCTAAATAGTAATTACGAGTACACACAGATAAAAAAATTCAAAGACAAACGACTGGAATACACTTCTAATCAAGAACCATCTAATTTGTTTTTGGTTTGAATGAAATATTTACTAACTGAGAGCTACAAACACTATATAACTTTCGTGAAACAGATATAAAGTCTCTTTGATGTCCGTAGACACAAATTGTGACAAATTAGTTTTGAAATGCTTAAAATTCTTTCAGTGACTTACAAATTGGTAGTTTACTCATTTGAACGTAAGGCGAGTGAAAATATCTTATAAATGCTGCTGTATGATGTGCAAATGGAATGTGTTCATCATTTACAATAAAATTTTCTAACTAAACAACAGAAGGATCTTTTTTATATAAATTTTCAAGGTTATGTTCTTATTTGAACTCATTCAGGGATTAGTCCAGGAGAATTATTGACATGGCTGTTGTTTGACGTAGTTTAAATATTAGTAAAAAAATAATATATAGGGTGGCCCTAAAAAACGATTATTTTTTTTCGTGTTTTGTGAAAATATGTTAGTTTATCATGTTTTAAGAGCCCCCTCAAAAAATCAGCTCAAAAAAAATTTATTTTATTAGAGGTCGCTCAAGATTTTTAAAAATTTCAAAAATCGTCAAAAATTGAATTTTTTTTAAAATTTTTTTCTCGTTATTTTGTCATTTTCTAGGTTAAAAAAAATCTCTATTCTGAAAATTTCAAATCTATATTTTAATTTCTAAAGGTCACTCATGATTATTTTAACTTTAAAAGTAGTGTACCTAAAATGTTTTCGAGCGACCTCTAAAAATAAATATCAACGAACTAATAATTTTTTTACTGAATTTGATGAACAAAATAATAGAAATAAATCACGAGACACTTAAAAAATTTATTTTTTCAAAAATACGCATTCTAAACCGGTCTAACTTCAGGATCGTATGAAAAACACTAAAACAAAACTAATTGTAAAGGGTCTACGATTAATTTTAATTCTGATGGAAATGGTACAGCGTTTACTGCTCATTTTTCCTTAAAAAATATGAGCAACCCATCTGTTTTTGACGATAACCTTCAATTTTGCTCTAATTAACTTTTATAAGTGCTCACTTTGAAGGTTTTTTTGAGTACTACAAAAAACTCCAGGAGCGTTATACACGTAAAATTAATCCTTTTTCCGTTATTTGACGTTGAATACATCGATTCGAGTATTCCCCCCAAAACAAGTCCCCTTCCAACTAACCATATTTAGCTATAGGACGTACAACACTTTTTAAAAAACGAGGCAAAATTTACTACCGCACTGTGAGTATCAAATATTTATAATTTTTTAAAATTTAAGTGTCGTGATTTATTTCTATTCATCAAATTCAATAAAAAAAATTATTAGTTCGTTGATATTTATTTTTTAGAGGTCGCTCGAATACTTAGGTACACTACTTTGAAAATTAAAATAATTATGAGTGACCTTTAGAAATTAAAAAATCGATTTGAAATTTTCAGAATCGAGATTTTTTTCAACCTAGATTTTGGAAATTTTTAAAAATCTTGAACGACCCCTAAAAAAATTTTTTTTGAGCTGATTTTTTGAGGGGGCTCTTAAAACATGATAAACTAACTCACGAGAGACACGAAAAAAAATCGTTTTTTTTTGTGCCACCCTAATACGTACAATGAAAATATAAGGTAGCGCCAAGAAAAAAAGTTGTGCTATTTGCAGGAAAAATTAAAAACTGCAAAAATACTCAAAAATGATGTGTTTTTTACTATTACTGATGAAATTGTTTGTTATTAAATTTGCTACAATATAAAATTGTTTTGATACCTGCGCATATCATATTTTTGTTGCTAGATAGCCAAATAGCGTTCAACTGACAGCTAAGAAATTGTACAATTCTACTATAAATATAGATGTAAGTACTTTAAAGGATTACAAAACGAAATCCCAAAACCCGATCCAAATCGGTCTGATAGTTTTGGTATGAGACAATTTCTTACTAAATTTCAGCGCGAAATGTCGTTATTTTTTTGCGTCAGTGCTGGGGTTAAAGTTAAGCATTTTAATTAGCGCTGCTTTTTTTACACATACTTGTACCCCTTAACTATCATATAGAATCGTTATAACATCAATTTTCTTTTTTTTTTTAATAATTTTTGGAGCGACTTTAAAAGTTCGAAAAATTTTGACTTTTCGTGAAGCGGTTTTGCGGGTTGGAAAATATACCAAAGTACTAAAAAACAGTTCTCGGAAAGACGCTTTACTTGGAAAAATAGTAATAAACTGATCTTATCGAAAGTAATCAATAATATTTACTTTTATGTTCTATATTTTTCATTGTATATATTATTTTCGACCGATGTTTACTAATATCTAATCTACGGCAAGCAACAGCCATAATTCGAAGGTTTTGATTCTCTTGGAAATACTTTTTCGCAGTAGACACGAAGTAATTGAAATTTTTAATTTGCTCCTAGTTCCCCTATGTGTTTGCTAACGTGAAATTCTTTAAAATTATTGACATACAACATATTGGCTTATTGTTTACGTTATTTATTATTTAATATGTTTTTAATTAAAAACCATTATATGCAGTAATTTGTATTATGACGTGGATTCTTTGTAAAAATTTCTATTTGACATGGTAGCATTAATTAATCGATGCCGTTATAATGAGTTGATGTTTTTTGTCAATATGAGTATGTTGAGGTACTACAAAGAGCTTGTATGAAAAAGTGAAAAATTGTTTTTATTGTTCATGTTTGCTACACTCCAATATGAAGAGTTTAGTATTAATATAATGGAAGGAATTTGTTGCACCAATAATAACCCGTTTGGCGTCATTAGTATTTTATTTTTGCGGTAAATATCAAAGAGAAGTTACTTGGACAAACTCTGCCTCCTCAACGAAATATTTTAGAAAAAAATGCCTGTAAGTCTTAGTTTGTCGCTCATTACAGTCGTCGATAACCAGTTATTAAAAAGATCGAACTCCATTATCTTGCCACATTTTTATCAAAACATTTGCATCTCTCTTTCGTATCTCGAAAAGCAACGAAAAAAATAGTAAATTGTTGCTTAACCACCGAAATCGAAATATTTTCCAAGTTTTTTTTGTTAGATCTAAAGGAGTTATAGGAAACATTTATTTACATTTTACATTTTATGAAAAAATATGTTATTGTTAAAAATATACCTGTACCAGAACTTAAAATGTGGCCAAATTTAATAATACATTGTATTATAGTTCGATACCGCCTTTATTAAATGTTTTTATAGATATTTGTGATGTCTCTAAATCCAATACGAAAGGCTTAAATCGATAACAAATTACTGCACCTGTACAGATCTGCAATTATTGTATAATTTATAATAATGTCGCTATTATTGACATAGTTGTTTAAATTTCTTTATTTCAGTTCGTTTGGAATACTGTGGTATCAACAAAAAGTTGATCTTATACTTATACCATATTAAAAAAAATTGTAACGTATGTGTTTATCCAGAACATAATCTTTATTTAATATCCTTTTGAGAGAAAAATGTATAAATTGGAACTTTCCCTAATATCGTACCTCGCCCACCTTAGTAGAACACCCTGTACAGCTTTTTTATGGAAAGCTGTATGGCTCTTCTTTTCTTTACGCTTTATTACTTTTTTATTTACTTTTACATTACAACAGCCATTTTTAGTCGTGCTTTATTTATTATACATATAACACCCACTTGTACATTACGCTCGCTTTTCTTACTTTACGCCCACTTTCACGCCAACTGTTTTCTGAGGTTTATATTTTTCTCTACGCCGTCTTTTCTTACTTACCATCTGATTGTTTTTACTACACGCATGCTTACTTTTACTAAGTGCTATTTTTTTACTTTACGCCCGCTTCTTTACTTTCCGCCCGCTTTCTTTAATTTCTGTTCGCTTGGTTATTCTTCACGTCCTTTTTTTTCTTTGTGCTTGCTTTTTTCTTTCATTGTTCCTAATTTTCTTTGCTTCTGGACAATTTTTTTACTTTACGTCCGTTTTTCTTAGCGCGATGGGACTCGTTCACTCATATTGGTTAAGGCTCAAGAAGCATGAGCCAGCCATGCGTGTTTCAGGGTTTTAATGGCCATAAGTATCTTTCTTACCGGGTTGTGGGTATCGGGGTTATGGGGTTTTGAGTTTACGGGGTTAAAGGGTTATGGGGTTATAGGATTAAGGGGTTATTGGGTTATATATAGGGTTAAGGGAGTTGAATGATCCATGGATATAGGATTTATTGGGTTTTTGGGCCTATTTTTTGAGGTTATGAAAAATACTGTCGTGATAAGGTTAAATGGACCCCGGATTCGGATCATAATACGTAGATAATAATTCTTCAGTACACAATAATATCTGCATATTAAACAGTTAACTTTGCAGTTAACGTTTCGAAAGACTTTCTGTTTCCGTTATCAAAATTCATATATGTTGTGTCTAAATATTATACAGGGTGAGTCATATTTAGGTGTCAACGTATATCCTAAACTTGCCAAAACAAAATAAATGGTCAAAATTTGATAGGATTTTTTGAAGAAATAATTTTTTTAATGTAGGTATTCGAATTGCTTAATGCCTCAAATAAATAATTACAGACGATGTCATTTTAGTAATGAATGAAAAGTCACACCCTTCAATTCTGTTTCAAGCTGCGAACAGTGAAATTTCCTACACACTATCTGAGACATACTTATTAAAACTAAAGAAAGAGGGGTCCCGTCTAAATTTTAATAGAAAAAGTTGTATCCTAGACACCTGCATTATTAATCGCGATTAAATGAAAGGTGCCACACGGCGTAACGAGAAGTTTCCCCATTGCAATTCATTCAATATTCAGCGGTGTGGTTGAACATAAAATGCATCGGATAATCCGAATCGTACGGTAAATACACGGGAGGAATTCTTTGTTTAAGCCAACAGTGTGTGGGGTCACACGATATTGATCCTAAATAGAGCTAACTTAAACAAGAAGAGATGTTTTAGTTGTACATACCCGTATTATCATAATGCACGACAAATATATAATGTAATGATAATATTTTCTTCGGTAGCTACATGTTTGGACAATACAGGGTACAGGGTTTTAAATGTGTACACATAGTTCAAAACGGGGTACGGTTTATTGTGTAGAACACGTAATTAATAGCGATGAGTGAAGAGATTAATAATACAAAATAACGGATGATACGGATACATATGCATCCACACGAAGAAGGTATCGAGGTGCCTATAATAAATTAAAATTACCTGAATCACACCAAATTCCGCATTGCTGCACTGCACTGCTAGGCAATTTGTCTACAACTGAAATTTATGGCCGGTCACCCAGTCCGTTTGCCCGCGCGCGTATTCTTCAACTGGACGACCAGACCTGTATATGGGTATGGCTAAATAAATATGGGAACAAGTTCTTCAAATATTTCAAGTTGCCGCGTAGCGACCGAAACTGGTACATACCGCCTAGTTCTTTAGTCTTCAATTGAGATCACTATACAATAACTGCCAAATTTTAAGAACCTAACATTGACTGTTCTAAATTTATTTCAATTAACAAAAAATTTTTGGTCACAATCTTCATTCTTGATGAAATGGGCTTAGTTGCTTCACCAAATCATAAATTTCTAGGTCTTGTTTCAAAGTTATAAGATGACAAATCTGCCCTAAATTGACGTGACGGATTATTTTATCATCTTTGTGAGATAACAGCAATAAAACTAAAAGTATTTAAACCTTGAAAATGCAGAACACAAAAAGTTGTCTTTGGTTGCCATTTTTCAAGATGATATCTCCTACGGTTTCATAACAGCACCACCTCGCAATTTATTGCACAGGTGACCCTTTTTCAGGAGTTCTTGTTCAACACTGACACCAAATTTTTCATCAAGATCCAAAATGGTATCAAAAAGGTGATTTGATCACTTGACATGGAATGACCCTACAAAAAGATCAGTTCAAGATTAGGTTATAGCCTGAAGTCTACCACAGGGTTGCAAATTATTAGTAAGTCTTATGTGCACAGATGGCATAATACGGCAGCCCAAGCAATAACATCACAACGCCAGCTGCATGAAGACATACACACCACGAACAATATTAGAGAATAAATATTGTGAATCACCTTTTGTCTATACATACTGAAGAAAAGAAGGAAAATGTTATTTCAACCAGAGGTAACCGAACACACTCGTTCACTAAACATCTTGTACAAGTGAAATTAGATCGGAATATTCATACTGTAACGCAAAAAGCAGTCACTCTTACTACATGCAATTTAGCAAGATCTTTTTTATGTCAAAAATGAACTACTAATTGACTTGGTTTTGGTCCGTCCATTAAAAGCACACACCAGTGAAAGCTATGGGGAAGAAAAGAATAAATATGACTTGTTGATAACCGCTCACATCATTTACTCGTGACTTAATTTATCTATTTTGAATAGGACATCAACTATACTAAAAAGTAACGTAAGTGTAATGAAAAAAAAAAATCCATTATAACGATACTTCTGGATATTAATTTACTTCATTCAATGCTTTATTTCATTATTATAATGTACCACTGCTGATTTTATCACATAGAATTATCGACGTTGATGGAATCGAAAATATTGTGTTAATGACCTTACCGACATTAATGACGTCACATTTAATCAACAGTAGCCATTAATGTCGGACTCGTTAAGTTTTTTCTGTGTACGGGTATGTGTGTTAATGCTTAAACTACCTTTCTGTATGAAATAGGAATATAAAATTTAAATAAATGCCTGCTCACAAAAATCACAACATGGCTACCCAGGATGTTGAGGGTCAAAGTTTTTGCAAATATCTCGCGTTCTATGCAAGTTGTAGATTTACCTATAAGATTGGTCCCTTGCAATTTTTCCCAAAACCTCCCTCTTTTCGAGGTTAGTTTGCCTGAATCAGGCTATTTTAAGGTTGTTTCAAGGTCATTTCAAGGTCAAATTGAGAAAAAGCCAAGCAGTCAAGTCCAACCACCTGTTATACAGGACTTTGAGGTCGCTGGGTTAGAATCCGAGGTTAGTTTGTTTGTATCAGGTTATTTAAAGGTCGTCTCGAGGTCATTTCAAGGTCAAATTGAAAAAACCGAGCAATTTAGTCTAACCCCCTGTTATATAGGCTTTTGCGATAGCAGAGTTCGAATCCGAGGTCAGTTTGAGGTTTATTTCAAGGTCATTTAAAGGTCAAACTAAGAAAAAAATCGAAAAGTCTCCGAGTTTGAATCCAAGTTTCGTTTATTGTATCAAATCAGGTTTAGGGTCATTCCAAGGTTGATTTGGAAAAATAAACGTTTTCTGGTAGGATTAGTTAAGGGCGATTTTGACTTCCCTGTATTTCACCGAATCTTGTTGGAAATTAAACACTGAACTGACCATATTAACGTATATAAACTTCACAAAAATTGCCAACCCATATTATCTCGAATTCACCCATATTTCTCTATAAAACGCTGCATTCTCTCATATTAACCCACTCTACCGCATTTGACCATATGCACGCACATTTCAATATACACGCATATTACTCCGTATAAACCAGTATACCCTCATGCCTAGCCATCACAACCCATACCCGTCTTATTCCACTCCATCTTACCCTACATATCCCCTTATTACCTCATACTAGCCCATATTACCCCATATCAATCCAGCTTTGGTCGAAAACAGAGGGGTCTGGAATCGTCTCTCACTGACCCTACCAGAAGTCCTTTTTCTCAAATCAACCTTGGAATAACCTTGAACCTTTATTAATATGGATTAATTAATTAATTAATTAATAACACAGCGACTATAAGAACGGTAATTGATTGCAGGGTTTACTCCATAAATTAACTTTCAAATGACCTTAAAATGGCTTTCAAATGACCTGACACAGCCAAACTGACCTCAGATTTGAAAATAGCTACACTAAATACGTGTATAACATGCGGTTAGACTTAATTGCTTTGGCTTTTCTCAATTTGACCTTGGAATGACCTTGAAACAATGACCTTGAAACAACTCAAAAAAACCTAAACTCCGAGATCCTTTGATTTGATGCACCTTTCTCGATTTGACTTCTAATTGACCTTGATCCGCCCTAAGAATTGACCCTCCGCCTTTAACAGTGTTGCAGATAATTAAATTCCCTATAACTTTTACCACTGATTTCATGGATGTCCGATGCATAGAAAGCCAGATACTCGCGAAAAAACATTTTCTTTGGAATTTTGACCTTGAATATCTCGTAAAGGGCGAGGTTTTGGGAAAAATTGCAGGAGACCAATTTTGTAAATAATTGAAGACTCCTCAACTTTTATCGCTCCTCACTGCACTGGGCGCGAGATATTTTCGAAAAACCTTGTTTTTGAAACTTTGACCTTGAATATCTCGAAAAGGGCGAGGTTTTGGGAAAAAGAGACTAATTTTGTAGATAATTATATTCTCTACAACTTTCACACCTTATGGATGTCCGATACACATGAATACTGAATTTTCAAAAAAATACCAACTTAACTTACAGCATTACTCTTGTGACCAAAGTAACTCCTTAAATTTGTTGCCTTCCGGACACCCTGTACAAACATTGTTCACCACATATCATTTTTCGATAGTTAGCAGATAACTAGGTAATTTGTATTCAGTAAACGCTTCTGATTGGAACGATTTCTGGTTAATTTACTCATACAGACTAACAAAGCGATGTAAATAATAGTTCACGATAGATTTGACCCATATAATATCCCATAATTCGAAGCCAACGCAATTAAATATTATAATTAATATCTGGTATTGATAAAACACCATTTCAACAAATACGCCGCCCTGCTATTCACATAGTCACACGTAATTAGAGCTGACGTTAATAATCGGGCTATCGTTGGATTGCCACTGGTGTTAATATTAGTATTATCTTCGGTAATAATGCCGTCACAAACATTTTCCATCCAATGTAGTATAAACCGAAAGATTTCTGACAGATAGTTTCATCGCGTTAATTTTTTGGAAATTATAAAACGAAGTCGCCGTAGCCAATGGGAACGCAGATTACCCATAAAAGTGTGAACATAAAAGAAATTTAATAACATAAAAATGAATATTGAAGTAACCGTAAAAGTAGCAGCAGGGGTTAAACCGTCATCGATTCAGGCAAATCCACAGAAAGAGAGAGTTCAGACCCGGTCAGGGTAAGTAGGATAGCACTGAATGCAGTTCTGTCAGACTCTTTTGCCGCCGACTGATAAGGTCTCGAACGACGTGGGCTTTATTTAAATTGGAATCGAGGACGATATTAAAATCCCGCTACATGTTTACCGGGTTATTTATTAAACTAGAAAGTACAAAGGAAATATCATTTAGAAGCAGAAACTAATCGGTGAAAATAGATTTTTTAGATCAACTGTAATCTTGCTCAATAAATTATATTTTGTTAAGAATTACCCTCGGAGGTATCTACTGATTTTTTTGTTTTATGCGAATTTATTATGATCACCTGATCGTAGTATCAGGCAACCAAGAAACTAGATTAAGTACATATGTGGAAATATAACTCAATTTTGCACCACTGTAATTAATTTTACAGTTGAGGAATGTTTTTGAAACGTTATAGTTAAGAAGAGAAGTTGAAATCCCGTTTCGTTTAACAAAGTGTGTTTCTAGAAAAAATTGTAGACTGAAATAAATTTTTTTTCATAAAAAACTTTAATCAATGGTTTTTTATAGTGTTAACATTGTATTTTCAACATATTCAGCATATTTTATATTATGACTGGTTTTTTGAAGAAACTCTGTTCTAGACTTGACAATTTTTTGTTCAATCCTCAAAATTTGTAAGTTATAGATTTAAATAAATAAATACATAAAATAAATAAAAAAATATATATTCTATTGTAGTTTCTCATGAAGAAGGAATAATCTATTTCGATATAAAGTTAACTAGAGTTTAAAATATTACTAAGAATGTATGCGTTGTCCATGAGACATCCATCAATAAGTTTTGACATAAGCCTACTTTGAGAAAAGTCACTTATTTTATACACCGTATTGTAAGTTTAATTAAAAGTCCGTTTTCTCGAAAACCGTCCACATTAGGAAGTACTAACAAGAGTACATTATTTTTAGAAAATAAAATTGTACATTAGAAATTGGAGCCCGAGTGGAAAAAACCTAACCTTAAAAAAAATAGAATTTAAAATGTAATAGGAATGTAGCATAACTTGCGCCCTCTATGAAATATACAAAAAATAATTAGACCAGTGTATTTGGCATCCTTAAAAACCCCGGAATACCAAATTTCATAAAAAAATTTCGCACCGTTTGGAAATTTTCGTAAAAATTCTATTTCAAAAATTTTATTTTGTCGCTTTGTATCTCGAAAACAAGAGGAGTTGACATATAGTTCATAAGACAAAAAATTCTTATTTTTTGTCGTACTATCACCCCCTGTATTTACGGGAGGTCTTTCTGAAACACCCAGTATATACACTGTGTCCCAAAATGATAGAACAAAATTCATATATTTTTTTCCAGCTCAGATTTAAAAAAATCGCTGAAACAGGTCAATTAGTAAATAGAAATTGTCACTTCTCTGCAAGATTTTCAAATTTTTTGAGCCATGTTTGACAGACCTATAACATTACCGACATTTTTTTTAGTAAGGCACTCCATATTATACAGGGTGATTCAGGTGATTCAAGTGTGATAAAAACGGACAAAAACTTTCGCAAGGAAAGAAATAAATACAATTTTATAGCGCCTATTTTATATCAGCAAATTCACCTGATTTTGCCGTTATTGTTATTATTAATTAATAAAATTAATTTGTGCTTTTAAATAATAAAATAATTTGACATACCTACCCAATGTTACAACAACTGTTCAAAATTTTATCCACCTACGTGTAAACATATTTGGGTCCGTATTACTCAGTTTCTACTACCACAAATGCTACTAACTCAACTAACACAAATGCTGTCTTGTTTCACCATAACACAAATGCTTCACCATAATACAAATGTTGTCTTGCTTCACCATTAAATCAAATTAAAACGATATCCATCAACTCCGAGTTGCTACACACCCAAACCATTTTTGACACTAACTACTAAAAAACTATTGTAAACACCACAGATAACAGGTAAACACTATCGCAACGACGATTGTAAAATCGGATTTCAGTATTTGGAGTCGCTGAGGCCACGTGGCTCTCCACGCGTATTGCGAATGACGCTAGAGACTACAGTTGTCCAACTATGTGGTGGTTGAATGTATAACTTCCATAATTTTTTTCTCGGAAACTATAAGGATTTTACAAAAAATTTTTTACGAAATTGACTCCATTTCTCATGCCGCATATAATAACTCCCTTCATTTTTTGGCGCAAGGGTTTATTTATGTATATTTTTTTCATTTGGAAGTGAGAAATACCCAGTCAAATTAAAAGGGTTAGTGAAAATGCCATAAATAAATAATCAGAGACGGTATCTAAAATTTAGCTGTGTTAAACATTTTTTACAATTTTGACCACCTTCTGTAACATCCCGTACGCGAGCACATTCAATAATCCTTCCGACGTTTATTTGAGCATTTCTCTAGAGTTTTATGGTTGCCGCGGAGTAAAGTAATTTTTAACATTCTACCTAAAATTGTATGAATTTCGGAGTACCATGTAACCTTCTTTCCTGGCACAATCTAAATAAATAAGTTATAAGCGCTACAACGGCCTTGTCGTAAAACGTGCACTGTCATGAAGAATTAACTTTTCTGTTCTGGATACATCCGTCTTCAATTAAAGCGAAGGGGGGATCTTGCATTCGACACGTACGTGCGTTTTTAAAAATAAATGATCGGGTTTATGGCGCAACGAGAATTTCCTTGTTCCTGAGAGAAACTGGGCTATGAAATTTCATAACCACGCACAGCTGTGGACAATAAAATGCTCCCAAAGCTCACCGTTCCTGCTAATCCGTTTCTAATATTTTTTGGTGTATATTCGCATTTTTGTCTACCACAGGATGGAATTACAGTATTTTTAATTTGCTTAGTTGCCGTAATAGTGTCTAATAAATTGAATGATTACATAAGCACACAAAATTAATAACAGAATAGCCCCACAGGAAAAAAAAACAATGTGTTATAGACCACTATTCCCATACGTTTCTGGGGTTGTCGAATCTGAATTCGGTCAGGTGACCTTGGATTCGGCGTTGAAGGACGTGTTCAAGGTTATTTCAAGGTCAACTCTTTTTGTAAGGTAATACAGCTGATATCGTAGGTCGAATTTTACCACACATGATGACCTCCATAAAAGTTGTTTGGTTGATCGAGAGTCACCACTTTAGTGACTTTAGATTTGACCTTTTAGGTCATTTTGATAAAAATGAGTAGATTCGGCTTTGATGCGGTGAAGTAATGATTTTCGCGTCCATGAGATCTGCTTTTCATGATAAATATGGCAACGATAGACTTCTTATCCGAGAATTTGGTCCTACATTCTCTCAACCTGTGACCTTAGCATAATTGGTTTCACAGTGAGGATATTTTCAATATGCGGGAGTAATTGATACTGGCCCGAAAAGGGAATGTGTGCCATGATCCATCCTAATGTATTCAGAGGTATTACCTTTATAAAACAAGAGTTGGCCTTGAAATAACCTTGACCATGGCCTTCAAGATTAAATCCATGGTCACCCATGACCCAAACAACTTTTATTGAGGTAATTCTCCTTATACCAACATGAGAAAGGGGATTCGACCTTCAAATGACTTTGAAAATTAACTCGACCACGTTTCCGAATTTCTCGCTCTCCATAGTCCCTGATCAGAAATTGTATTACCATAAAAAACAAGAGTTGTCCTCCAAATAACCTTGAACATGACCTTAAAAATAAATCAACCAAATATCTGAACGTAAAATGTCTCCTGATGTATTCAAAGGTATGTATTACCTTCTAAAAAACAAGAATAGTTCTCCAAATAACCTTGAACATGACCTTAAAAAATAAATCAACCAAATATCCGAACTTATAATTTCTAATATATTCAAAGGTATTACCTTAAAAAAATCAAGAGTTGACCTTGAAATAACCTTGAACATGTCCCTCAAGGTTAAATCCATGGTCACCAATGACCCAAACAACTTTTGTTGACGTAATTCTCGATATGTCGCTGTCTTGACGAGATACCAACATGCAAAATTCGAAAAAGGGAATCGACCTTCTAATGACTGAAAATTAACTCAACCGCGTTTCCGAACATAAAATTTCTCCCTCTCCCAGAGTCCGTGCTCAGAAACTGTATTACCATAAAAAGAACAAGAGTTGTCCTCCAAATAACCTTGAACATGACCTTAAAAAATAAATCAACCAAGTATACGAACGTATACGAAATTTCTCCTAATGTATTCAAAGGTATTACCTTAAAGAAAAACAAGAGTTGACCTTGAAATAACCTTGAACATGGCCTTCAAGGTTAAATCCATGGTCACCAGATGGTGGTCACCAATAACCCAAACAACTTTTGTCGAAGTAATTCGATATGTTGCTATCTTGACGAGACACCAACACGAGGAGCTCGAAAAGGGGATTCGACCTTCAAATGACTTTGAAAATCAACCGCGTTTCCGAACATATAATTTCTCGCTCTCTCAGAGTCCGTGATTAGAAATTGTATTATCATAAAAAAATAAGTGTAGATCTCCAAATAACCTTGAGCATGACCTTAAAAAATAAATCAACTAACAATCCGAATGTAAAATTTCTCGCTCTTTTAGAATCCGGAGACAAAAATTGTATTACCATAAAAAAGTAGAGTTGACCTTCAAATAACCTTGAACGCGACCTTCGTCATAAAAAAATAAGTGTTGACCTCCAAATAACCTTGAACATGACCTTAAAAAATAAATCAACTAACAATCAAAATGTAAAATTTCTCGCTCTTTCAGAATCCGGGGACAAAAATTGTATTACCATAAAAAACTAGAGTTGACCTTGAAATAACCTTGAACGCGACCTTCGTCAATAGGACAACGGATTCAGCGACCCCAAAAATGTACTGGACTGTAATTACAGAACCGGTCTGAGAAATGTTATTAATTTAAACGTAACCCTAATATTGTAAAGCTTTCATTACATTGATTTTTTAATGAAAAACATGATTTTTATATCAGTTATAACACTCGCTTTCGAAAACACCTACTGATAATTATCTCTTCGGATATATCTTCGCGAACAACTCGAGTTTGCCGTGGAATAAAATATGTTCGTTTTAATTTAGGCTTATTACGCACCAAAAGGGAAATATACCAGAAGGGCATTTACTTACTCTTTAAAACGCCTCAAGAGTATAGGAAGGCGGGAGAACATGAATACGAAGTGAATTTCATAATTTTATGAGGAGTCAGAGACCTTGTGTGTATGTAGTAATGGTGTCAGATCCACAATTTATACCCGGAGTATTCGGTATGAGATAGTGGAGGATACGGTTGGAAGTAACAACTTCATGGAATAACCTACGACCCACGTAAAATTTTGTCACATCTAATCTAAAAACAAGTTCTTTAATGTGATACTTTTGGATTTGCCGTGGGATGCGATTTTGTTGTAATAGTACAAAGCCACATATGTGGGTGGAAAAATTCTTGAGACTAGAGATCAAGTATTGGGGTTGCCTATATTTCACATCACAAAGAACGTAGAATAGACCCTTTTTTATTACAAAATAATCATTTTATGTTTACTTTATTGCCTGAACACTGACCTTAAATATGTATTGGATAAAAATAAGCATATTTACTTTTCTTTGAATGTGAAATATTAACCCTTGATTTTAAGTCTTAAATGTAGGTAAAACCTGTTTTAACAAGACGAAAGCAAAAAAATACAGAAATAAATAGGAAGTAATTAATATTTTGAAATAACATTTAATTTAATTCAGTACGACAAGAATCAAGCAGTATATAATTTTCTGCAATTTTCTAGTCATATTGTATACGATTGTGTGATAATAATTTAAATTAAATTCTAATAAATAACAAAGTCATGCTCTGAGGTACACATAGGTCGAAACAACCGGAAATATCTTAACGGTCCAAGGAACCTTCTACACTGTTTACATACCCTTTAATATAATTACTCTGCTGACTACTGTTCTCTTGGCATTTGAAAAGTTTCGGATATTTAGAGACATCTGGCAGCAACTAGTGTTTACATTAAAAAGTAGTACCAGATAGTATTAATTTTACGGAGAAATATTATACTTACGCTGTACAGTAAAATCCTAGTAGTGTGTGTAATATTTACACACTAGTGCGTGACTGTTTATATTTTTAATTGTAACTGTGGCGATATCGACTAGTGTTTACATTAAAAAGTTTTACCGGATAGTATTAGTTTACATTAAAAAATTTCAAAAGATAGTATTAAATTTATGGAGAAATATTTAACATATGCTGTACAGTAAAATCCTAGTAGTGTGTGTAGTATTTACACACTAGTGCGTAACTGTTTATAGTTTTAATTGTAACTGCGGTATTGACTAGTGTTTACATTAAACAGTTTTACCGGTATTATTAAATTATGGAGAAATATTTTACACAGGCTGTACAGTAAAATCGCACTAGTGTGCGTGATATTTACACACTAGTGCGTAGCTGTTTATATTTCCAATTGTAACTGGCTGTGTTGACTAGTGTTTACATTAAAAAGTTTTACTAAATAGTATTAATTTTATGGAGAGATATTTACATACGTTGTACAGTAAAATGTCACTAGTGTATGTAGTATTTACACAATAACGCGTAACTGTTTATACTTTTAATTGTAACTGTGGCTGTGTTGATTAGTGTTTACATTAAAAATTTTTAAAAGATAGTATTAATTTTTTGAAAAAATATTTTACATACGCTATACAGTAAAATCCTAGTAGTGTATATAGTATTTACACAGTAATGAGTAACTGTTTATATTTTTAATTGTAACTGTGACTGTGTTGACTAGTGTTTACATTAAATAGTTTTACTATAAAGTACTACTTTTATGGAGAAATATTTTACACACGCTGTTCAGTAATATCCCACTAGTGTGTGTAATATTTACGCACTAGCGCGTAACTTTATATTTTTAATGTAACTGTGACTATGTTGACTAGCGTTAACATTAAAAAGTTTTACTAAATAGTATTAATTTTATGGAGAGATATTTTACATACGCTGTACAGTAAAATCCTAGTAATGTGTGTAGTATTTACACACTAGTGCGTAACTGTTTATATTTTTAATTGTAACTGTGACTGTGTTGATTAGTGTTTACATAAAAATTTTTAAAAGATTGTATTAATTTTTTGGAGAATTAGTTTATATACGTTGTACAGTAAAATCCTAGTAGTGTGTGTAATATTTACACACTAGTGCGTAACTGTTTATAGTTTTAATTGTAACTGCGGTATTGACTAGTGTTTACATTAAACAAATTTGAAAGATAGTATTAATTTTTTGGAGAAAGATTTTACATACGCTGTCCAGTAAAATTCTACTAGTGTGTGTAATATTTACGCACGGTAATAGAAAAAAACAGATATTTAGTATGTTTAAAGGTATCTGATAATGAAATACTTGATCACAGGACCAGTTCGAAGCAACAGTTAATAAATTTCAATGAATAAATTATGAATTAATAATATTCAACGCACCCTTCGTCAAATATATCACCGAATCAGCCGAGAAAGGAAGAGAAGAAGGAATTAAATTATAATTACTAATTTAATTAGTTTCTATAGACTTTCACACTCTTTCAATTGGAACAATATACACGCTGAAACTTGCAACTACGAGTATTTTTTTTGAGGTAGATAAATTAATGTAGATAAGGAAAGACATTTCATACAAGTACACTTACTTGCAGCCATCATGGATCCCTTGATTTTAGTGCATCTAATGCTCCTTAATAACGTACAATTATGTACATAATATGCCTGGAGGTGGTATATTATTATTATGTGGATTACCTAATATATTCAATGCGAATACTAAAACTTTGAGAACATGTTTCAGATTTTAATCGGATTGCGATAGATCCTCGCCAACATATCGCGAAACAGCTTACAGGTGCATTTTAGCATCAAATTCAGTAAATAAGTTAGTTTAAACACCGGCACGGGTAAGATACAGCCCATAAGCAATCGAGGAGAGATATTATAGAGGCAAGAAACATCCAGTCATTAAGTGAATTGAGTGGAATCAATTTCTGACTGCTATTCCCTTACTTAAGCCTCTTGTGGAATTCGCATCAACATGCACAGTATCGATACGATGACGACGAATACACAAAGTTCCGTGTACAAGGTGTTCATTAGTTTAATTTATTCATTGCATCTATTATAATTTGGAAACAAATATTGATACAAGATGTGGAAACTCGAGAGAATTATTCAGAATTTCTATGTCACTGATTTTGTCGGAGTTTGGACCGATACTCCTTTTACAATCGTATTTCTAAAAATAGTTTCCCACTCTTTCAAAAGACTCAGACTAGTATAAATTCTACTTTTTCTATCGGTAACACCCACCACTCGTTGACAATAATTAAGTAGTTATAATCAGACGAATACTATTTTTTTATGTTAGGACACAAAGCGATATGATAACTATAATGTATTCGCTACGCTCGCTGTACACACTAAAACAGCCACGGAGCTCTATTCTAGGACTACAAATTGTTCTAACTGTACTAGCTACGTTAGCTATATAGCTAAGTATTAACGTATATACGTTAAAACAAGGAACAGCAACACTGAATAGCGCTATGCTAAGGTCACATAGCTATGACCGCTTCTTCACTATATTCGCTGCGATTGCTATGGTCTCTACGTTAGCTATATTCGTTACATAGCTATATTCTCGGTACACGTCAAAACAATCAATATCACTACCATATAATGTTAGCTATGTTCGCTGTACAAGTTAAAAACAGCCAATATTATAACCACCTAGAGCTATGCCAGGGTCACACTACCTATTTTCGCTAGCTAAATAGCTAAAATTGCTAAAGCCGATTTATACGTTAGCTTTGTTCGTTACGTTCACTTTGTTCACTGCGATAGCTCTGGTTAGCTATATTCATTACGTTAGCTATGTTCGCGGTACACGTCAAAATAACCAATATCACGACCACCGAACACTACCTTAGCTATATTGGCTGCGTTAGCTGTGTTCGGCACTTTGGATATATTAGTTGCATTAGCTATACTCGCTAGCTGAGGTCGCCAAATTAGCCAGGTTCACTACGTTGGCTATACTCACTACGTTTTTGCTGTACATGTGGAAACAATCAGTACAACGGAATGCTATGAAAGGGCTGTACAAATGCTCGCTGTGTTAGCTGTATTCGCTACGTTAGCTATGTTCGTTGTACACGTTAAAGCAATTAATATCACGACCACAGAACGCTATGTGGACCATACAGAGTACTACGTTAGCTATATTCGTTATAACACTAGCGCCGTTATGCTTACGCCACACAGAGCGTTACGTTATTTAGCTACTTTAATAGGTTTAAATAACATTTGTTGTGTTCGTCATGTATATTCAAAATAGCCACTACTTTTGACGCTGATGACGAGCTTTGTTTATATGCAGTGAATACAATGTTTCATATGAAGAATTTTTTACTTTCTGAAAACTACAGAAATTATTAATTTTTCTTTGTATACACCTTGTGCACGTTTACGTCTACAAAATATTTCCATTTGTATCTTATGTATTATCTAATGAACATTGCTCTTCTCTAACACAATAGGTGATAAAAAATTAATAATTCCATGCAGAGCTAACTCTAAAAGCAAGTAAATATTCCTTGGAAATAATTACAGTATTATTAAAAGTATTATCTTGTATGGCGGTGAACATTCCACAGAGATTCTGGTATTGTTATGTAACATGAAGTACGATATTATAACCATAATTAGGTGACATATATCATGAAATATATTCAGATTACGTATAGTTACGATTTAAATGGAAATTACAACACTGGAGAACGAGTTTGTGGCTTATATAATACGCTTAAAATACTGACTATTAGAAATAATTAGGACGTAATATTTAGGGGTGAACCGTAATGTCTGCAGAATTCAGTTAAATAAACCGGTTTAAGTTAACGTTTTCTAGATTTTTTCACTATCATGCGTAAAATTTTAAATTTACGCACTCTGCACTATGTAATATCTCATTTTTGCACTAGCGCGTAATGTAACTAGTGCATAAAAATACACTAGTGCAAAGAGAAATGAATTTATTTTGTTTTGGGCTCTAAAGCCCACTAGTAGTAAAAATCCTACTTTTTACACCCATAAAGTGCTGCACTAGTGCACTAATATATTAACGCTCAAGCTTTTGACAACACACTACATTTTCTTACAAGAAGAAAATAAATGGTCAATTTCATCATACTTTTTTTTTTTAAATGTTAAATATCTAATTGCACTAGCACGTAATGTAATTAGTGTATAAAAATACACTAGTACAAACAATTAATTTATTTTGTTCCAGGCTCTAATGCATACAATGAAACACTTTACGCATTAATACACTAAAGGGGTTACTGTGCACTATGTAATATGCACTAGCGCGTAATGTACCTAGTGTATAAAAATACACTGTGCAAATGAAACGCTTTACGCACTAATATACTAAAAACGTATGCAATTCCTTTCAGTATTGCTATTTTTCACGCGCACTAATTGCTGCACTAGGGCACTAAGGTATTAACGCTCAAGTGTTTGACGGCACACTAGATTTTCTTGACAGAAGAAATCAAATGGGCAACTGTAACATACTTTATGTTAAAAAAATGTAACGTCAACACTCGTTGCATAAATAACTGTTTGTGCTCAAATATCTTGAATAATCTACTGTCCGGTGAAGTAAAGATTAACTTTTGATGGAGCACTAGATTTTCTTGAAAGAAGACAAATAGGCAATCCGAACATGCTTTGTTGTTTCCCACACAGTGATTTCGGTAATTGTACGAATGTTTTATTTGAAACAATAAATAATAAAGTTGGAATTACTTTTGGGATAAAGGGTATGGTAGATTACTGATGCTCACTGAAGTTATATATTACGCACTCTCATAATATGTTTTTGAGTCACCTACACTTGAATCATTTTAATGATGTGAATATATTCACGAATTATTCAATTTAAGGGAAAAAAGGTTTATTTTTTAGAAAAATCGCTATCTGTAACAATGTATCTCTCTTGTCTGGCTTTAATTTAATGCGTTACATTTCGTGGAAAAGTCGCCATTGTTTCCGTATTCAGCAATAGGATTACGCCGGCTCGACCAAGTAATTATTTAATTACGTTTACTCTTCATAATTAATAGTAATAATTCATACCGCATCACTTAAAAGCAGTCACTGCCAGACGGACGGATAGCCAAGGGCCAAAGTGGCCCTCTCTGATTTATACATCAGATAATAGCGACACTTTAGAACTAAATCCTTTATCATACATAAATTTAATTTACCTCTCTAGCTTACAAACACTATGAATCTCCACAGCTCAGTCCATTTATTTGGATAAAGTTGTTTAGCGGAGCCATACTGGTCTACCGACGATGTTTGAGATTCACTGAAATTGAGCCTTGTGTAAGGTGATTTTTTAATACTTCACTACCGTGCGTAAAATTTACTTTAAGCACTCTTTTTGTGCGTAAAGTATTTCTTTACGCACTAGTGCGTAATGTAAATATTTTATGCACTAGTGTGTAAAATAAATTGTTCACAGTTTAATTTGTAATTTGTCACACTTTTTTTACCACGGTGCGTAAAATAATTTACGCATGCTGTACACTACGCCTGATCTAATTTATTTGCGCTAGTACTTAAAAAAAAAACATGTTAATTTACTTAACACTATGTTCAGTTTAGTGTTAATCTATTAATTTAATTTTAAGGTTCGTCAGTTTAGTTGTTCTTGCAGCGTAGTAGGTAGGTATTTGGTACAATTTAATTGACGCGAATTTAAGAAAACGTTTAAAATTAACTTGACGTAGCTTAAAACCAATAAAGTGTACTTCGTTAACAGTATTTTTCTTGCATATTTGGATGTTGGTTGGTGGACGTTGAAACTGAACGAACAGAAAACTATTCCGCGTTTTGAATTAATTCCGTTGTGAAAAATCGCATCGCTCCCAAACGGATACGTACGAGTCACGTGCTCTGCGGTGGAAATAATTATTGGTACGTTTTGTGCTCGAAGTGATGCGGTGGAGCAGTGTACTTGTGACGACTGGAATACAATGTAATTACACTTTTTAATAGCAAGTGCTTACTCTTAGGGGTTAATTTATCGAGGTGCTATTACTTCCGTAACTACTCTGCTTTTTAACATACTAAATTTCAGCGCGGTGCGCCAGCTTCAATGTAGAATAAATGTCTGACGTTTTGATGTTATTTATTGAGTTTAGTAGCATTTGTAAAGACAACTGAATTAGTACGATTGTGGTAAGTCATTTGACACTATAGTAGGATCATATTCGATACAAAGTAATAAATCATTGCCTATCAAGGGATCCAGTGCAGTACGGTTTTAAGGGATTTACAAATTGAATAATTTCCTTATGCATTATGAAGGGATGAAGGGATCAGTTCACATCTGTTCCTTCAAAAATTCCCTTATTCCCATAAACTATTTATTTTAAATGTAATTTGTTTTTTAAATCCCAAATATGTACTACATTTTACCTCTCTACGCGCCACTGTTATTTACTTGTTTTTTGGAGACGGTCTCCGATTTACGACCAAGCTCGCCAGGTTAGTATTTGACGTATAACCGACCACTTCATACACTTGATGCACCTGGGCGACTGCAGCTACTACCAGAACACAATGCGTATGATGCGGTATTTCAGATTTTACATTCAATTTCATTTTAAATTTGAAATGGTTCATCTTACGTGTTCTAAAAATGATGACCTTATAAGGAATATTTGTATTCACAGAAGTGCATCATAGTAGTACGCTACTTATGCATCATATCATATTTAAACTTTTCAACGCGAATCACAGTTTGTAGATAATCTAAAATACGTAAAAGTTCTTTGAAAAAAGGGCAGTGCGTGCTTTGTGCCATGTACTTTTATGTCGAACGGTGTACGGAGGTTCTGGCTCCACAATCTTCTCTTTAACAGCTTTTCTCCTGCTTTCTCAGCATCTCGTGCGCTGTTGCCAAGTTTCTGTTGCAACTCGTGGCATTTATTTATGCATATTGGGAAAAAAATAACAATACAATTATTCGTGTTTTAAACTCGATTTTATCCAATATCTACAGGCAAGTATCTCAACCTACTTACTTTCAAATTTAAGTTCTTCAAAAAATAAGTATTAAGTTTGAGATTCCCAAAAGTATTTAAATAATGGTTTAAATTTACATTTTAAATTAATTTGAATATTGACACAATTATTAAGATTTCTTTTAAATTCTCTTAAAATGTATAATCTTTAGTTGTTTTTAGGAAAGATTATGAAGAATTTGACTGTTTTTTAATTTTAATAGCCACAATGCCGACCATTTTTCAATGATCGGAAACCATAAGGGTTAGAATATAAGGGTTTGCATCCGGGGTTTCTCACTCCTGTATCGATAAATATGTACGGCATTACTGAAAAATATTTCTATATGATATTGTAAGTCTTATTATAGAAAGGCCGTACAGTAGTAAATAATTTGTATTAAGGAGAAAATAGTAGTAAAAATAAAATCAATTCTTGTAAGAAATATTTATTTTTGCAAAAATATATTTCAAGCCATTTAGAACCATTTTATTGTACGGCATTTTGTTTTGTTGATTGCTGTTGTCAGTATTAACAAAATATATTAATGCCGTACAAAAATTTTTCACCGTGAAACCCTACTTTTCAGAGGAAAATTAATTTCTCTATAGTAAATTTCCACGAAAAATGTAATTATTATATAAAATAGAAATAAAATTAGTGAATTTGATGTTGGTTCAAATCACCCCCCATACGCTACTTACAAATAGAGGGTTGCATCCTGTATTCCTAACCCCTGTATCAGCAAATACGTACGGCGTCGCTTAAAAATTTATCTATGTATCGATCCAAAACTTACAGTATAAATGCCGTACTGTCATAAATCACCAAAACCCGGACCAAAATTATCGGAAAATCAAAAAACTACCCCCCTTGGTGGACAGGTTTAGCTTGCCTGTGTACTCACCTGTACCAACAAGAATCGACGGCATAGGTTCTAAAGTTATTGTTCATGCTGGGTTAAATGACCCCTTGACAATTTCAGATGGGCTTGTAGTCTATATTTCACTGGACATTAATTTCTCAGCACTTACTTTTGACCAACCTCGTATATTTCAAATTTATAAAGAATATGGATGAGGCTGGTGATTTAAATAGTAACTGAATTTGTCGTATTCACTAACAGATGTCACACTTAGTTGTAGTTTCATGAGTAGATGCATGTTTTTGCTTATGCAACTGCATATTACCCCCACTTTATACTCAAACCCTGTAGCCTATGGAAACTCATCAGGCCGCGCAACTGAAGAGTGGTAGCTTAGAAAGAACGACAACCGCTTACGAATAAACAATCATTTTGATGCAGTGATTCAGCAGTGAGCAGCCGGTGAAATTCAAAGCGATCACAAGAAAAACGGTGCTGGTGAGTACAAATTATAATTGCCAAATAATTTTTACTCTACCAAGATTTTGTTCATTAGTATGCAATGCAATGTCAGAACTAAGATAAATAAACATGAACCGTGTGTTTTCCATTATACAGATAATTCCACGTCATTTAATTAAAAAATGCAGTTTACCGCAATACTTCATTGTTTCAATTTGAGGAACAAGAAGCTCGACGAAACTCAAACAACGCCGATGCGTGCCACTTCAGCGTTTTTAGAACCACGATTGCACCCTTGAATTTGCACTGTATTTGCGGCTAGTATATTACGACACTACAGTTACATTTACGTAATCAAAAATATTTAAAAAAAATTTCGCGACAAATACTGAATGATTAAAAATGTCGAACATGGCCAAAAAAATTCGCAAAGTTGCAAAAACGGTTTTTCTTGAATAATTAAAAAACTGTAGCTCCGATCGAAAGATTTTAAAGGAGAAAGTTGTAGGTTTCAAAAAGATCTATCGACTGATTTTTTATAATTATCGATTGCTTTGTTACTTTTCGAGATATATCGAAAAAAACCGTTAAAAATCTTCTATTTTCAGTTCTTCTATAGCTTGTTTACTTTTACGTTCCTGTACTTGCTATTTACTGTAAGTATAGCCCGCGGCAAGTCATGAAAATGGGGGGAAAGCTTATGAAAAGAGCTTTAAGTTAAAAAAAAAATCGTCAAGATTCGTTGAAAAACAACGGAGTTACAGAGTGTCAAATATATTATTTTCAAGCGAATTTCGCTTTTTTAACGGCATGACTATTATATGAATATTATCCTCATTTTCTTCGGACTCGCTGTCGTTCGCTTCCCCCACTCTCCCGCCGCGCCACGGCTCGCCGAAAAATCAAGCGGCCCTCTTGACTTTTAACAATATTTCTTATGCACTTAACATACTTCCACAATTAAAATATTTTTATCTGGGAAAGTACTCGGGTTGCCGGTTCTGACAAATTAAATTTTTTTTTTGCCGCTACTAACCTAATTTGTTTAACAATAGGCCGTCATCTTTGACAGCCTTTTCATAAGCTTTCCCCCCATTTTTATGACTGTGGAAACTAATATGTTATTGTACATAATATTTAGCATCTATAGTGATAAATTCAGCTTGTCGAAACAAAAAGTCGCGTCCAACTAGGTATGTTTCCTGGCCTATACAGTAACGTATTTTGGCTTATTTTCTTCGTAAGGAGTTGTATTACCATGCTATTAAATAATTTTTACGATTTTATTAATTTTAAGTATCAAAAAATAACAGAAAATTGCACTTTTCCAGGTTATATTTTTTTCAAATAACAATTTCAGTTTTTATTTTATGAAAATGACTTTTAAAGAAAGAAATTGGTGACATTTTGTCATGAATTTAAAAAAAAAGAAGGATTTTCTACGACCTTCTGCAACCGATATAACTTTTTAGAAGAATTTTCAAGAATTTAATTTTAATTTAATTTAAATTTTTTTACTCTTATCGTCATTTTAATAATTATTATTACAACAGTATTTTTCGTGTAATAGCTATTATATTTCATTAAGTACTCTGTTCAAATATATTTGCACAAGTATTAGATTTTTTTTAAATAAATAATGAAAAGGCCCTTCAAGACCTTTTTATAAATATGCGCAATGATTGAGATATTCCATTTGGCTGTTCCGCAGCTTATGTACGCAATTAAGATTATCTCTGTATGTGTATGCTATGGTTGCACATTATAGTTAGATACGGCTACTACCTATAGCTTGATATCTACAAATTGTTCCGAAATTACCAAGATAAACAGTTCTTTAATATTATTTATATCCGTGCGGAAAAAACATTCCGCTTGAATAATTGTGATGACTACCTCCTTTGTTTATTAAAAGAAAACAATGAAATTCAATTTGCTTTAAATACATATTTGATCAGGGAAATTTAATTTGAAATGTAACTTGCTGTAATATACCATATACCAAAGTAAAATGAAAGAGGAAGATCCATGCCGACAAATTGTAGCTATAAATACGCAGGCGACTGGTTTTCAAAATAAAAATTTAATAGTAAAACAAAAGAGTATTTCTGTTTCAAAGTCCTCTACAGCTTCTTTGCCCTATTTATATATTTTTCTAATTCAATTCACGTTAAGTGTACATTAGCATAGCGAGTTGTTGTTTAAAAATGCAGATATTAATTGGGTTCGATTCCGTAGCTATATTTTTAAAATTTACTGGTGGATTCTGATCAGATCCGTTTGGGGCATATATAAATCATACACTACCTCTAAAATGGGTCAATATTCAGATACTGTGACGCGAAAATATTTATGAAAACACAGCATTCGAAGAGATAAAATTTCATCCGACCCACATATTATTTTGTACGGAAATACTGCATAAAATCCAAAAAGTATAAAAGTACGGCATGGCAGTGTCTCTCCTCTCCTGTTCTATTTATACAGTTTGATTTATGTAAAACAAATTTGACATTTTCAATCTTTTTTGTAAGTGCATCAGTTTTTGATAAAAAAAAAGTGAACACGGGGTTTTCCTCCATTTTATTGTAATATAAAATAAAATTGACGAAAATAAATTGAATAAAGCTTTATTTGTAAACGGAAAGACACACAATATCACAATAAATGTTGAAAATACCCACCATCCACCAATTCACATGACTCCGGTTAAAAATCCCTGGAGAATTTTGAATTATATGAATTCATGATTTTATTGCACCATAATTCCGTTGCTTCATAACCCCTAACTGCATAACCCCGTAACCCCATAATGGGGTTGTGCAAAAGTGTAGAACCATGAAACTCTGTGGGAACATGAATATCGTACAACAGAGGTTCGAAACTACATGATTGAGGGTTGACAGGCTTCCATAACCCTATGACCCCATAACCCTTTGACCCCATAACCCTTGGTGTACGGGGATGTGTAATCACGAAACTCTTAGAAATTGAGTCTGTAGTTCTGTTGTAATTCCTGGGGTCTGCAAGCTCCTGCAGAGCCATAATCTGGGGTATACAGATTTTGTGCTACAATGTCACCTGGGACTTTTTCTCTTTGTATCGACACTAAAAAGTGCAATAGTGACTGTATAATCAGTTGTCCTGAGTTTTTTGTGATCAAAATGGTTCGAATAACAGGTTATGGGGTTACGGGTTAAAGGGTTACGATGCTGTAGAGTTACGGGGTTACAGGGTTACAAAGTTATAGGGTTACGGGGTTATAGGGTTACGGGGTTATAGGGTTACGGGGTTCTAGGGTTATGGGGTCATGGTGCCAGCGGATCAAAATACTGTTATATACACTGACCCAAACCACTTTTTTTGTGGTACTCTGTTATTATTGTCCATAAAGATATGTTAATTTCAATTTAAGCAAGAAAAGTTCATATGGGTAAGTTGTAGTGGAACATTGTAGTGGCATTACTGCTTCTTCATATTATTAGATTAACGACTCCTGTAGAGTTAATGGCCTTTAGATAATGTGAATAAAAAATACAGTATGTCTACTCATTAAAAATGCTATATCCAAACTCTGAATGCCCTTTTTGGGGCAGTGTCACCACCTCCAGCATATTCTGAGGAAGCTGGACATAAAATATCCTCGCGCTGTGAAATCAATTATGCTAAGGTCACAACTTGAGAGTATGTATATCCAAATCTTAAATAAAAATCTATCGTAGCCTCAATATCACTAATACCAGATCTCATGGGTACGAAAGTCATCACATCACCGCCTTAGAGCCGATTCTAGTGATTTTTATCAAAATGACCTTCATGGTAAAATCCAAGGTCACCAAGTCACCAACTTTTGTAGACGTAATTTTCTCGGTATGTTACTATCCTGACGAGATACTAACCCGAGAAGGTCGAGAGGAGAATTTGACTTTCAGATGACCTTGAAAATGAAAAATCAGCACAACCACGTTTACGAACATAAAATTTCTCTTTCAAAATTCGTAATACTAAAATTGTGTTACCATCAAGAAACAAGGGTTGACCTTCAAATAACTTTGAACAAGGACACCGGATTCGGATTTAGCGAGTCCAATGGGGTGATTCACAAACAGTGATCAAAAATGAAATCTCTTATCTTTGGTGAATTGTAAGGGGAGTTTTTCGTATAAAGTGTTTATCTAGGACGCTTCGTTAAAAAGATACAGGGTGTTAAATAATTTAAAAATTAGTAAGTGAAATAGTTTGGCACATGTATGTATGTAAACATTGCCGAAAATCTGAGGCCTTTTCCTAAAATTTAGATGTTCCAGTGGCGGAGGTACAGGGAATCGGTGGCATATTTTTTTAAATAAAATAGTACGCCACTGCGTTACAGCAACAGTCATGATATTTTCGGATTCGTCTTTCAGTTTTCTACTCTCTTGTGTTTCTCGGAAAAGGCCTGATTTTCGAGTAAAACTTAAAAAAGCGAATAGAAAATACACTGCCTTATTCGAATAAAATGTGGTTTAAAATTTCATAGTAGGCTGCAATTTTTGGTCACCGTTTGTGAATCACCCTGTATGGGGCGTTCCTTAAAGTATGCCTTTATTCAAGGGGGTGAATCCGCGCATGATTTTAAGTAAAAAAGTTAATATAAACATATGTCCGTAAATGCTTCGTTGCCATGATACAAGGTGTTAAAGTTTCAATGATTTTTCTTTTTTTTTTCTTTGTATCTCCCACAGTTTTTGACATATGGAGCTCAAATTTGGAACGTAGGCTAACTTGGATTACCTGCATCATTAGCCCTTCCTAATAGTTGTCACGATCTACTGGGTGATACTTTTTCTGGGGTCGGGCCTCCTTTCGACCCCACAAACTTTCTTCCGGTATGTCACTGGCCTTTTCTAGAAACACCCTGTATAAAGAAAATTGTCAGGATATTAACATAATTTTGTCGTTCGTCTGTTTGTATATGAATAATATTTAAAAAAATAATATTACTTCTGTAAGCTTTTGGGCAATCTGGGCCTTATACAGTTTGGTCAATAGTCCAATTACGTTCAGAACAATCGATGATCTTTAATAACACCGACCTGCGTGTCGGCGAGAAGCACGTAAGCCTCTTGCATATATATTTTTTAGTCAAAACTGCATTAATTTATATAAATTACATTTAAAATAATTGCTGCAAGCTAAAATAAACCTCCTTTGATACAAGCACAGAATATTTGAATCGATAACGCAAATTAGTTTTATTTGTTTGTTTTATATATATTTATGGTTGAATTAATATATATCATGCAACTCTGGAGAATCTCTAATCGATAAATATATTTAAATATAAATCTGCTGGGTTATCGTGATTATTGTTGCGGTAGCGAGAAAAGTTTCTACTTGAAAAATGTGGAAAAGTACAATTTGTTTCCGTTTAAATGCCAATAATTCTATTTATCACTTTATTGTGTGGAAAATTGTGACCTACTATTTTTTTTTGTTGCTACACTTCAAAAACCCTGTGCAAAAAACGTGAGTTTTCAAAGTGTCCTTCTTGGAAGTTAATGTTAATGAGGATAATATTTGTGAGGAGGTACGGCAATATTCAACAATTTGATGAGATTTCCAATACCATATAAAGTATCGTAAAACACATTTTATATCAGATATAAACTTGTGATCAAATAAAAATGCGCATCGTAAAATTCGACATACACAGAACTAGAAAATATATTTTCATTTTACGACAAAGTTGTTCATAGATTAACCGATACATATTACGAATAAATCGACCTACCCACTTCATAATCTGCCCTCAGACTTCGCGTTAAAATTCCGATAAATTCTGCACGAATCCAAATAAAAAGCAAATTAAAAATAAACCACCTTATATTGGACTTTATTAATAAACGGTCTGAGATTGTGTACGCTGAAATTTTTGCTCATATTAAAAGCGGTGTCGCCTTCTACCTTGTAATTTGATTTATACATTTATATCAGGAAATATTTTAATGCAGAAAACCGGAAAATGTTTGTTTTTTCATATTTAAATATGCTGATTAACTTCCTCTTATATCTGCCTGATAATGTAAAAATTTTTGCTACTGCTTTCATTTATTGTAAATTAAACTAAAAATTTTAATGAACCCCACGCTTTTATAATTCAAAATTGAGTTAAAAATTTCTTCGCGGGTTCTAAGCGCCCACAGCTCTCGTAGATCACACCACCCGGGCATTGTCCAATCTGCGGTGAAGCTCCTGTTAGCATAGAGCCGGGATGCTTGTACAGCATTTTGTAGACATTCCCCATAAATTAAAGCCACGCCAACACCCCGCAGTGGCAGAGATATTTACAACTACTCAGAAAGTCGATAAGATTGTTAAAACACTAATAATAAAAAAACAAATACTCTGATTTAGGTACAAGTGCACCAAATACTAGTTTAAGTGAAGAATGTATTTAAGGAGTGCCTATATTTGAGTGGAAGCACTCAGTTTTGGTTTAAATATAATCACAAATGAGTGAAATTTTTTTACAATGTATTTGGCGACATGTCTTTCTTAAGAAGCCCGTTGATGCACTATTCTTGTGTCTGTTTTTCCATCACCTTGTATAAATTTACATCCTAAACTTTACGATATTATTATTAAAACCTAATTTTTTTGCGATTGGATGTGACGGTAAGAATATTATCTTGAGAATGGAACGGGAATAATCAGTAGCGAATTTGAAGTAAATAGTGTAAAGAAAAAGAGTGACAATGTAATGAATGTGAGAATTATTTATAACACGGCCGCATTGGTATTCCAAAAGTGTTATTTTCCTTCAGTTTTGATGACAAAACTTCGGAGATGATTCCTTTGTTTCCAGTGAAGTAGTAGTTGGATTTTAGAGGCCCCCATTCCATTTCTGATAGAGTGTAAGAGATTGATCTGGTGAATATGGCCGCAGGTGTCAAATTCGACTAGGATTCATCATGCAGTTTAGTCACGATTCTCGCGTTTCCAACGTATGTAGTTCTGGAAAGACATTTATATATCTACAGTTTTTTTTTATGTGACGCTATGCAAAGCAGTTTATTATCGTGTGCAATATAAAAGGCAAATAAATTAGGTTTGCGAATATCCTATTTTATTATCTTAGTTCCACTTCAATTTTACTGCTCCTCTGTTCCTTGTAATGCCCTCCGTTAAAGGAAATTCAGTTTAAATAAATAAGTTTTAGTTTTGGAATGTTTTCCGTTTGATAGAAATGCGATTCTTCAATCAAGCTCGGCCAGCATCGGATTTAAAACCCGCTCTATTACGTTGGTGGTCACTTATTCAATTAAATGGCAGTTATTACAAAGTTTCGTTTAGACGAACCTGCCGTTAGTACACGGCGAATGTCGGCAAAACGCTGCAGAGGTGTCGCATTGTCACGTGCTTGATAGTTATCAGGAAATAGTCCAGTCCGAGGTCCAAAATATCTTGATTTTGTGGTCGTTTTCTATAAACCCTAAATTTTTTTTACAAATCGTCTACAAATATATGCTATATATAGAGCAACACATCAAAATGCACAAGCTCTACATAGTGGCAATTTACGTTGGAAAAAATGCTTCTATAACAAGAAGCATAAAAATTTGAAATAAGTAAAAACTCATAAAAATTTACCAAAAGTACAAACATTAATCAAACAATCAGTCAATCAATAAGCAGAACATTTACAGTTTTTAATGAGACATATCCCAATTTTCTCGATGGAAATAATATCATCTTGTAGAGTCTGCTGATCTTGCAGTGCATTCCCAAATATCTTTTTATCATCGGTATACAGTGCATACTGCGATTTGAGCTTTAATGTAAGCTCTTGGGTAATAAAAATGATCCGTTTTGGCATAAAGCCTTCAGTAATTATTTTTTTTTCACTAACGTATGCCACAAATAATGGAAAAGACCTAAACTACCCTTCAAACGAATAACTCGAGACATGGACATAGAAACTTAGGGTCGAACCTGTCCAGTGATATGATGTCACAAGTCACAAATGCTCTGCGGACGGCTTGGACTGGACCGTTTCAAATATTTTACGAACTAGAAATTATTTATCACCGTTAGTATTAAAGCTATCGACCTGATTCTTTCACTACATATTTAAGGGGTTAGGTGCTTAGGGCTTAGAGCTTAGGGAAATGTAAAAACAAAACGTAAATAAAATATTACTGAGTTGAGTCCATTGTTTCTCTCAATGAATGAAGTGTAAGTACATTTCTAAAAGAAGTATCTCAAACAAAAGAAATGTAACATTATACTCGTATTCGACTATTTCGCTTGTTTTCGCTTCGATTGAAACGTAAGTCCAGGAATTGTGGTCCAAAAGCATTCAATTAGAGTTATTTACGTCAAGTCGCATTAAATAATTATGGTAAAAATAATCCTTTCGTAGATAAGACGGCAAGTGGAAGGTAATTGTTCCGAGCCCTTTAGCGTAAAGCAGACAAATTAAAAAACCGCAGCATCTTCAATCAACACAATATGGAGTTTGAACTATAAAAGGCCTTTGCAGTCGAACGAGCAAGATTTCTAGTCTATCCTCTCTCCTTTGGTCTCGTCCCACCAAAAATGGAAACACTGCAGGGTTAAATAGCCTACGGTTGTATAAACAGTAAAATATGATTCGGTCTTATACAGAGAATATTTTTTATGCACTAATTTAAGTAAAAAAATTGAAGCACCGAAAATTGTGTCTGTTATAATTAGAGATCGGAAATGTTAGGCTCTTTTTCATGTAATTTTATTCAAACACAAAGCGACACAACCGTTGTCTTCTTATAACCGCAGTCTTTACATTTTAAGTATATACAGGGTGGGCCAAAATACGGGAATTGCTGGATATCTGGGAATATTCAAGGGGTAGCGTAAAAGTAAAGCTCTAGGGGTTTAGGATTTTTCCTTGGTTATCCGGTGATGACCTTGAATTTAACCTGGACCATGGCCTTCAAGGTCATATCAAGGTTACTAGAATTTTTTAAATGGGACCCCATAATTTTTACCCCGGAAATGACCGTTCAACATTTACCGAGGTCACAGGTGCCTTATCTAAAATAGTCGAAGTTTTTGATAGATGCTATTTATATAATGGTGGCAAAGAATCAACTATTTTACATTTTAGTAATCTCACTATCCGCGTCATTGTATAATTTACATGTGAAGCTTCGCATCAATCAATTTATTCGGCACGTATTTAGCGGCACCCTGTCGGCCTAGCGTGCTGATGAATAATCCCGGTTTTTTTGTAATAGCACACACAAATTTAAAAACGAAGGAACATAAACTTCATGCAGAAAGTCGCGAAATTATCTACCGAGAGGTCAGTGACACTGAGATTAGCAAACTAAACGCAATGCTTAAGCAGCCCAATTAGTTTATTTTACCAGTTTAAAGGCATAAAAACCTTAAAAAATCGCTACAAGGTAATTATAACCGGTGGTTTCAATTGTATGGTCTTTCTGATCTCAGTTGAAGAACCAAGAGGTTGGAAGTATGTAGCAAGTTCGGTCGCTGACGCAGCAATTCGACATTGAAATATTTATTTAGCCATACCCATGGTCGAACTAAACGTGGAAGGGGTAGAAATGTATACGCCCAGTTGAGGAATGCGTGGGCGGGCAAACGGCGTATAACACAACTACACTGGGCGACTGCGTGATAAATCTCAGTTGTTGACAAGTGGTTGACAAATTGACTAACAGTGCAGTGCAGCAATGCGGAATTTGAATATTTTGTTTACTAATATTATTACAACATGGCATTTTGAGACTTTTTGAAACGGAACAAAACGAAATTTACCATCAATACAATAAAATTGTTTGAGGACATAAATAATTATGTATTGGCCTAGTGGACATATAATAGAAATTTTCTACATATTATATACAAATTATTATAATTTTTTACCTTTAGCGGAAAACTTTTTTGGACGCCTATGAAACTCATTAAATTTTATTGCTAGGTGTTTTTATACATGTTTAACTGACTTCGGAAATACTATAAATGTAAATCGACTAACTGGTAATATATTAAGAAATATTTTGGTAATAGTGTCTTAATTTTATTTTAATATATTGCCGCTTAAATTTAATTAAGGAAATGTAACCAATTTAAGTCTACAAGTTTTGAGACTACGAAGACATTTTGACAAAAATTTGAACTCTACATAACCTGAAAGTTAACAATTTAAGTTTTAACAACATTAAGTAAAAGAGAAATGTCAATGAATGCTAAAATACTGAATCTTGAGAAGCCACTTCATAATAAACATTTTTGTTTATTGAATAACATTAGTCCAGAGTTGTTTAACAAATTCTGTCACTATTTTTTTTAAATTAGATTAGATTTTTTACAAAACATTTTTCATTCATTTTTTAATAAATTTTAGTCGATATACGATTACTTGTTTCTTCCATTGCCCAACGGTGTAATACTCATATTATTTAACATGTTTTCTCAGTGTAGGATTGCTTCAAATATTAAGTTCTCAACGAGATATCCGAGTACGATGTTTTGCAAGCCTAGGGAGAGCATCTGTTTGCAACATTCGTTTTTGTATGTTTCACACCACAAATTTAAGTTCAGAGCAAGATTTATACGTTGCCGTATAACAATTCCCCATACCCTCCTATGATGTCTCTTCATTTATGCCGAATATACAGTACTTTGAAGCCAATGATAATAAAAATTAACTCGCGATTTAAATTAATTAAGAGAACTGTAAATTAGTCACAAAATACTTTTTTATTTTATGTTTATAGAAATTTTTCACAAAATGTTAGACCTTAAAGACATAGGCAGCACTTGGTAGGTGTAATAATAATTATCACTAAGGCTGTCAGAACTGAGCCGCGGGACATAGGCGTACGCATTATTTATTAAAAAGCAGCAAATTAAAATGTCTACAATACACCAATTATACGATAACAAAGCAACAGTATACTAACGTGACGTGAACCTGAAAAGCATTCTGAGGCAACGACTCACGCATGTCTCGGTTGACCTGCTTGGCATGCCGTTGAATTGCGGCTCTCTTTGACAGCCTTTATTATCAAGTATTCGTATTGATTTCTATATATTTTTCATTCAAATTTTTTTTAGATAATCTGATATTGCCTTCGTGTAGGCAATTCTGCTGGAAAATCTGTACAGCTGGTTATTTATTAATTTTTAATACTGTGACAAAAAATCCGTGTTTTTGAGAATCAAGTTTAACTAAGACGCTTGAAGAATACAAGAATACTATTAAATAAAGTGAATTGTGTCAATTTTTTTTTTTCATGAAACATGTCCTTGGTATGTGTCCCTTTGAGGACCCCACTGGAAGCATAAGTTTTTTGTAGTCGGCTTACTTACCACAAGGGATAACTTTTTACTAAGAAACGGTAATATATATTTAAATTATTTTCTTTGAAGGATACGCGACATTACTTTGACCTTGACGCGACGCCCTTAAAGAAAATGAGGCTGGAATATGATACCTTCATATAAAAAAGGCATTATACTTTTTAGTTTTTTTCGCGGGCTTCTTTCTTGTGTAAGTCGTATGACTGTGCGTATTTCAATATACACTCGCCGTATTACTTTTGGCGCTGCGATTTTTGTTTGTTGTTCATCTCGTACTTTAGACAAGCACTTTCCTAACAAAAACTGTATCAGTAAACAACCGAGAATTGTAATTTACTTTGTTCTGTCTAGGCCTCAAAACGATACGTGCTGAAATATTTTAACCCTCTGGCGGCATGTGAAACTTCCAAGAGTGAATGAAATATACAGAGTGTCGAACACTTGTGTTGTCTTTGAGAACTAACAATACTCCGTCATGAAAACTAGTTTTCGTAATTTTCATACCACGCCACTGGACAGGCTAGTGTGACCTTGAACGACAGCCGCCCTAGCCACGAGCACATACACACTTGAGAGCTGCAGTATGCACTGCTGTTTAAATACATAGACAAAAACATAATTCTTTTTATCAAAATAACAGTTTTCAAAATACAGCGACTATTAATATTGGGGAGTTTCATCACAACGTGGCAACAGCGCTACACAGCTGATGCACACCACGTGTGCACGCGGCAGACTTGTCCTACGGAAAAAATGTAAACAACTATTAATGTGAAACAGTAAATTTCAAGACAATTGGTTTCCAGTTTTTAAATAAATAAAATAAAATGTATCGATTTTCTAGTACGAAGATAGTGTTGTGCTTAAATTTTAACACGAATTTTAGTTATTATGAACCTTTTAAAACGGGAACTTGAGTTAATCAAATTATGAATTGGAAAAATATATAATTAAAGTACCCAAAGATTCACTTAATCCAAATAATCATACGTATTAAAAATAATGTCCACCTCCCTTTTTGATGCACGCACGACACCTTGGAATCCAATTTTCGCGCACGCGCTGGAAAACACCTCAAAAAAAGGAAATAGTGATACGCTAAATACACTCCGACACGGTCCAATTCCAGATACCAGCTTAGCACCTCGTGTTAACCGCCGCGCCGTTGTCACATTGCTAACTTAATATCTAAAAACACCAACGAATACTTTTTATTGAAAATATTCAATTAAATTTTAAATCTATCACGTCTGTAAATAACTTTTTAATTTCTTATTATTTACATTTTATAAAACAGCACAAATAGTTATTTTAAAACGCAAATTAGTTTTACTTACAATTATCCACATTATCCACATTATCCACATATAAAAATATTTCTAATGCTTAATATAAATCGGGCGAAAACTGTCCACATTTTAAAAACACTGGAATAATTTTTTAATGTTTGTCCGATCAAGATAGTATGGCAATATTAACTTACATGTCGCAGTCATACAAAATTATTTTCCATTGCAGCTTCACTGTCTGCCATTACATTAGTTTCATACAGTTGGCATAAAATGATGGGTAACAATTGGCAACACTGATAAGCGCGCTAATACAACTAGTTCTGGTACTGTCCAGTGACGGCGTAGACAATAGTTTAAATGAAGTTTAAGAAACGTATTCTCGTCTCGTCTCGATTAAATCAAATATTTATTTCGAATTAGTATTCTGGAGAACACGTAGGTGCTGTTACCCCTAAAAACTGATTCCCCCCACTTAAAGTTACACTTTGTATGCCAGTATATCAAATTTTACCCTGCTGTGGGGTCGTTCGAAGGTAGATGTCTACGTTTCTATTAAAATTGAGTGTATTTGCGGAAAAAATTCAAACTTCTGCAGTTCGGCCGTATGGAATATCGAAGGTTATAATTTTTCGCTAAAGGGAATGCATAATAGTTCCCGCGGGATTTTCTAGGTGACTACAAACATAATATTATTCAACAAAGTTGAAGTGTTCTCCATAATGAACTGGCTTCAATGAAAACTTCTCTCACGAGTGAAATGCATTATTTCATAAAACTTTTTATTAGCGCTAAGTTACACATCTTAACTGAAATGCTTTAAACTCAACCCATTTATAACTTTAACTCCAGCATAATTCTACTCCGACCAAGTAAGAGGTACGCTGCCTTTTTTTTCTAAAAGCCTGCTCTAGTGGATGCTCCACAGTAAAAGATATATTTCTTTTATTATTATTTTTTAAATTTCTATTTAAAATGTGTATTTCAAACATCTCTAGCATTTCTTTGACACCGTACAATATCAAGAAGTGTAAAATTTAGTTGAAATAAAGGAAACAAAAGTCAAATTTAACATACGCCTGACTTTTTAGCAGAAAACTTCTACCTCTAAGACGCTAAGAAATGTTACCGATACTACACGGGACTGTTAACTCTTAACATTTTGTATGAAATAGTTAGAAACGAGTTCAATGAGTAAGCGTCATTTCAGACTATACATAAGAGAAACTATGACATACCTTCATAAAGTATGTACGACTTTCTCCTGTCACTGCTGTTGCATCAATAAACTATCTCTGCGTGCATAAATATTGAACTTTTATTGACAGATGGACACCTTACAAAATGTGTACACCAAAACCAAATTTGTAGAACCACTTAATTCCAGAAACAGTGATAGTAGTGGATAGCGTTGTAGAACATAAGGCGTATACAGGGTAACGCAAAAGCCCGAACCTTGTTTCCAAAGTTCTAAGTGGAAACCAGATTAGTGAAGTGCTCCAACGGCTCATTGAACTCGGGATGATGCTCAGGGAGAAGCTAGCCGGGACCAACCCAGTAGGTGACCAACACCGTTCCGCGACATGGCGCCCATCGTGGGGCCATGTTGCCAGGTGTAAATTAAGCTAGTCATTATCGAGATTAATGTTTAAACTATCATATTCCTTTTGTCTACCGTAAGCTTTCTTAGATGAAAAAAATAATTATCTAACGACGGCAAAATTTGTTTACAATTCTGCTGGATTAATTAATCTGAAACTATGAGAGAGATATCATCCGCATACATGGACGTTATGTGTTCAAATCATTTATATTCGGTAGAAAAATAATGTGACTCAGGATGGATCCTTGAGGTACACCCATACCTATCTAATTAATTTTTTATTTCGGAAAGGTAAATCTGGAATTTTTTTTTAAGTATAAACGGGACGCCCTGTATTACTGCGAGTGTAGTACTCAAGCTTTAATTTTTGCGCTGTGCGTTTCACCCTTTTAGGGACAAAAGAATTAATATCTAGTAAGGATGACCTGGGAGCTTATGACAGAGTTTCCGGTTTTTACATGCTTCTGCTTTCAGGGATATTCACACATCGGGGGCTAACACTTGACATATTTTATTAATGATATAGAAATAAAATTACGGCACGAGTTAAAAATAAATTTATAAACACTCGACAATTTATTTATAACCGCGTTATTTTTCTTCTACCCTCGTCAAATTCCGCAAACAGGGTACGGGGCTTAAATCATCGCTATCTTTGCCCGAAATTTTTACAAAGGTTAAAGTACAGAGGGTGTTGCTTGCATTCATTTAACGTCCGGAGACAAACTTGGGACGCGACTAATTTTAACACTGGGTAAATACACTTTTTTATATACAAGTTGGCGGTAACACGCTTATTCTATTTGTAACTTTTTTAATTAGTTATCTACAGTGTGATCCAAGAGGCAGAACACATTATGAATTATTTATTTTATTTTTATCTTTATAACATACATAGTATGAATTTTTTTTTGTGTCTCTTGTGAAAATATGTTAGTTTATCATGTTTTAAGAGCCCCCTCAAAAAATCAGCTCAAAAAAAATTTTTTAGAGGTCGCTCAAGATTTTTAAAAATTTCCAAAATCGTCAAAAATTGAATTTTTTTCTCGTTATTTTATCATTTTCTAGGTTGAAAAAAATCTCGATCCTGAAAATTTCAAATCGATATTTTAATTTCTAAGACAAACTAAAACGTATGCTCAAAATGTCCACCACCATTTTCGATGCACGCACGACACCTTCGAATCCAATTTTCGCGCACTCGCTGGAAAACACCTCAAGAAAAGGAAATAGTGGTACGCAAAAAACACTCAGACACGGTCCAATTCCAGATACCAACTGAATTGCGTATTGCTGGACAGCTTAGTACTTCGTGTTATCTGCCGCGCCGTTGTCACATTGCTTGATATAAATTTTATCGAATTTTACATTTATTACAACGTTAATTATTTTTTAGAATTAAGCACAAACAAGTTCAAAAAAGGGACAAACATTGTATTTTATGGTATTCTGTACACGCAGTTATGTCAATATTCCTTGATTAATCGAACTTTTGTACATCAAGTTGGGAATCTTAAGAATTAAGGCAGTCAAACTTCTAACACCCTGTATAATTGATTTAAAGTTGCTGTAAGACATTGTATTACGACAAGAAAACATCATATTGGTATTGATCCCACGATTATACGAGGAACTAACAAATTAATATTTTGAAGCAACAACGAACAATCAATATAATTGTGTTTCCTCAGTTAAATCGTTGATAAAATTTACAAATGGCAGTGGCCCAAGATGTGAGCCCTGAAGCACACCTGATAAAGAGTTAAATGCTGGTCTTTAGATTTAGAGCACCACTGATTTTGATAATAATTTTTGTTAAGAAAAAGAAAATCAGAACTTTGGATAACTTATAAATCACGTAATAGAATCAAACAAGATTTAGTACAACTGAGTGCGATACATTAGCAAAACTAAAAATAATATCCTCGCACTCGGGGCTATGCGAGCTTTTACTGTAAACCACGAAATTGAGTTTAAAAGAAATGCCAGTCGCGGAACGTAGGATATATCACAAAATGAATAACGTTATTAAGCAACCACCACGCAAGTTTTTAACAGAGAGGCAATACCAAATGGAACTGTGTCGTTCCTGAACAAATCGTTCCAAAAGAACGATACCGGAGTCGTATCCGCGATATACGATACAAATCCGATTCCGACCACCGATAAAGATTCTGAAAGTATTTGTTTATGAATATGGAATCAGTAACCGTAGAAGTCGATTCATGCTGGTTAATTGTGGCTCGAACTCGAAACAGTGACGAAATTTCAATAGAAATTATGCGATATCCATTGACTGCACGAAAAACCGTAAATACCTTAAAAACCAGAACCATTATATCATTCGAAAGAGAACAAAATTGTTAAAAAAAATAAGTTAAGATGGTTTAAAGTTGACTAAATTTGCCATTAAATTTCTACCACCTTGTAAGAAATTAAGTCATTTTGAAATTATAGCAGAGAAACTTAGAGTTTTAGTTATGTCCCCTATACATTTTATCGCTCTAACTTTATTATTATAAAATACACATCTTTTTGAATTAGGCAGTGCTTTTTTAATTTTTTTTTAGAAAAAATTATATACATCAAAAACGGTTACCTTTAAGAATAGGAAACCTTTATGAAAGTTCACCTAAAAATTGACATAGAATCCAAAATTGCAATAAGATATAAGGTGCTCCATTTCAAATAACGAAGATGACGTCAGCTTCCGGTATAACCGGAAGCGTTAGGTAGACGCCATTAGTTTAGTTGAGAAGGGTATGCCCGAAAACACTATTGCCCAGATTTTCAAAATTAAAATCGAAGTAGTCTCTGAAATATGTCTAATGTCTCATCACCGTGGGACACCCTGTATATTATGACTATAGTCAAGATCTACAGATCACTTTCTAGCGTCTGTCTCGTCTCTCGCTCCTTGCTGTCGACTAGGCTAGCCTCCCTCTCCCAACTCCATCAGGCCGTATCAAAACGAATACTTTTACAAACCACTTAATTAAGTTATATTAATAATGAGACTAGTCATAGTGGACTTATGTTGTAATGCATGTGAATAACACGGAATCGTACAGAGCAAAACAGAAAGTAATTGAGCTGTTTCACTCAATTGTTTCAGCTTATGTAACAGGATAAATCGATCAATTTGGTGAGAGGCTTTCTGGAAGTCGGTGCAAACAGCATCAATTTGACCCTGATCTTCCAATTCTACTTCTGTGTGGCTACGCCCTTCAAAATTGCACTCACTGTGCAATACGCACTGCTACGTAAAGTAAATATTTTACACACCAGTGCGAAAAGTATACTGCTTATAATTGTTTCAGTTGTTGCGGTACTAACAATGGTAGCACCTATTAGATATTACCAAGCCTTTAACATTGTACATGTGTACAATACGCACTAGTGTGTAAAGTCAATGTTCCACACACCTGTAAGAAAAGTGAATTGCAATTATTTCAATGTTTGAAGGGTATATTAACAGCTGCAATACGACCTGCTAAATCTCACTCTGTGTACAATACGCTCTGATGCGTAAAGTAAATATTTTACGCACCAGTGCGAAAAGTGTACTGCTTGTAATTATTTCAGTTTGTTGTGGTACTGACAATAGTAACACCTATTAGATATTTTCAAGCCTTTAACATTCTACATGTGTAGGTACAATACGCACTAGTCTGTAAAGTCAATGTTCCACACACCTGTGAGAAAAGTTCATTGCAATTATTTCAATGTTTGGGGGGTATACTCACAGCTGCATTACGACCTTCTAAATCTCACTCCGTGTACAATACGCTCTGGTGCGTAAATTAAATATTTTACGCACCAGTGCGAAAAGTATACTGCTTGTAATTATTTCAATTTGTTGTGGTACTGACAATGGTAGCACCAATTTCTGGAAGTCGGTTCAAACAGCATCAATTTGACCCTGATCTTCCAATTCTACTTCCGTGTGGCTAGGATATTTTTAACGAATATCGCTAAACAGGGTGATGCAGACCAAAGATTTTGGACAAATTGCGTAACTGGGCACAAGTTTGATATTGATATGTTACTCTTGAGTGACGTTTTGAACTATAAAAGTCATGGTCAACGTTATTTCTTTTAAACAAAAAGATTCGGATTGCCCTGTACAGCGCCAATGAATCTAACGTCTGTAGGAGAATCCAAAACCGATAAATATATTCGCAAATGCAATCCAGCAGGGATATAGTATAGAATAATAATACGTTAGGGAAATATTAGCATTTGACTTAGTGTTTAATGCCATATTGTGTACAGTATCAGATTTCACAACCTTATTTACAAAGCAATTAGGTACTTAAGGGAAACCAATGGAAACCGATATATTTCAAACCCAAATTGTGCGGTATACGACACGGTGTCGCGATATTACTATTTCCCTGTTAATTAAACAGACTGATTTTCTTTGTATATTTTAATGCGATGCACAATAGCGTCGCACTATTTACACATCGTTAAATGATTCATTGTAAATTAGTTGTGTATGTATAGTTACCACACACCTTTGATAAATATTAGCTTTAGTACATCACGACCGATACGGTTTTCAAATGTTGCAAACGTTTGTAACTCCATCTGTGATATTTAGAGCACGAATTATGTTTCGTGTCTTTTAACAACTTTGTAATTCGAACGATTATTAAGTATCTCAAAAAAAATGCGAAGTATGCCTAATCAGATTCCTCGTTATGATAAAATTAATCTAGAAGTTACTGATAAAATAATTGCTTTAAAACCGGGCTGTGTATTTTTTTACATGAACGTCCAATACAGCTCGTAATTATTCCGCCAATTTCGCCCCAAAATGGAAAAAGCAAGGGTTCGATATTGCTTTATGATGCCTTTTTATACACTGTTTCAATAAAGGCCCAGTTGGTTTAGCAGTGATACATTTCATCAATACAATCTATTTCATTTGCGAGTAATTATAAAGTTGATTTTATATTTGGATATAAACATGCCGTACTGAGATATAACTTGTTTTTTACATATTTTTTTACCGCGGTTAAGTACTTAATAGAAAATGACTCTCATACTGTTCAGATATGCGAAAAATATCATGAAATCAATTGTACCTCACGCAAGGACGTATATTTTTTTCAATTACCGTGTGTAAAACACTTGCGCCTACTGTACAATATGCACTGGTACATGAATATGTTACACACTAATGCGAAAAGTATGTCGGTTCTGTTTCAATGCGTGATGGTATAATTACAGGTGTGATTCAGGTCTACGACCTTCAAAATTGCACTCACTGTACAATACGCACTGTTACGTAAAGTAAATATTTTACACACCAGTGCGAAAAGTATACTCCTTATAATTATTTCAGTTGTTGCGGTACCAACAATGGTAGCACCTATTAGATATTACCAAGCATTTAACATTGTACATGTGTACAATACACACTAGTGTGTAAAGTCAATGTTCCACACACCTGTAAGAAAAGTGAATTGCAATTTGTTCAATGTTTGAAGGGTATATTAACAGCTGTATTACGACCTGCTAAATCTCATCTCTGTGCAATACGCCCTAGTGCGTAAAGTAAATACTTTACGCACCAGTGCGAAAAGTGTACTACTTGTAATTATTTCAATTTGTTGGAGTATTAACAATGGTAGCACCTATTATATATCAAGCCTGTAACATTGTACATGTGTACAATACGCACTAGTGTGTAAAGTCAATGTTCCACACACCTGTAAGAAAAGTTAATTGCAATTATTTCAATGTTTGAGGAGTATACTAACAGCTGCATTACGACCTGCTAAATCTCACTCTGTGTACAATACGCTCTGGTGGGCCACACTGTATATTTTTAATTTTATTTATCAAGTGAATTGCTGTATTGTCTGAATTTACCAATAGGCTTATTAGACTAAAACCCTCCTGATCCTTGTTTATATTATTTGAGTTTATTAAACAAATGTTTATCTTCCTAGGGATAACATACCAACTAACGCATAAAATTAATTGTTTGTTGATGTAAGTGAATTCATGTTATTCTTTCAAATTCCATATATACCTGGTGAAGTTACTTGTAATATACATTTTTTTTTATTTGAAGAAAAATGCTCTTTTCAATATCTCGATTTTAGATATTGTATTATATTAATTAATTATATTATATTTATTATTTAGTAGGTACCTAAAATGATGTTACAGTTTCCACTTTGCTTCCAAGTGTAGTCCAAAAAATCTAAACATAGACAATAAAGATAATAAGAGGAAAACTAAACACAGTAATAAGAATTGTGCTTCAGTTTTGATATTTATAGAACTTAGCGCACTTTCCAATTTAATAAAAAAATTGCTTTCAGACCTCAAATTCCATTAGTAATTTCAATAGACGCACATGTTCTGGTTATTTACTTTGCTGCATCACTCTATCGATTTGAGATCTACACAAACTATTTCAAGCAAAGCGTTTGCAGTGCGCCTTTTGTAATTTCTTAAATGGAATTCGTTCGTACGTTTAAACTATGTCATGATTTGTACACACAATTATTTTGATGCTGCCTTGTCACCAGTTTCGACATAAAAAAAATGAAAGCTGAGTGCATCAATGCCTAAACATAAAACGAATATTCTTACAAAATAAGACACCTCCGAACTAAATTGTATAAAAAGAAATCGTTCGATTTCCTTTTTGAAAGACGTCTTTAATTTACCGACTATTAAAAACATGTTAAGCTCGGAAAATGCATAAAATATGAAGACTTCATAGTTACCGTTAAACTTATTTCAGAACTCAGACAGTTCAAATCATTTATTATTTAAATCTGGGGAGATTTGGTGAGCGCCAGGCTCATATAGAGCGTGGCGTAGTGGAAAAAGGACGGACTGTTTGACGATCTCGATGCAATAGGAGTGTAGAATCTGTAACGACAGGGGAAAGGCTAGACCAAGTCTGTGGAGCCCCGCTACTTAGAAATTCCTGCATACAGTCATCTAGGGAGCACATTATCAAACCCGGTGCAGGCCAGGGAACGAGATACAGAGTGTATAAAACAAAGGGCAATATAAATGTAATATACTTATAATCTATAATGGCTTTAATATACAACCGTGATCGACGGCGTTGATTGAAATGAAAAAAAGGGAAGTAGTAAAGGAGCGAATGTGGTAGTTACAAAAATACACAGAATCGAAAATAGGAACTGTCACAATTTTTCCTGTAGCGGTACGCTACAATTACTTTTAGTACCTGCCCCAATAAATATATTTGGCTTTCTGGGAATTTACGAGCCATATAAATTATACTTTGAATTATCCGAGATTATCCCAAATAAATGTATTTAGCAAATGAGATTAGAATACATAGGCTGTAAACATAAATTAGTTGTTGTTTATTAGGGTACATAAGCACAAACTGAGTAGGTAATGATCCGGACTCCTCACTTGACCAAACCACTTTCCCGATGTTGTTTCCTGGAATTTCATCACTCTGTCAAGAAATTTTCGAATTTTGGCCATATTTGAGCAAATCTTGGCAGTATTCGAGAGATGAAAGTTTTAAAGGTATTCAGAATCGAAAGCGGATGGAGTTTTTTCCCATTTTTTTCCAAAGTCCAAATGTTGAAAAATGACTCAAAAAATTCAACGTGTTCTTTGACCAATTCTGAAACTTTTTTGTCACTTGAGATTTTCTTAGAAAACTCGCCTTTTTCGAGTAAAATCGTCATAAAAATCTGGTGCCACCATTTTCGTGTTCTGCCGCCATTTTGGTTCATCAAAGTGACTAAATCGATGCGCACATCATATATTCTATAAGTTGAGAGATTTTATGCATCGTTCCCGTTTGTTTTAGGCATATATCTTAGCAATTGTCTTCAACATCTTCAAACAAGGTACAAAGTTGAAAATAGGAAAAAATTGCTGATTTTTTCAGCTTGTCCATTTTCGCGGTCCCTCGAAAAAATCCGATTTTGAGCAAAAATTTACAATGCCGCTTGTTCAAAAGCGTCAAATTACAAATTTCTTTACAACAGAAAGTAATTTGAGCTTCAAACTAACTCCATTTGATAGAAAATCTGCGTTAGAATGGAGAAAAGTCTGTCATTTGTGCATTCATTCATATTTAGACAATCTATGTAATAAAATCTATAAAAATGTATTGCTGGTTGGCTATTTGCTATAGAGACCTATTAAGATTTTTATCGTATGCGAGATAATTACGACTTTTCATATTTTCTGTTATTGTTGTATCTCTTACGATGACTGAGTTGTCCGTGGTGCGGCTAGAAAAACGGCCACCGTGTATAATGTGTCATAGTTTTAATATTTATTTTCCCACAATACTATTGGAAAAATACTTCTGTACTAAAAACAAAACGAGGAAAATGCGAATTGTAGAAATGGAACTCTTATTATATATTTACATATTTTCTTGCATTCCAACGTATTTGAACTCGTCATACTTACCCTTTTTGTCTTCCTGGTAATCAGAAAGGTTCACGTGGCTTAGCGCTTCATTCAAAAATAAAACAGAAAGGCTCTCTAAGTATCAACCGGAGTTTGTAAAAATCAAGGCGAATTATAGGAAATCCAGAAAGACATCTTCTAAATAGGGCACTTCCTACAATAAATCGACGTTTTTATCATCCAGGAGAGCGTATTTTAAGACTTTCACTTCATCTTTAAATCGAAGCTCAAATCATCTTCGATATACATTCCAAAATCCGTTACAGTTTCAGAGGTGAGCATACATTTCAACGTCGTTAAACTTAAACGGTAATTAATAAAAAAAAATTTTTGGTTAAAATTAGAATAACTTTATAACTGACAAACTTTAATTACTTGTGCTATAAACATTAAACTAATTGTTTAAAAAAGAGTCGATGATCAAATATTAGCTGTGTTGTATTTAAATTAATAAACGTTCCTATTAATATATTTAAGTATAAAGGCAGACGTTTCAATTAGTTTGTTCATATAAGTAATACTGACAAAGCAAGCAAAATAAATTTAATTGATACATTAAACAATAATTAGAAGGTCCACAAATTGTAAAAGATAAATTATAAACATATCAACAAAATATTGTATTCATTAACGCTTAATGGAATATAAAAAATATATGTATATTTTAATTAGTTGGAGCGGAGCATATACTTTATATGATATAAACGTTTCACATAAATGTTACAAATTTTATTTAAGTTGTAAAACCCTCAATTTTATAAATAAGAAACGTTGAATTCCATATTAATATTAGAGTATCTTATTTTGCCCAGTTGAAATATCTTAGCCTAAACATTTTGCGTGATATAAATGTTACAAATTTGCATATAATAAACGTTATTTATCACTTTTAAACGTCCGTACTTGTAGTCCTATATTTTAGAAATATGCTTTTCACACAAACGTTCTTACATGGGAATTAAAACAAGTGAAACTTAATTCCACGTTTACTTTACACATATTTATATAAACGTATTTCAATAAAATGCTGTATTTACAATATTAACATTTAATGGAACGTAAAAATGTATATTTTAATTAGTGGCAGTATATCAGATTCATCGTTAAAATACTTGGCATGATATAAACGTTTCATATAAATGTTACAAATTTTGTTCAAGTTTTAAAACCCTCAATTTTATAAATAAGAATCGTTGAATTTCATATTAATATAATAGTGTCTTATTTTGCCCAGTTGAAATATCGTAGCTTAAACATTTTGCATGATATAAATGTTTAATATAAATGTTACAGATAATAAACGTTATTTATCATTTTTAAACGTTCGTACTGGTAATCCTGTGTTTTAGAACTATGTTTTTCTCAAAAACGTTCTTATTATTTAAATCAAGTGAAATTTAATTCCACGTATACATTACAAATATTTATATGAACGATAATTCATAATGTAAAAATATAAACGTTTTTCAAACATTGTATATAAACAAGTATATCAGATTCATGGTTTAAATACTTTACATGGTATAAACGTTTCATATAAATGTTACAAATTTTGTTTAAATTGTAAAACCCTCCATTTTATAAATAAGAAATTTTGAATTCCATATTAATATTATAGAGTCTTATTTTGCCCAGTTGACATATCTTAGCTTAAACATTTTCCGTGATATAAATGTTACAGATTTGCATATAATAAACGTTATTTATTCTTTTTAAACGTCCGTACCGTACCCGTAATTATTTTAGAAATATGCTTTTACGAAAACGTTCTTATACGGGATTTAAACAGGTTAAATTTAATTCAATGTATACATAATACAAATATTTATATAAACGTTAGACAAATCATAATGTAAAAGTATAAACGATTTTCAACAAAATATTGTATTTATTAACGTTTTATGGAATATAAAAATTTTTGATGCATTTTTTAATTAGTGGCAGTATATTAGATTCATGGTTTAAATACTTTACATGATATAAACGTTTCATGTAAATGTATTACAGATTTTGTTTTTGAGTTGTAAAACCTTCAATTTTATAAATAAAAACGTTGAATTCCGTATTAATATTATAGTGTTTTATTTTGCCCAGTAGCTTAAATATTTTGCATACATGTTTAATATAAACGTTACAAATTTGCAATAAACGTTATTTATCATTTTTAAACGTCCATACTGGTAATTATTTTAGAAATACGCTTTTCCCAAAAACGTTCTTATATGGGATTTAAAACAGGCGAAACTTAATTCAACTTATACATTACAAATATTAATATAAACGTTAAATCATAATTTAATAATATAAACGTTTTTCAAACATTTCCTAAATGCACAAAGTTTTCCAAATATTCCGAGTTAATAATTAAATGAAACTAAAAATTTTCGATACCGAAATAGCTGCTATAAAATGTTTTATATGTAGTATTAAGTAATTATACCGTTAGGGAAGCTTCATAATTAGGTTGAACGACAGAGTATTAACCTGAAAGTCTACTCTATGTGTGGGCTGCAGTCGAGTCCTTGTTTGTATTTTAAAGTAATGAGTTAAAAATGGATTCAAACAACAGTAGTACCAACTTTCATTAAATACAGTCGGTGACAGCGTGAAAAAGGTAAAATACGTGTTCATTAACTCTATACAACGGACTTAAAAATAAGAAAATAAACAACCGTCTAAAGTTTAAAATAATTTTAAGTTCTATTTACGTAATTACTTTGTGGACTGTTGGTGCAATAACAGTAAGGAACTCGTGAGCGTGATATTAATTTAAGGGGAATGTGGTCAAAATGTAGCGGCAACATCGCAATTGTAGGCCGAAATTTTCTCTAACCCAAACTGAAAGAGCTTTTCAGTTTGGGCAGTAAGGCGATGGATGGTATTCCAGTATTAATCTTAAAATTTAGAAGGCCGTGAACGCTGTCTATGTTGCCATTTTTGTAAGTAAATTGTCATATTTGAACAAATAGTTGTAAGACAGATTTAAGTACTTCGAACTTTCTAAAGAACTGGAAATGTATTTACGTTATATGCTGCAACGCACGAGAATTTTACGTTCTTGTGGCATCGCCTTAATTTATTTCAACAACGTAGTATTAAAAAACTAGATAACATTCTTAAATTTGCTTTAATTAGTGACGATCTGCTCCGTATATAACAATTTAACAAGCGCTTACATTGAAATATTGCTAAGTATACACTTAGCAAGTAAATTTAGTGCAGTCTATTATTTTACATTCGGTCAGCAAAAAGTAGTGGGGCTTGATTTACCGCAATGGCAAATTTTGAGATCATATATTTCGGCCTTAGTTTATTGTCTAATGATATGAAAGAACCATTAATTTCATTAATTCACCGTACGAATGAATGAATAAAAGCGTTAATAATGTTTTACCACTGTTGCTAGCAATATATTCCGAAATGAAAATTATGTCGACTTTGTAGGGCCATTAGTTAGCCGGAAACAGTAAAAACAATACGAACTTTTGGGATGGAGCGTGGGCTAGAACGAGAAAATTAAATTCTTTGATTTTTTATTTTCGCGAAGAAATCGTTGGTATTATGCGAAAAGAATTTTCGACAAAAAGGGGGAGTAATTGGGTAGCAGATATAAACGTTATATCGAAATAAAGGCGCAGTGTTCGGATATTTTAAATACAAATTAAATTTTCGGATGCCACTTCGTTATTAAGGCCGCTATAGGCGTAAAGGATACTCAAATACTTTCTAAAATTCGGAATTTAATAAAAAATTTCATCATCTTGTGGTAACCCTAGATGTAGTATCTTACCATGAGTGCAGAACAATTTTACGTCAGTCTCATTCAATTATTTGTGCAGGGTTTCAATAGTATCATCCAAACTGACTCTAATTTATTTTTTATTATAGGATACATCAGCTAACAGCCAATGTCTTTGGTATAAAGCTACATAAAATTTTTCACACATTAATTTATATCATCACACATTACATCACACACACATCACACATTACATCACACATTACATTACAAATTTACATCATCACACATTTAATTTACAGCCTCTTACCTTTAAGAACGTCCCATTAGCTCATTATCAAGTATAATAAAAACAGTTTTTCGAAAATTGTAAGTCGCTCGAGAGATTGATTGCCAAATAGTAAGAGTTTTTTTATATAAACTTGTTTTCAAAAATATCTGCTATCGCAGTTACACTCCTACGAAGGAGGTGGGTTAAAATTCGGATTTTATTTTATTTCTAACATTTGGAGAAATATACTAGAACGAAATATGGGATGCTACTTTATCTTATCAAAACCACACCATTTGTATTTGTATTTTTAATCACCTGCGACTCTCGAACGGGGTTGACAATTGCAATTCTTATTCGTTTTTCATTGTATCTTTTTATGTAGTTGAAAATTTGCAATACAAAGAATGCCGTTTAAAAACTTGTCACACTTAGAAACTTTTCTATCTCTCGCATCTTTTCACTAAATCGTTCCGTATTTTAGTAAAAAATAAAATAAGTCCTTTTCTACAAATTATTCGAACGTATCAAATACATTTACAAACTGTTCGACTTCATTGTAAGCTTCCGTTGTCGTGGATTTTAATTGGTTACCGGTCGATTTTCGATTATCCCTCAAAATGTTAAAAGGATCATACACCGTCATATTTTAGCTTTAGAAGCAGTATATGATAATTTGGAGCGCACATGTACTGCATCCGTAGCTGGTTATTGAACTGGAAAGCATGAAGGTTAACGTTCGATCACGGTTTTCGATGGGTCCGCATAGGTCCTATAGCGAAGTCCGCCAAAGATTCTTGGAGTCGAAGCTTGCGCTCTTCCTCTAACTATCCAAAGAATTGAATATGCAACATCCAAATCAATGTTATTTAACTTTCAAACAGTTTCAGACGGATTATAAAGCCAATAAACATTCCAATAAAGTCCCAATTTTAAGTCTCCAGTTTATGTAGCTTAACGGCTGAGTTATTAGTTGTAATGATGTTTAACACCTTCACACAGCAATAAAAATACTATGTTTTAGAATAGCCCCATAAACAATCTTCGCGAAAGAAAAGCTCCATAATCACTCGACGCTCTGTAGGAGATTTCTCTGAGAGCCCTTTAAGAAATAACGAAACTTTTATGATTACAAGATGATAATGAAACATTTACGAGATAGTTTTATAATAATTATGTTGTAAGAAGGCCGTAAGAATGCTTTTATACGGCTAAATTGTCCCATAGAGCTAATTATTATCTAATGGCTAAAGCTGTACCGTCGCGAGCAAACCAGTGGCGGTCCTGCTGCTTTGTTGGTGGCTATAAATAATTGCGTATTGTTTTTGAAATTAGCTAAGTGTGTACACAAAATAAATACGGGGTGATTCAGTCGTAACATCATCAATTTTAACCACGTACTCTGAAGGCCTAATAAAGACAGACAATTGAAAAAAAAATGTTTCTTGGCCTTTTAAAAGATAAGCAGATACCCCTTAACTCCCGCTAATTCGGCGCCCTCGCATTTTCTGACCGGGACGCGCCAGCGGACCACAAAGCGTTCGAACATTGAAGCGAAACAGCGTTGCCACATTACCATCACCTAAATAAAAATATATTCAAATCTACCCTCGTTAATCGCATCTTCCGCATTGTTTTCCCGCAAATTTGGAGATCATGTCATATATATGGAAAGGGGGACTGTAGAAAGAATGCAGAATGCAGTACAACCCGCAGTTTATTTCGGATTGTTTCGGGTGCCGGTCGTATTGGCTAATTTTGCAAATTTTGAATATTTGTATGGTTTTATATGGAGAAGGAGTTTCCCTCATAGACAACATTTTCTAAAATAGTCCATGCATCCATTTATTTATTTATTACTAGGAAAATGTTTAAATTTTGCAACGTCGCTTCAGGCCGACATCGAGTGGACTTTGGGTTTAAATAGTGATTTGAAAATATTTTTTTTCGGCGTAAATATGCATTTTAATTTGTTTTTAATCGCGTATTCATATTTTAATAATTTTTCCCTGTCTTCCCTTAAAATTAATGACATTATGACTGAATCACCCTGTATAAGTAAACTATACCGGGCGTTCAAAACCACCCCTTCTAAAATCTAGAATATAGAGCGAACTACAAAATTGAAGGTCATCTGATAGGAAATGGGTCACACCCGATCGATTGGAGATGTTTTCAACTTCCGGTTTGCACCGGAAGTAGCCTATTCAGATAAAATAGTATATTTTTTATTGAGGATTTCGATTCCACACCGAAAAATGTGAAACTTTTGTTTAAAGCATTTTTTTTTACAATGCGTTGTTTGACTCCTAAATAACCTTTGAAGTTGATCTGCTGCCGATATTAAGCGGAATACATTCTCTCATAGGGTTATTTTCGACTGATCGGTATCCACCGAAAGGGGCCTAACCTGACTGAAAATTCATTTTTTCAATCGGAACAACCACTGATACAACTTACCATACTAATTCCGGGTGGCTCGGTTAACGCCGCCAAAAATAAAAATTAAAGTGAAGTTTAGAAAACTAAAAACTAAAATATACACTTAAAATAGCACTCTGTATAGACTAATGTAATAGTTATTATCAAAAAAACATTTTTTAAATCATCCTACTCCCGTTGGGTTTTTGACTTTCACGATACAGGTTTTACCTACGCATATTATGTTATTAAAATGTTAATTAATTATGCCGAACGTAATTTAAAACAACAAAACAGAAGAATGAGTCCGACCACGGCTCGTATGTTTAGTTATATTAAATAGAAATTTAATTTCCGAATAAAAGATACATTCATAATTAAAACTATGGATGTGGGAACCTGGAACATACATAATTAATTTTTGGGATCACAGAACGGAAAATTGAGTTGGGTTTGTTTAATAAATACAATTCTAAAATAATTCGATATAGCGGCACAAGGTTTGTTCAATCAGCTTGTTTGTTTTGTTTTTTAAATGGCTACGCTTGCTACTTTTGCTCATACAAAAACATAAAATTCACAGTTTGACTTAAAAAGGGATAACTAGTTCGATTTTCCTTGAAATTTTGGTCCTTCGGACCGGATCTGATGGTAATTCGAGGAAGTTTACGGAATTAACTTGAATTAGCGCGTATCGTGTACAAATATGCAAATCCGCAAAAATTTTTAATAAAGCGTTTATACTCGGGTGTTTCAAAATCAGTATGTAGTGCTTCGCGCGGCCGTAACTTCCTCTTTATCTGAAGCTGTTATTGTTAAAGGCGATGGGGATGATTTTACATATTTAAACATGAAGATAATAACGGTCTGGAATTGACTCAATTTGCGGTTGCAAACATTACTGGACAAACAAATAAAACGCTGTGTAATGAATAAAGCCAAATCATCGCGCAGAATGCCAGATAAAGCGAAGTTGCGATTGTGTAAATACGGAAATGTTACCCTTGAACGGGAGAGTATCTATAAATATTCTTATGCCGTAATTAAAATCCAATAAACAACGAAAAACATAAACGTAGTAAGCAGAAATCTTCGGGCGTTAAGCTACGCTTCTTAATTACCCTCGCGCGCTTTTTGAGTGCTAAATAATTATTTGGAAATACATTTAATTTAATTTTGTGTTTATCCGATGTATACGGGGTCTTCGAAAGACACTATAAAGGCTTTTAGATACACGAGTATGTTACCTACAGACACTAAACTGCGATAAAACGTACTATAAAATATGTTCTCCACTGTTGCATATACATTGTGGTCTTTGCCATGCGTAAAATATAAATGTTCACTATGTACATTGTAATTATTTCGCACTAATGCGTAAACATTTTACACACTAGTGCGAAAATTAAATAATTTACGCATAAGTGCGTAAAATAAAATGTGATAAAGGGTTACTTCACACTGCGTAACCCTGTGTGACCTGTCATACACAGTACGACCTTTAAATCCATTGCAATAAAGAAAATTTGACTATTACTCTGCGTAAAGTGCGTACACTATGTAAAATGTAATTATTTCGCACTAGTGCGTAAAGTATATAAAAATAAAATTATTTACGTTTTCACATGTTAAGGTGACCGTACTACATAGGACTAGTGCGATAAATGTACACTAGTGCGTAAAATAAAATGTGATATTGTTACTTCAAATCCAAATAAACTGTGTCAAGTCATTGTATAAAATATGTCCTCCACGACTAATACACTGTGCGACATTTAAAGTCTTTGCCACTAAGAAGTTATGTCTGCTACCGTGCGTAAAATGTTGAATTTACGCACGTGTAGACTATGTAAAGTATAAATCTTTGGTACTAGTGTACAATTTTTAAAAATTAAATGATTTATATTTTCAACTCTCAAGGTGTCAGTACCACATAGCTCTCATATAAGGTCATCTCGTTATGGCCGTCCATAATGTCAAACTGACAGTTATGTAGCGATAATTAATAAAATTAGAATGTTAAAAAATATGTACATGATATAATAATAGTTTAATAATTGATAGCAAATTACCTCACTATCTTATTAGTTTTAGGCACTAGTGCGAAAAATGAAATAATTTACGCACTAGTGCGTGTTATTTTACAAATTCCTACAAACAGGAAATTGTGACCAATCATTTTATAAAATTTGCCCTCCACAGCTACATCCTGTACTAAACTTAGTCTTTGCTATTAAGAAAATTTGTCTTCTACCGTGCCTGAAATGAGAAATTTACGCACGTGTAGACTGTGTAAAATATGATTCTTTCGCGCTGGCCCTAAAATTTTTTTACACACTAGTGCAAAAATTAAATAATTTGCATTTTATGTGTCAAGGTGGCCGTCCACAGTGTCAAACTGACAATTATTCAACGATAATTGATAAAATTAGAATGTTAAAAAATATGTACATGATTTTAATAATAGTTTAATAAAATAATAACGAATTATCTTACTATCTTATTTATTTTAGGCACTAGTGGGAAAATACAATACTTCACACGTTAGTACGTAATATAAAAAATGTGTGTGAATGTGTGTAAATGTGTGACTTTATGCCACAATTATTATGTTGTGTGACCAATCATTTTATAACATGTGTCTTCCACCGCTACATGCTATACTACTTTTGAAGTCTTTACCATTAAGAAAATTTGTCTTCTACAGTGCGTAAAAGGCGAAATTTATGCGCGTATAGACTGTGTAAAATATCATTCTTTCGCACTTTCGCGTAAAAATTTTTTTACAAACTAGTGCAAAAATTAAATAATTTGTATTTTATGTGTCAAGGTGGTCGTCCATAGTATCAAACTGACAATTATTTAGCGATAATTGATAAAATTAGAATGTTAAAAAACATGTACATGATTGTAATAATAGTTTAATAAAATAATAACGAATTATCTTACTGTCTTGTTTATTTTAGGCACTAGTGTGAAATATAATACTTCGCACACTAGTATGTAAAATAAAAAATGTGTGTGAATGTGTGTAAATGTGTGACTTTACTTACGCCACAATTATTATGTTGTGTGATCAATCATTTTATAACATGTGTCTTCCACCACTACATGCTATACTACTTTTGAAGTCTTTACCATTAAGAAAATTTGTCTTCTACAGCGCGTAAAAGGCGAAATTTATGCGCGTATAGACTGTGTAAAATATCATTCTTTCGCACTTTCGCGTAAAAAATTTTGTACACACTAGTGCAAAAATTAAATAATTTGAATTTTATGTGTCAAGGTGGCTGTCCACAGTATCAAACTGACAATTATTTAACGATAATTGATAAAATTAGAATGTTAAAAAACATGTACATGATTTTAATAAATAATAACGAATTATCTTACTGTCTTATTTATTTTAGGCACTAGTGTGAAAATATAATACTTCACACACTAGTATGTAAAATAAAAAATGTGTGTGAATGTGTGAAAATGTGTGACTTTACTTACGCCAAAATTATTATGTTGTGTGACCAATCATTTTATAACATGTGTCTTCCACCACTACATGCTATACTACTTTTAAAGTCTTTACCATTTAAGAAAATTTCCAAAGTTTTTAATGAATAACACAGCCTTCATTTTCGATGAATAAATGAACTTTAATTTACAAAGAAAAAACGCGAAGACGGAACTTTTTCGTATAAGACTTCTATTATAAATATCATCAGGAAGCTGTAGTTTAATTTTTATAGATTATACACGCCATACCCTGTATATAATCACATATGGAAAAATATTCAAAATTCATAACAATTACAACTGTAATTATTTATTAAAAAACCTTGCAGCAGTTTTATGCTGCAAGTAGTAATGAGCAAATCAACTGAATATCTTGAAAATATACCAATACGGTTTTCATTTGTGACACCTTGGAGGTGCGCCTCATACGAGCAGTTTTACACCAACTGACGTCTAAGACGTTATTTAATAGCCAGGGACGCCAGTGTTTTAATAAGACGAGTTACAACGATACGTGGCGGTAAGTAAATCAAGTTCCTGTTAAGGCCGCCGCACTTGGGCGAGATAATTTTTCATTAGAGGGCAATATAGGGTGGATTAAGTAATTTCCCGGTCCCCCCTAATAGTTTAAAGTTATGCATCCAGGCATAACTAACCTGCGACCGTCAGCATGGCGAACGCCACTTAGTGCTTCTATCAGAGGCATGTATTATACACCGGCCGCATCTAGAGACTTAACACTGTGTAATATTAAGTAAACAGATTAGTTTATTATCCTGTTACATTCCGTTTTAATACGGTTGGTCAACAGTTCAGATATAATTAATGTGGAGATTATTACTCCCACTGGTCCATTCACAATCATCCCGATCTTCTCCCCGGATCCGAAAAGCGACGTTCCTTCCTTCGTCTATAATTGCCCCCAATTTACCCTAATTAAGCTGTTTGTAATTACTTCCACTTAAGGTGGACGTATCTACGGTGCCAAATCAGGTCATAGTTTTCAACTAACCTGAAAAAATCGCTTATATAGGAAAATACGGGAAAAATATTCACGTCTAGCACTAAGTCAGGAAATAGAAAATGTGTCCAGAAAGTTACTGAGGATAACTCATATTCAAGTTTGCTTCTAACAAGACCATGGTAAAGGATCGAGAGAGACACACAAAAGATATCACAACGAATTGTACACCACATCAACAATTTATGGCGCCCACTTAAAATTATGCTTATGATGAACATCATCGGGACACTTCGCCTTTGTTCGTTACGCAAATTGGCGGGATAAAACAGAAGGATGTGATTTGCAACAGCAACATGTTTACTACTTGTGGTATATATGTACCATTGTGTACCAACGGATAAGTGCATTGATAATATCAAAAAATATTTTTGTAGGGAATTGAATGCTCTATAAAAAAAGTCCCTTATCATTGCGGCAGTTAAAAAAATATTTACGGTAATACTATTTTTAGTCATAAAGGGTTTTGATTTTTTGACTAAGCTAACGTTTCGATTTGATTTAAAAACATCTCCAGGGTCACAAATAATTATTTGATATTCGTATCGTAAAGTCACATTGTAACCAGTTTTTTTTTTTTTTTTATAAAAACATAAAACACACCACAGAAATGAGACAACCCCCAAATCCAAAGCCAAAGGCTGTGCGGAAGGGGGCTACACCGGAAAAAACGCGGACAAACACCCATTATCCATCGACATTACCAGTGCCGACACAGGGGATCGAACCCGGACCAGAGTAGGAAGCCTAGCCGAGAAATGCTTGCCACCGCACTCTCGACCGACTGCGCTACCGTGGTGTACCTTGTACAAGAAAATTTAATATACTGTCCTATATATCTACATCAATTTTTTGTTTCTTCGTTTTTGGGTTTTTCCTTCCTATCCAAAACAAAAAGTATTTTAGATTACATTTTAAGTGTTTAATGTTCAAAGCGCATGCGCTTGTTCAAATGCAAACCGATTAATGATATTAAAACTGCTTCAGCTAGTTCCAAATGCGATTTAATTGATTCAACACAAGAAAATGTCATTTTAAATGTGATTCCATACAGTTCAATTCGTTGCAACGCCAGAAAACGCCTCTAATATCTACATCTTTCATAGAAGAATTACGAAAATAATAGCTTATAATGAAAGTACTTACTACACAGATCCCTTTGTATAAAGAATTAAATGTTTTAAATGTGCGATAGTACTTTTATTTAAAGGTTGCAACTTTCTTTGACCATTTTTATGGCACAAAATAAAAAGTGAAATCTGTTTGTAGTACCAAAATTGCATACCACAAAAAAAGACAACAAAGCTACTGACTGTGGGTGAGATATAACTTATGAAGAATGTTATATCTTAATCATTAAGTGTTACTTTGCACCTGTTGCAACAAAAATACGTGCCGAAAGAAGCAGTGTGCCTTTCTTAGAGTGCAAAATCCAAGGAGAAATTCTTTGTAGTACAAAAAGAGCATATCACGAAACGACAAGCTACTGAGTGTGGGTGAGATATAATCTATAAAAAATACATCTTAATTATCACTGCTCTCTATAGAAAAAGAAAATAACAGTCTTTCATTCCATACGTTCTTATTACACCATTTGAGGGACTCGAAAATTATTTTTTTAGCGACATACGTTCATTGGGAGTTTTTCTCAGTGTAGCATCTTCAGTGGAAAAGATAAACGAGACATTATAACGTAAAATGTGACTACACTGCTTGCAATATGGTGACGTGGATCACCCTGTCCTCCCACGTACAACCCAATTTACTGAATGTCGGGGTGGTAAAATCAGTAGCCCTAACAATTATCCAACTCGGGGAAGTAATGAAATATACAATAAACTTAACGCATAACCAAATCTGTCTGGACTTTACAGATCGGACCCGCAGATTGGGTAACGCGTGGGAGGTTTTGAGTGGCCGTCTAGTTTCGTAATTATTTTTTTGTGGACCGGCAGTACATTATATGGAATCTTTTAATCCAAAGAGATAATAATCTAAGGGAGTTAAGTCCGGAGATCTTGGAGGCCATAAGCGTCGACTAATAATAATAATGCCCTTGAATGACCCCGAGGATGCATGCAAAGTAAAAATAAACACCGGATTCGGATTCAGCGACCTCAAAAACATGTCCATGAATTTTTTCAGATTTTTGGAAGGTTTTTTGACCATTTGACCTTCAAGTGACCTTGAAATGAGGTCGACTGACCTCAGATTCAGATTCAGGGTCCTCGAAAACATACGTATGAATTTTTTCAGATTTTTCGGATGGTACTTAGCAATTTCTCAAATGACCTTGAGATAATCTTGAATGACCTCGAGGATGCATGCAAAGTAAAAATAAACACCGGATACGGATTCAGCGACCTCAAAAACTTGTCCATGATTTTTTTCAGATTTTTGGAAGGTTATTTGACCGTTTGATCTTCAAATGACCTTGAACTTGACGTTATGGAGCCTAACCGACCAGCTCATTCGATACCCGTGCACAAGCCTAGATAAAATGTTGACCTGTGTAATTTTGTGAATTTATGTATCCACTAAGATGAAACCATGCCTCATCGGTAAAAAAGTTACATCTAAAAGATTGTCATCGTTTAAGTTATTGTTAAACCAGTTCACTCTTTTTTAATTATCTAATGGTAATAGCACCATGGAAACTTTACGTTGATGTAAATGTAATTTTTTTATAGCTCTGTATTCAATAATATTTTGAAATACTGATATTTAACATTTTATAAATATTTACCCGCCAGAGCTGAAAGTTGTCTCTGAATTGACAGATCGTGGCGGTCAGAAATCTAAGAAAACGGAAAGTAATTTTGATCAAATGGAAGTAAATTTTAATATATTTGGTAACATTTATGTGTGAAGTCAGTTTCAACCATTTTGAATCGCTCGGCATAATAATGTCTTTAGACACTTCATCAGCCGAATAAATATACAAAGAACCATTTTAAAACTTGTTTATTAAAATATATTACATGTCATTTGGCTTAATTCTATCTTTTGGATATTAAATAACATTTAGAGACGTTGAGCCAATTTTGGTCATAGGCGATGTCACTCTCTATCGACAGAGAAATATGGAACTTCTTCCCTTTTATTTTTTAAGACTTTCTGATATCTTTATTTAGTTATTTGTCGCATTATTTGCCTAAAATGAAATGAATGTAAAAGCCATACCAAGCAATAAAACGGTAGATGGTTAATTTAAAATATTAGTTTAAATATGACAAAAAAAGATTATTTTTTATGTCTTTGTAACTACATTTTATTTTGCAATTTGGTAAAATTCATATCTAACCAAAGCTATTACTATCCTTATTCGTCAAGACAACAGAGGACGTAACTTTTAATATTGGAATATAATTCGCTTTAAACGTAAATCTTACGATTGAAAGACATATGATATTGTCTAGAGATTATTTCGGTGAGATTCCAATATAACTGACTGCCAAGAATGAAAAGTAAAAGAGGAGAACAGAATTGGCAATGTTCTTTGGCTTTTTATATAAAATATTACTTTGTACGTAAACAGGACGTGTCCCGAACAAAATTACAAAACTTAAATCCGTAAGAATTAAATCGGTCAAATTTCGCCTTCAAAGAAACAAGGATTGTAGATGGGGATGTTTCATTTCTTTTGATATTTTGCTGCTTCAGAAAAAAATAATTAAAATACTTCTTTCTGAAAAAATGCACTTTTAATACAATTTTCTTACAAGATAAATTTTGCCGATAATTAAATTTTTTATTAGAAAATTTAACCCTCATTTTTTTTTAAAATAAAGTGTGTGAAAGGAGATCAAGATGTTTCAATGTAATTTATTCATTCCTACATTCAGTAATGTTTACATCAATTTTGTAAACTGTAAATTTGAAACACTAAAATGGTATGCCTTGGACAACTTAGTCTTACGTATTTAAACACTAAACAACAGCCAAAATATAGAGATCCATCATTTTCATCCCCATTGCCACCACCGTAATCATGGAATATCTGAACCTGCATTCGTCGCATAAAGATCCAACCTACACAACGACACAAAAGTCACTTCGATCGGACCACACCTGTACCAAGCAATCGCCTTTGAAAGGTTATGCTCCTTATACGCGTAAAAGGTGTCCCATTCCAAATTCAAATTTGATTTGACCTTGAAGGTCAAGGTCAAATTGAAGGTCACCATCCGATGTCCCTCTCCGAACCCAACAACTTTTGTAAGGGTTATTTCCGGATTGGTGGCTCCCCTAACGACATATTCAGGTGTGTAATTTAAATTATTTTGCCCTTGAAATAACCTTTAAAGGTCATTCCAAAGAGCCTTAAGTACTTATCTAAACGTAACATTGTGCGCTCTTTCCGAGTTCGAGGTCAAAAATTAGATTTGACATTCGAATGACCTTGAAGATCAAGATCAAGGTCACCATCCGATGACCCCCCTCTGAATCCAACAACTTTTGTAGGGGTTATTTTCGAATTGGTGGCTCCCCTGACGAGATACTCAGGTGCGTAATTTAAATTATTTTGCTCTTGAAATAACCTTGAAAGGTCATTCTAAAGAAGAGCCTTCAGTACCTATGTAAACGTAAAATTTTGATCTCCTTCTGAATCTGGAGTCAAAAATAGAGGTTCCTATTTAAAAAATTAGATTTGACCTTCAGATGACCTTGAATGTCAAAGTCAAATTCAGGTGCGTAGTTTAAGATGAGACACCCTGTATATTTCCCTAACATCTAGCGTTGTGCTACTGATTCCTTAAACATTTTCAGTGTAAAAATTAAAATTCGGTTTTCTGATTGGAGTCGGTCGACGTCCTTATCTTGGATCAGGCATATGGTATATGAAAATATTTCATGTACTTTCGGCATGAAAGTTTCCGTCTGCTAAATTAAAAAATTAATATATCTCAACATATCGGCATCGATCTGCTGCCTTTATTAATTAAAAACGAGATTTTTCAAAAGTTTGTTCCGAGAGAGAGCGAGATTAAACCCAACTCCTGAAATGAAAAATAACCGTGAAATATTAGCCAGAAGGAAAGTTGTATAAATACATATTAGGGGGATTTTAGAGTAACATTTATTAAGTGGATCATCTTTCCCGGGTACTTGAGTTATTAGGTTTATTCGAATCATTTACTATATCTCTAGAAATAAAAATGCTTAGGCGCGTCGCACATAAGTCAAAGTCATGAGTTTTCGGGAGGGTGGAACGTCACGACAACACACGAGAGAGGGATACAAGTTATTTATTTCTAATAACTTAGCTCGAGTTAAGTATTCCACAAGCGTTATTCGGCGCAGTCATTTAAAATTAATCATACAATTTGCCGCTGCACTTCTAAACATAATTTTCAATTTATATTTATACATTTCACGCGTTGGCGGAAGAATGAGCGAAAGCTGAGATGGCCCTTGAGGGACCCGTTTTTGACCAACCTTATTTTCGCCACACTTTCAAAAATCCGAAAATATTTTTCAATTTTATGGTTTGAAAATTATTTTTCAGTGTTCACACTTTTAGTGTTCCAAATTAATTCTTATTTCAATATTTTTTGCACCAATTTTCAAAATTGAAAATCCGTTATCACTAAACTGCTTCACATTTCAGGCTTTCCGGATAAGAGAGCTGAAGCTACATTTATAACACTTACAATTAACGGACCTGCTTTTGGTTCAAAAACTATATTTTCTCTCCAGCTTCAAAAATCGATTATTCGAGAGTTCATTCCTACGTTCAACCATTTGCGCGTCAAATTAGAAAATTGAAAATTCGGAACATCGGTAAAAAGATTAATAACCCTTCTTTTCTCGATTTTTCGATATTATTTTGCGATTTTTGTAAAATCTGGGTGGGATGCAGCTTTTAGTGTTCCAAATTAATTCTTATTCCAATATTTTTTGCACCAATTTTCAAAATTGAAAATCCGTTATCACTAAACTGCTTCACATTTCAGGCTTTCCGGAAAAGAGAGCTAAAGCTACATTTATAACACTTACAATTAACGGACCTGCTTTTGGTTCAAAAACTATATTTTCTCTCCAGCTTCAAAAATCGATTATTCGAGAGTTCAATAAATTATATCAATGTGTTCACACCTTTAGTGTTCACTCATTCCTACGTTCAATCATTTGCACGTCAAATTAAAAAATTGCAAATTCGGAACATCAGTGAAAAGGTTAATAACCCTTCTTTTCTGGATTTTTCGATATTATTTTGCGATTTTTGTAAAATTTAGTGTTCCAAATTCATTCTTATTCCAATAATGTTTACATCAATTTTCAAAATTGAAAATTCGGTTTCACTAAAATGTTTCACATTTCAGGCTTTCCGAAAAAGGAAGCTAAAGCTACGCTTACAACACTTACAATTAGAAGACCTGTTTTTTCGGTTCAAAATCTTTATTTTTTTCTTCAGCTTCAAAAACCGAATATTCGAGAGTTCATTCCTACGTTCAACCATTTGCGCGTCAAATTAGAAAATTGAAAATTCGGAACATCGGTAAAAAGATTAATAACCCTTCTTTTCTCGATTTTTCGCAATTTTTTCATGATTTTTGCTATTATTTTGCGATTTTTGCAAAATCTGGGTGTGATGCAGGTTTTAGTGTTCCAAATTAATTCTTATTCCAATATTTTTTGCACCAATTTTCAAAATTGAAAATCCGTTATCACTAAACTGCTTCACATTTCAGGCTTTCCGGAAAAGAGAGCTAAAGCTACATTTATAACACTTACAATTAACGGACCTGCTTTTGGTTCAAAAACTATATTTTCTCTCCAGCTTCAAAAATCGATTATTCGAGAGTTCAATAAATTATATCAATGTGTTCACACCTTTAGTGTTCACTCATTCCTACGTTCAATCATTCGCACGTCAAATTAAAAAATTGCAGCTTCGGAACATCAGTGAAAAGGTTAATAACCCTTCTTTTCTCGATGTTTCGATATTATTTTGCGATTTTTGTAAAATTTAGTGTTCCAAATTCATTCTTATTCCAATAATGTTTACATCAATTTTCAAAATTGAAAATTCGGTTTCACTAAAATGTTTCACATTTCAGGCTTTCCGAAAAAGGAAGCTAAAGCTACGCTTACAACACTTACAATTAGAAGACCTGTTTTTTCGTTTCAAAATCTTTATTTTTTCTTCAGCTTCAAAAACCGAATATTCGAGAGTTCATTCCTACGTTCAATCATTTGCGCGTCAAATTAGAAAATTGAAAATTCGGAACATTAGTAAAAAGATTAATAACCCTTCTTTTCTCGATTTGTCGCTATTTTTTCATGATTTTTTGCTATTATTTTGCGATTTTTGCAAACTCTGTGTGTGATGCAGCTTTTAGTGTTCCAAATTAATTCTTATTCCAATAATTTTTGCATCAATTTTCAAAATTGAAAATTCGGTATCACTAAAATGTTTCACATTTCAGGCTTTCCGAAAAAGAGAGCTAAAGCTACGCTTACAACACTTACAATTAGAGGACCTGTTTCTGGTTCAAAAACTTTATTTCAATGTGTTCACAGCTTTAGCGTTCACTCATTCCTACGTTTAATCATTTGCGCGTCAATTATTGGATTAAAAAGTAACTTCATCCGATTTTTTAAATTATCTTTAAAACAATTTGCCGATATTGTTATCCATTTGTATTGGAAGGGAATCATTGCGTTTGTTTATGCTTTAAACAAAGGTAGCCGTGATGGAATTCATAATTACTGAATTTTTCCACTTCATCTTACGTAATAAACTTTATTGTATTGTGAGATTTCGCAGGAGGTTAAATGGGAACAAGAAGGGTGATTTGATTTAATTTTTTGTTCGCCTTTGTATTTGTACTTTTGAATGGAACGGATTGGACCATTATATTAACAAATTGACAGATGAATGCAAGAAAAACAACAATGAATTGAGTTATGCCTACGAATGCTCCTCTAGAAGTCCATTTTTCTTATCTAGTGTACTCTGGGCTCTTGATTTACTGCTATATTTCGGTTAATACCGTAGATTTATTACTACTTTCTCCAGATGAATCGTCTCTTCCTCGAACCCTTATAGCGGCGGGTTTTATATATTTGTTTATACGAATTTCATGAACAAAGGCCGGGCTTCCTTCTGCCATAATGAAAATCATTGAATTGTTCGCAAAATACGCTTTTTCTTAATTAATTTCTATTTTAATTATGAGAGACTGAAGTGGTAGGTTTTTTACCCTCTTTCCTTAACACAATGCACTAAATTCAAGGTGTATTCAGGGTATGTGTTTTGTTTTCAATGAGAAGAATAGGTTTATTGTAAATTTTTTGTGTACTTCGGATTAATTGCCAACCTTTGATTAAACAATTTAAAATAGCTATTGAAATAAGCTTTTCATCATGAACAAACTATTTTTTAATATTTGCATGAAAGTGCTTTTATTTTACATTTTAAAAGACAGTAAAGTGCCCAAGAAGAAACAATTACGTCGCAATATATGCACCGATATTCTAAAGACCAATCTAGTCTTAACGTAGAATAGAAAACTCGCGATGTGGTTTGTATCCCCTTCTTTCCGCCGCATACGTTTTATCATGTACCTACAGAAATATTGTTGTAATTTGTTATCCGAAACGAGGTCTTTTGATTAAACGAATATAAAAATAATTTATTTGCAACAATTTATTGTTTTTAATAACAAACATTGAAGCATGTGTTTGCATTATGTAAGAATTTTTATTTTTATTTATTATATCGATTCGAATTTCATTGTTATTTGCAAGTGTTATTTTGACTGACTCCATGTTGGGCGACAAAACTTATATGTAGAAAATTTTATCCTCTTGGTCCTTTTATTTTGAATTGCTTGGGGACTACTGTGTTCTAGAGGCGAGTTGTATTTGATTATCGCATTTAAAATTCTTCTGAATGTGTCTAATTTCTGGTCACTTTGTAGTTTGTCCTCTTGTGATTTTCTTGGAGCCACCCTGTACTTTTTGCCTCTTCTGGAATCCCTGAAACCACCCTATACCTGTTCCCACTTCGATATAAACTACACCTTACTAGTTTGATTTGACGTGTGTTGCCTAACTTCTCTCCTGATAAAATGTTAACAGATCTTATTTTACCTCAGGCCGGTTTTTGTCTGGATCTTTTATATTTAACGCGTTGTCGTCGGGTTGTTTTTTGTTCCAGGTGGGTATTTACTGTTTCGATCTCTTGGCCTTATTCTCAGTTTTTTAATACGTACTCTCGCCGGTGCGAACTTACATAATCTAATTTAGTTTTTCGTTTATTTAATTTAAAGCGGTGTTTCTCAGTCTCCACTGAAATTCAGTTGTTTTTATGCTTCAGATCAATGTTACCGTTTTACGAGGTTTAATCCAGCCTGTCACAAGTTCTTTTGAAACATGACGTTGAAACGGTGGAGGTACGAAGTAGCTTAAATGGGGGCAAAGTTGCGTAATCAGGGGACCAACATTGTGCCTCCAAAAAATCAAGGCTAACATGACTAGTGTTCCAAATATTTGAAAAAAAGAAACGAAATTTTGGAAATCCGTTTTTGTTTCATTTGAGCCTTGTTTGAGGTGACATTGAAAAAATAAGAACATTTTCTCATCGCCACTTTTTGCCTTCTATCGAATGGCATAATTAATTTTTATATATAACGTTTCGTCTCTCCAGGACCATCATCAACTTCATTTTTTTAAATACGACCCTGGAAATTTCATTACATTTTTTGCAAGCTTTCATGACCCTAAATACTGTACTGCCTCAGCCCGAACCCGATTCAGACGTTTTGTCTCGAAAAATTCATCTTCAGTGTATTCGTTCCAAATTTATCTAAATTTTTTATTTCGATTTTTTTGTTTATTGATTTATCGTACACTGTAAGTGTCGTTAGACCTTGTGAAATCAGTCTAGTTATTTAAACTATTACCACCAAAAAGCTCTAAGATTCTAGTTTTTAGATCTTTGGGTCGAAAATTTGTAGGAGCTACGGTTATCATGTAATTCTAATAGCGCGACAAAAAAATTTTGCAATTTTTTTTTCCGAGCACGGATAAGACCGAAAGATCTAAAAACTAGAATCTTAGAGCTTCAAAATACTTTTTTTAAATTCTCGGTACGACCATTTTTCACTTAAATACAGTCTGTCAAAAATCACGGAAAAATTTCGGAAATTCCTTTGACCCTTTAATTGTTTGGTTTAGTGTATGTATAAGGTGAAAAAAATATGCACGCGGCGCGAGCAGCTCGTATTGTTTCCATCGTAGGGCGTTAAATCAGGTATGGCGTAAAGCAACATAAGGATTATGGCGTAACCGTAGTGCGAAAATGAACATAAACCGGGATATAATTTCGTTTAGCCGTTAACAAAATAAGTTTAGAGCTAAGCAATGTTTAAATATTTATGCATTTGGCAATTAACTGCATTACACGTGCTAGAAAGCGCCCGCCAGAAGAGAGAAACAACTAATAAAATGTATTGTACGCTAGGGAAATTAATATCAAGTGTCTTAATCCCAACCTTCTGTGAAGGAAACGGCCGCGTTATTTTTCACAGTCTGTGACCTAGTATTATGGCGTAAGTAACAACCCAAGACAACTTCTCGTTAGATCCCGCCGCCAAGAAACAACCCTCCTCGAAACTTTTGTTAATTCTTTGACTCAATTTGCAAGTCCCTTCCCAACGGGCCCGACTTATTATTGTATATCAATAAAGTGGCGATAAATGTAAATAACGCACTCGCGGTTTTTTTTTCTTCTGAAACTCCCGGAAAATAATTTGCGTCCAGGGATTTTGTATATTTAACGCGATTGTGTTTTGTTTCGTCCGCACGGAAGTTAACAATGTTAATTTAATTAAAATGGTGGCGCAACATAAAGGGAAATTATTATTATGCCCTTAATTAAGTCACCTATTTCTACAAAGCTCTAATAACCTAAATTAGCAAAACTAACTAGACTACTGCCAAGTTATTTTCCACGGATATTGCCCGAAGTAACTTATTTGTGGCACAGTTTCTATTTTTTCTGTATTTATTTTGGTATTTTGCCACCTGTCAAAATCACACTCACTCAAGGGTTATTTTTGTGAAATTAGGTTTGTCTAATTAAAAATCACACTGAAAAAACGTGTCTGTTTTTTTTTAGAATTAGAATAGGTAATAAAGAAATTTGAAATCAAATAATGCCCTAGAAAATGAGATGTAGGTACATATTTATTAGGGTGGCCCAAAAAAAAAAAATTTTTTTTCGTGTCTTGTGAAAATATATTAGTTTATCATGTTTTGAGAGGCTCCTCAAAAAATCAGCACAAAAAAAATTTGTTTAGAGGTCGCTCAAGATTTTAAATATTTCCAAAATCATCAGAAATAGATATTTTTTAAATATTTTTTCTCGTTATCTAGGTTGAAAAAATCTCGATTCTGAAAATTTCAAAACGATATTTTAATTTCTAAAGGTCACTCATAATTATTTTAACTTTCAAAGTAGTGTACCTATGTTTTCGAGCGACCTCTAAAAATAAATATCAACGAACTAATAATTTTTTTATTGAATCTGAATCCCTAAAGGTCACCTTCAAGTCAATTCAAGGTCATTTTAAGATCAAACTAAAGAAAAGGCTTGTATTGAATTTCATCCAGTGCGTTTATAAGTTTATCTTGGAGAGGGGGAATTGAATTCGAGGATAGGACAAGGTCACATTTAGGTCAGGTCAAGATCAATTCAAGGTCAAAGTAAAGAAAGGGCCTACCTGTAAGTATGTATGCTTTTGTAATCGCTGAACCTGAATTCGAGGATAGCTTAGCTATCTAAGGTCACCTGGAGGTCGGGTAAGGGTCGTTTCAAGGTCAAACTGAAGAAAAGGCTTGTATTGAATTTCAACCAGTGCGTTTATAAGTTTCTTTTGGAGAGGGGGATTTGAATTCGAGGATGGGACAAGGTCACATTTAGGTCAAGTTAAGATCAATTCAAGGTCAAAGTAAAGAAAAGGCCTTTCGCGATTGTTAACCTGTAAGTATGTATGCTTTTGAGGTCGCTGAACCTGAATTCGGCGATAGCTTAGCTATCTAAGGCCACCTGGAGGTCAGGTAAAGGTCGTTTCAAGGTCAAACTGAAGAAAAGACTTGTATTGAATTTTGACCAGTGAGTATATAGGTTTTTGGGCTCATAAAATCTGAATCTAACCCTAAAGGTCACCTTCAAGTCAATTCAAGGTCATTTCAAGATCAAACTAAAGAAAAGGGTGGTATTGAATTTCAACCAGTTTCTTTTGGAGAGGGGGAATTGAATTCGAGGATAGGACAAGGTCACATTTATGTCAAGTCAAGATCAATTCAAGATCAAAGTAAAGGCTGGTATTGAATTTCAACCAGGTTCTTTTGGAGAGGTGGAATTGAATTCGAGGATAGGACAAGGTCACATTTATGTCAAGTCAAGATCAATTCAAGGTCAAAGTAAAGAAAAGGCCTTTCACGAATGTAAACCTGTAAGTATGTATGCTATTGTGGTCGCTGAACTTGAATTCGGGGATAGTTTAGCCCTATAAGGTCATATAGTGTACATTTGCGTATAGTTAGTCTTTATGCAGGTTTTTATTTAAGATGTAGCAGTTTTAGACAATTGTTTCTAGCATCATCATAATTGTACCTAGTATAACTGATTTTAAAACAGACTGTATATTTAAGCGGGATCGTAACGTAAACAACATTTATACCGAACCACAAAATCCTCCTGTAAAAGCATTACAGTTTATAACGTCTGAATTTGAGTACAAAAACCCTTTCATATACATTTTTACGACACTTTTATTCCTTATTATAAGGGGGCACCTATATAGTAATCCCTATATTTACTTTTATAATATATTCTCCGTTGAAAGCAGCTTTATGATTTTTTATTAGACCAAATCTCTATCGAATGAGACGTTTTGAAGGGAAGCATTAACATTTGGCGAAAACAAAAAATACCTCAGGACTTATGCTTACATTAACGCCGAACGCAAAATACAGAACAATTAATACCACGATTTTATTTGTTCTGCTGACAAATGGATTCCACAAGAAAATGGCTATTGGATATAAATATTAGCTTTTTCAACAGATACATTTTTCTAGAAGACCCTGTATAATATTCAACATTATTATAAAAAACTTTTCAACATTTAGCATTCTTTCAGAACTCACAAACGTAACAAGCACCCTGTACACAGTTCAGATTCCAGCGTGAAGATTGGGATCAGTTGGCCTTTGACTGTCCCCCCTAATTAAAGAGGTTTTTCAGGTTCTCCTCATTTCTGCACTAACCTGAGGTTCGGGTTTACAGTCATACATCAACAGAATATTAATACGCTACCACCTCGCCAAATAAATAGGCACTACGTGTTCTATATGTGTATCCTCTTGGAGGGGCCCTAAATTTTCGTTATACGATCTATCGTATCCATAATGTTGCTTCGGTAGGAGTAATTCTCTTAATTGTGGCGTGCCAGTGGCGTAGCGGGAAGGTGCAAGTCATAGGATAAAATCGAAAGAGAACTAAAATGTTTACATGTGACAATCCTCACAGTAGCGGAATTATTAAGCAATAATTGTTATTATTAGGACTTAGGGAAAGTCAAAGTTGAATTATTTTTTTTATTGGTAACATAATAAGGAGTAAAAGGTAGTACTTAATAGAATATATTCAAAATATTCAATGACGTCAAGCAAATTATTTATTTAAAAACATTTATAGGGAAGACTGATTTATTGCGCAACTTTTTTACCTATTTCGATAAAACCGCGAGTTTTCAAGTAAAAAAATTAGATGCGACATCGTTCACTAAAGGGATAATTGCGAAAAATTGTAAAAATAAAGTAGGCGGATGTCATAACAAATAAATTGGTACTTATCATATTAATAAATTGGCACTTTTTATAAAATACGCCAATGATCGAACAAATATTGAAAAGTTGTCTCTTTATTAGTAGGATGCTCATACCAAGCTTCGTGTCTCTAGCATTCCTCATGTTAAAGAAAATAATTAAAATTGTGAATTTCAAACCCCTCTTTTAAGAGGGTATATCGCCTCAGGGGTGAAACTTTCCTATAAGGTTGTGGCTATACATGTTGCAAGTGACCCATTTTTAAGCATTACGTCAAGAGGGCCAGCAGGACGCCGCCGGACGAACCAGCATTCCAGGAAGGGTCTACGGCGGACTGGCGCCGCGCCGGCGACCAGATGCGTACTCATATACCTACGACCGACACCACACACGGGGACTCTCCAACAAACATTCGAACCGACAACACGTCTTTTTCTATACAACTTAGTTTTCAATAAAATAGCGAAAGCAACCCTCAAGGTATTTATACTTAAATTCTCTTATTTTTGGCTCTACATTCACTAGTACCATTTTTGCTACTTCATTTAAAAACACCCTGTAGAGCTTATATCTCGGCAAACTAGAATTTCTTTTAAATCTACTTACACCTGGAATACCATTTTCGAATCATTATTTTTTTAACACATCAGTTCACTAGGTTGAAAATAATCCTGAATTGCATAAAAGGGTATCGAAATAATTCGTTAATACAAAATTTTGAGTATCAAAGGATTAAGGTGTACTGTTTCATTAAAAGTCACTTTAATAATGTGGAATTTCCTAAAATGATTAACATTAAGATTTAATTGATGTTATACAGTCGTGTAAAATACAAATCTTTTGAAAAAATGATCCGACACAACTCCTTCCTTTACAGCTTAATTCTATTCATCAGCAAAGCTTCATAAGGCTCTTCTCTTTATACGGCTTGATCAGATGAGACCATTGTGAAAATTATTCTAATTCCATCAGCTTAACACTTTCAGAGGAACGAAAAATAATGAATACACGCGTATTTTCTAAGGAAGATGCTGGGTTTGCCTTAGATTTTCAAGATAACCCTTATTGTTTTCTGCGGAAAAGTTTCTTCTGTCACTATACATTTTCCCTCCCGCTCGGTGTAGATAAATTCAATAACTTTTACAGCATGAACTATTCTCTAGTCGGTTCGGAACATTTATTGTCACCGCGACGTGCTTGACCTCTGATCCGCACGAGACCGTGGCTTGCATCACTGCATTATTAGATGACAAATCAGCTTCTCGCATATTCACATCGTTCGCGCTCAGAAGTCGAACAATTGGGGAAAATTGACAGGGAACGTAATCCCCGGTTAAGTTTAATAGGATTCCATTGCGGGTGGCGCAATAAAATAATAAGGTATTATAAATCGTTAACAGTGTTGCTACATGTACAGGGTGTTGGAAGTTTGACTGCCTTAATTTTAACACGATAGAATACATTAAAATAAACAAAAAAATCTTATGTGACGTGGGTCCTAAACTCGACCATTTCCGAGAAAAAAAATATCACGTTCTCGAACTTGATGTACAAAAGTTCGATTAATTAAGGAATATTCTTTATGCATAATTCTAAAAAATAATTAGACAAATTTAAAATTCATATCGAGCAATGCGACAACGGCGCGGCAGATAACACGAGATACTAAGCTGTCCAGTAATACGCAGTTCAGTTGGTATCTGGAATTGGACCGTGTCTGAGTGTTTTCCAGGGAGTGCGCGAATGTTGGATTCGAAGGTGTCGTGCGTGCATAGAAAATGGTGGTGGACATTTTGAGCATATGTTGTAGTTTGTTTTATACTTGTTCGTTTAAAAATTACTGAATTTTGCTTTTTGGTAAGTACCTAAATTATTTTTAATACGTATGATTATTTGGACGACGTGAATCTTTGGGTACTTTAATTACATATTTTTCAAATTCATAATTTGATTAAAAGTTCCTGTTTCAAGAAATTCATAATTACTAAAATTCGAACTTAAATTTAAGCACAACACTATCTTCGTACTACAAAATCGATACTTTTCGATTGTTATTATCGCCGACAATATCTAGCATTTGTATAGGAATAACACTACCAGTATCTAAAATATGCCAAGACATCACAAGAAAAAAAATGAACAGGAATTAGGTTCTAATAATCAAGATTCCGAGGCATAGATTCAGATAATCGAGAGGTAGTTGATAAAGCCTGGGATAAGGTCTTTATAGAACTATGTATTTTTCCTTAATTTTCAGAACTGAAAAAAATACAGAAATGTGAAAATAAAAACCTTAAATTACATAAAGAATTCATTCTTGTTATGTTACGAATTATATTTTATAGCAGAAAATAATTATTTGTATATTAACAGTTTATTCTATTTACTAGTACGTCATTCACATTCTTCAACAATTTAATTATATTACACGCACCCTGGTGCCGCAGGGCGCCAGCTGTACCTTTGATATCGAAGTTGCCGCGCGCCGCAGTGCGAAAGAGCTAATGGCGGTTTTGTCAGTTTCAATTTTGTGTTCGAAAATGCTGAAATTTATTCAAATCTCGTTTAAAGTAACACAAAAATTAAACGAATTACTTAGCAATAGACGATATGCTCTACAAAAATTGTTCAAATTCGTCTCCATGTGCTAATAAATATGCTTCCAGACGACGGTCAAAATAAGTCCGCATACGGCGTTTGTCCAATTTCATTAACTGAAGCAAGAATACGCTGTTGAAGATCTGCTGCAAACAAAAAAGACCTAAGGGTTCATATCCTGGCTTTGTGCTGGCCAACGTACAGGGACATTCGTCCTATCCATCTTTCTTGAAAGTTGGTACGAAAAAATTAACTGCACGAGAAACATGGGGAGGGGCACCATTATGCATGAAGGACAATTGGGCACGGATTTGTAAAGCGACGTCTTCCAACAAATTCGGTAAGGCGTTTGTTGGAGCTATAAATAAGCGACACCATTTAAACGTGCACTATCGGACTGAGTAACCTGTCACCACACCACACATTCACTGAAAACCGTTGCTAGAACAGAGATCTCTGTACAACGTGAGAATTTCAATGTCGCGAGTACTGCGCCTTAGGTCTTCCTCATCGAGGTTTATGATGTTTTTTTCGTTGTCGACAACATGTTGCGGGCTTTTCCATCCGCGACCTTCAGGTCAGGTCAGGTCAGGCGGATATTCCCTGTATCCCTTAATCTTTGAACTGCCTTTTGCACTGTTCTAGTGTTAGGTTGTCGTCTGTTACGGTAACGGACCGCATACAAACGACAAGTCTCATTTAAATTGTACTGACATTCTCCGTACATTAACACCATATTTGCTAGTTCTTGATCAGACAACATTTTATACGCCGACTAAGTAATACTGCAAGTATATTGTGAAGGTCACGTGGAACTTCAGCCAATTAGAGAAGCTCTTCACGAATGTAGCGAGTCCGAAGCATTCTGGCATTGCACGTGCACAAGATGCACAGGGTCGGCTTACATTTATGGTTAATTTTCTTAAAAGTTGCTGTTTCAAAAACATATTTCCGTACTAGTGTATAAAAAATACGCTTTAATTTGTTCTATCTAGCGGTAATTCCGGAAGTTTGTCCTACGTCTCTAAATTTTTATTCCCGTCTGTAAGTTATTTAGAATTGCAGTGAACGAAGTAGCAAGCGGGATATTTATATAAGCCCCCGGCTTAGGAAGATATCTCGCAGCTCAGATCGAATCAAATTTTAATTCTTCATGTCACATTCACTGAGCCCGGAAAGCGATGTCTTCTCGAAATAAAGGGTAACTTAATAGAATTTGATTTTTAATAATCGAATCCGTGACAGCTAATTTCAACTGTCGCATGTATCTTTGTCCGTTCTTCCCCCTGTCTCTAAAATATTTATTTGCTCATATCGGCCTGTGTAAGATACATTAGCTGGAATTTATTATATCGTGGACAAGAACAGGGTGGAACAGCAAACGAACAGTGCTCAGTATTTATTATGGGACGATAATCTTGAGGGGTAAATGTTACACTTGTATATTTTTGCATCACAGTCTTGTTTTGCGTCTGTCTTGTTGGCAGTACCATCAACGTCCAATAGCAGCAGCTACTTGCGTGGGTGTAAGTAAATCTAGGATGCATTGGATTACATCACAACGAAACTCTCTTTAAACATGTTTTAGGAATGAAAAAACTGCAGATTGGCTACACAAAATGCTTATTAAATCACAGTTAAAAAAACAAATCTTTGTGGCTTTTTCAACCCAGATGATCGTCTGAGTTAAGTAATAAATTGTCCACTCAAATTTTTTGTCAGGTAGACCAATTCTATTTTAAATATATACGCTTTTTATACCCGCAACTTTTCCCTTTACGGCAACGAAAAGAAAAGTAAAAGTAAACGACAAAGGCAGCAGCCAACGTTATCTGAACTTTGCTCACCGTTATTTCAGGATTTTCGGGATAATACAATTATTCTAATTGTATATTTATTCTACTCTTTTGGAAATACATGAGCGTTAGGGATAATTATCTTCCAAATCGAGAGCATCGTGATTATAATACCGGAGCTACCTCTCTACTCTAGATATCGACTTCGCGAGTGGCACAAAAGTTCCACAAATTTGAATTTCTATTACAGATTACCTGCTTATACAGGGCGAATTGTTTCAGCCATTAACCTAGGTAGATAGTCCGTAGGGAAAAGTTGAATAGAGTTCACGTATTTATACAGTCAAATCTGTCACTGGGTGTAAAATAGTTCAACTAAAGTGAATATTTTAGTTCCAAAAGTGAATTTGTTGTTATAATATGCTACAATATTAAAATACGCTTTAGCTCTGTGATATATAAGATATTTAACATTCGAAAGCTTATAAATAATATATTATGTAAGCAAAGAACTTAAGAGCATTTTTTATTCGTAAATCAATGTCCAGAGGAAAAAAAAATATATTTTTATAGATCATTTAACAAACTTTAAGTTGCAAGCAGTAATAGCTAAAGTAAAACATTTCGGGATCAAAAGTGGTATTTTTAGTTTCATATATGTCTGCTAACGTAATTTTAATTAAGAATCTTGTATATTTCAAGCTTTAGCGCAAAAAACTAATTATTCTTTATGACTAAAGTGGCTTTTAACCCAGCAACTAACTTCGACCTCGAAACTAAAAGACACACTTTAGTACTTTGGTATATATATATATATATATATATANCCGAGGCGAAAACCAGTGAAGGAGAACGCGAAAATAATATATAAAGCAGCAGCAGAGCAGGTAAACACCAGTTCACAACGTATTACACGAAGTAGAACAAAGAAGACTTGAAAATGGCAAGTGTGATCTTGCCGAAACGTCGTCCAGAACACGATTCTATCCAGAATCAAGAAAACCATACGCGGAGAGGAACCCGGAAACATCTTGACAACATATATATATATATATATATTTTATTTTGCACTAGAAATACTAAAATTTAGTACCAATATCGTATAATCAAAAATTTTAATAAAGTTTATCTTTAAATCCAAGGCAAAGTAGTGTCAAAGGAACTAAAGAACACTTCGGTTTCACTTTAGTGATCATTAATCATTGAGCTAAAGTGGCGCCCAGGTAGATAGTCCACGGAGAAGTTGAAAGGAGTTCACATATTTGCATAGTAAACTCTACTAAAGTGAAATTTTGAATCCAGATAACTTTAAGTTGAAATCAGTAACAGCTAAAGTGAAAAAGTTACTTCAGCGCTGAGTATTTCTGGAGCTAAAGTGGTATTTTTAGTCCCCCACACGTCTGATCAATGTACATACATATATAATATTAATTAATAGCGTTGCTTATTTCAAGTTATGTAGTACAAAAATGGAATATGTACCTCGAAACTGAAGTGTATTACTAAACATCGGTCTAGAGACTAAAAAAAGCTAAAGTGAATTTTTAAATCCTGAGTGAAAAACAGTAATCATCCGAAAAACTGAAATGCACTCTAGTTGGATTTTTATTTCACTGAATACAAGAATTTAAATTGTGACGTTTCGAGATACAATTTTTTGTTAATTTTTCACTTTATTTGACTTATTTTTCTCAATTTTGTGCACCTCGTTAATAGTTTCGAAATTTTTTATTAAAGAAATGGACTTCCAAAGTCTAACACAAATATTCTTGCCGCGAAAAATACCGCCGGAGCTTATTTTATTGTCCCGGCTACAAAGAAATTTAAGTTGTTATCCTGCGTCGCATCATTAGACGGAATGATGCCACTAACCATAATGGCAATGCTCAGCCGAGTCAAAGACTTAACATAATATTTCACTTGACAAACTATAGAAGTTTATAGAGCAATATTGTTGAGATAAAGTTTCGACATCAATAACTGCGGGGCTGAAGTATAAGTAAACAAAAAACCTCCTATAATGGAAAAGAATGGAAATCCAAAGAAAGATTTTAAATTCCCTTTTATGCGAAAGGCAATCGGGGCATTTTTTAGGAAATCATTTCCCTTCGACTTTACCTGTGAGCGGGAGGGCAAGAAACTGAAAAAAATTATGTAACATATAACGTAAGAGAACCATTGCCTAATATAAAATCTATTGTAACTGATGCACAAGAATTAATTGAATAATATGTGACTGACTCGTTTTGTAATTTATTATGGTAGTTCGGGTTTATTCCATTCGTTGTGATTATTTATTTACTCCTAATATTTCTACGGAGTTAAGACTGTTTTTTAATGCCAATACACATTATTTTGTTAGATGTGTTTTGTTACTTTTTACAGTCTGTACCCGGTGTTAGTTGTAACAAATACACATTAGTTAATTTGTCTGGAAAATGTATTTTTCGGCTAATTCAGGATCAATTTTAGTTACCTGATAAAATTTACAAGAAACTATTTCAAGCACTTTCGGCTCGAAAACGGTTAGTATAGTTTTTGTTATAATTGAGATTTTTTTCCCTAATTGACACACTTGATATAAATAAATATTTTAATTTAAACTTTTTTTTTAATCTATTTATAAGAAAACATTTCAAACATTTTAGGCTCGAACGCGATTAGTGTAGTTCTTGTTACAATTGACAATATCAACTTTTCTTATCCTTAATTTTATATTTTTTGTCCACCTAATAGGACATTATTACCTACTTTTTTTTGTTACATTCTACATTATGTTACAATCGCATCTTAACATGTTACAATTCACACTTACTAGCCTAATAAATGTGAATTGTAACAAATGACATACTATTTAACATTAGGTAGGAAAACGATTAGTGTAGTTTAATATAAATAAATACCATAAATAGCCACTTTAATTTCAACTATTCTTGTCTTAATTGTTAATTTTGTATTTGTCGATCGCCTCGTGTGCTTTAAATATTGTTCTATAGTTTTAGCATTATTTCTGATTTTTATTTATTAATTCGAATAGGTATTCTTTGTTAGAAAAAACTAATAGCAATAACAATTTGGCAGATACCTTGCGGTTTTAGAGTCTTTATTCCAGAGATCAACGAAATCTACAATATCGCCGTTGAAGATAAATACTGGTAATCAGAGTCCATTCCATTCGTTATTATCGTATTTTAATAAAAATATTATTTTGTAATAGGACATTATTAGATACTTTTTTTGTTATTTTCTACATTCTGTTACAATTGCACCTTAACATGTTACAATTCACACTGGCCTAATAAATGTAGATTGTAACAAATGACATACTATTTAATGTTTAACATTAGGTTCGAAAGCGATTAGTGTAGTTTAATATAAATAAATAACATAAATAACCACTTTAATTTCAACTATTCTTGTCTTAATTGTTAATTTTGTATTTGTCGACCACCACGTGTGCTTTTAATATTGTTCTTTTGTGATATTCATTTAATAACTCGAATAGGTATACTCTTTTAGATAAAACTAATAGCAATAACAATTTGGTAGATACCTTGCGGTTTTAATGTCTTTATTAGTCAATTCAGAGATCAACGCAATCGGCAATATCAGAGACCATTCAATTCATCGTGATCGTTTTTTATTAAAAATATTATTTTGTAATAGGACATTATTACATACTTTTTTGTTACATTTTACATTCTGTTACAACTGACACTGGCCTAATGTTAATTGTAACAAATGGTGTACTATTTAAATTTAGGTTCGAAAATGATTAGTAACGTAAATAACCACATTAATTTCAACTTTTCTTGTCTTTTAATTGATAATTTTGTATTTATCGATCACCCGTGTGTTTTTATTATTGTTTTTAATACCTCACGGTTTTAGGGTATTGGTTAGTTAATCCAGAGGTCGCGTAGGCGGCTGTATCGCTGTTACAGAGACGAAAACACACAAAAAGTAACTGGTAATAGATGTGACAATTAAATAATTGCTTATTTTTGTTTCTTTGTAACACTGCGCCTGTTTTTCATCAGGCGGCCGTTCCAAGTAGAGAAAATGGGACTTTGGAAAATGAATTAGTCTTACTCTAACTCTAATACAGCATGTATGTTCTCTGTCCTATACTTGCCGCCCACGCGGATGGCCAATTTTAGATATGTTTCCACTTCCAGACGGCGTGGAAGTTAATGCCTTGAGAAAATTTAGTGCTGCTAAACGTTTCAATGTCTTTAGGGCTCGATTTAGGCGCCCACGAAAAGTACGAATCGACCGGATTTACCGATTGTCGATACAGATCAGCATTTGTATAGAACGACACAAATGTACGTTACGATTAGAGTCAGACATATCAAATGCACAGTTGTTTTTGGAAGTTAAATCTTCCAGTAGGTTACGAAATAATCTTGGCAACTTGAAAACTTGGTATTCAAATAACAAACTACCTCTGACTTTATCAAATTTATAATTATGTTCTACAATAGATGCCAAACTACTCTAGATATTGATTATAAAATTTGTGAATCTATTTTAAATAGGGTTGCGCAATTTATCGATATTTCGAAATTTTATTTTTGTATTTGTACACTATCAAGTTAAAAGACACTAAAATGAAATAAAATAGTACATACTAAGTATTTATCGATGACTTTCGTTAACCTTATTTTAAAATACTTGAATTATTGGTGAATGATTGTCATTTTGATAGTATCAGTATTGTTGTCATTATTGAAATTAACTTCTCATTAATGCATAAAATTTGTACTTTACGCACTAGTGCATACTGTACAGCGCACGTAAATTTTTCACCAGTCGTTTTGTCGTACCAGTCGAAAAAGGTACATTACACAAGTTGCATAGAATATAATTTAGCGCGTAAGGTACTTCATTTTACGCGCTAGACACTAAAATTAAATAAAATATAAATTTAAAATTTCCAGTTTTAACTTGATTTTAGTCTGAATTCAAAATATTTAGATGGAATTTTAAATTTCGTAACTTCGTAAAATTCTTAAATTTTTAATTTGAAATCATATTAATTTTGAACTCAAAATTTCATATTCAGATTTGAGTTAGTTGAAAATTTCATTTATAATTTCTCGTTTATTCACAAAGTCTTCAACTTAAATCGAATATCTTGTATACGTGTATTTTTAGATAAAACAGATGAAAAAAAAGTTCAGAATTCAGTGGCTTACATAAAACAGTTATATCGCAAATAATAATTACCCGGAATTGTTTGCCAGGAGAACGCATTGTAGAATTGGAAATAATCACTCTTTGTTTAATGGAAACTATTATGTTTAACATATTAACGTGTATAATGAATGTTAGTTCTGTGTTAATATGATGATTATTTTATGACAATAGGTTTAATACTGAAGCAGCTGTCAGAAACATGAATGCAATATACTGGCTTTGGTTTGCCTAACCACATATATGTACATGCTTCTGTTAAACCAGCGACACCATAAACTTGCTGAATTCCGGTGAAAATATGGTAAGCCGATCTAATTGCGCTGCTTTTTAATACGTAACGAAGCCGATAGGATAACCACGGCTTTTGTTTGCGAAATTTGATGCTTACCTTAAAACAATTACTACATAATGCACAATGTTTTATCCCACAATTTAGACATTTGTAATTGGCAGTGCAATAGGGTGTTGTAAAATTATCTATTAAAGCATTTTTTTACTACGCGTAAAGTACTTTACGCACGTGCGTAAAGTACTATGCAGCGGTGCGTAAAGTACTTTACGCACGCTATATGTACAGTGAATGTCTTATAACTATTGAAATATGAAAATTCAATTAATTCAAAAACCGAGGTTTCTGACAAACGATCCCCTCAGAAATCGCTCAGAAACGCCAATGGAACTACTCACAATGACAGCTTTAATAATAACTATCATAATGCAAATTTATGGGACCGGGGTACATAAACCGGAACTAATTTAGGTGTCTGTCAGTAGCAACTATTTAAAAAAAATTTCATTTTGCCGCTTAAATTGCAATAACCGTCGGTGTGTATTTACACGACCTTTGCCGGCTTTGTAGGTTGATGCGGCGGCTGTATTTTTTTGTAAAAACCGACATGAATAATAAAAATCGTTACTATACGTGTAATCAAATTGAAATTACTCTAGCGGAAAGAAAATAAACATACCTATAATGCTATATGTGACTATTTACCCTCAAATCCCGCAACGGCCGGAGAACAAAATTATTTTTAATAATTTATATTAACACGGAGCTGTTCAGTTTTGTTTCAATCTATGCCGTAGTGAGCTTACTTGTTTATTTTTACGCAGAAACTGTGGTTTCACAAAAATTCGTAATTATCTTAGGCAAACATTGTGCTTTACTTTTTCCTCTGCCTTCTTTTGTTATTGCCATCAAATATAATTTGTCGTATAAAATTGTTTAATACACAGAAAATTTTTAAATCATGTATTACACGTAAACAGATATTTATGCCAACAAGTGCGTAAAATACCAAGTTTTCACCAGTAGTTTTGTCGTATGAGTCGAAAAAGGTACATTACGCGAGTTGCATAGAATATAATTTTATAATCTATAAATTATAACTAGCGCGTAAAGTACTTCATTTTATACGCTAGACACTAAAATGAAATAAAGTAGTACATACTAAGTATTTATCGATGACTTCCGAGTATCTGTCGGTAACCTTATTTTAAAATACTTGAATTATTGCTGAATGATTGTCAGTTTGATAGTATCAGTATTGCTGTCATTATTGAAATGTAAACAATAATTTTTCTTATTAATGCGTAAAATTTGTACATTACGCACTAGTGCATACCATACAGCACACGTAAGTTTTTTGCCAGTAGTTTTGTCGTATGAGTCGAAAAAATACATTACGCGAGTTGTATACAATATAATTTTACTACCGCAAAATATAATTACAAATTATACCTAGCTCGTAAAGTACTTAATTTTACGCGCTAGACACTAAAATGAAATAAAATAGTTGAATGATTTTCAGTTTGATAGTATTAGTATTGTTATCATTATTGAAATGTAAACAATCGTTTTTCTCATTAGTGCGTAAAATTTGTTCTTTACGCGCTAGTGCATACTGTACAGCGCACGTAAAGCATTTTACGCACGGTAGTGGGAAAAATAAAAAATTACTTTTATCCTAGAATGGCCACAAAAACAGATATCTGTTAGCGAAATTGGGTTCTTTGATTCAAGATGGAGGGTATAGAAATATTTAATAGTAACACTTTTTTCAGAAATCATGTCTGCGCTTTTGAAATTTTTATGAATAATGCTTTATATTGCTACTTGCCGCGCTCTGGAAAGTAACACTTTTTCACTAGTGATTTTTATTTTAATCCTATGATTGGAAAAACGTATTTCAGAAGCAAGTTGTATACAATCCTTTTTCCGGGTATTGCCGAAAAAATATTTGTAAATGAACAATTTATTCTCCGCACTAGTGCACTACTACTTTTATTATAATTATTGTATTGAATAAATAATTGCCATTGACAGTTTGGAAGGCCGAGATGACATATAATATGACAGCTCTCAGCACGAAGAACAAATAAATTTTTGCACTAGTGTACAATATGCACTATTGCGTAAAACTGGATTTAATATATTGTACATATGCATCCTTCAACAATTAAGTTTTATTAAATTGTATCCAACAATTGTCAATTTGGAACAAATTATAATAAAAACAGTTTATTTTACGCACTGGTGCAGCAGTATTAATATTATAATTAATATTTTGAACAACTGTCAGCTTGACAGTTTGGAAGGTCGCAGTGCTGTTACCGGGACAAATTAAAATACGAACCAATTATTTTTACACTAGTGTGATAAATGTTTATTTTATACACTAGTGTATAGAATAGTTTTACGCATTGTACATACGCATCTTTAGAAATAAAATTTTATTAAATAGTACTATATATTTTATCAGACAATTTAGAAGGCACATGACAAACTAAAATAAAAACAATTTACTTTANAATTCTTTTTACACTAGTGTGATAAATGTTTATTTTATACACTAGTGTATAGAATAGTTTTACGCATTGTACATACGCATCTTTAGAAATAAAATTTTATTAAATAGTACTATATATTTTATCAGACAATTTAGAAGGTACATGACAAACTAAAATAAAAACAATTTACTTTACGTACTAGTGTACTAGTATTGATGTTACACTTATTGTATTGCCATAACGGCGAAGAGACATCTAATGTGGCAGCTAGCTGTCAGTACTGTCTCTATAAGAAATGAAAACAAAACAAGAATTCGTGAATTTTGCACTAGTGTACGAAGTATTTCCTTTACGCACTCGTTCTACAGGGTGTGATCTTTCTTGATAGACACTACTATGCCTAAACACTAAATTTACACTAACACTAACTTTTTGCACTAGTGTGCAATGTCTCTATTTTACACACTAGTGTAAAATAATTAGTTACTCATATATGCAGGGAAATAATCAACAATTCTATGTACCATTGGCTAAAATGAAACACTTTACACACTAGTGCGAGAAACGACTGTTTTCACTCATTCGCTTCACAACATATTTTTCGGTAATAGAATGGGACAAACTGTCACTCGTGACAAAACTGTTACTTTACACATTTGTAACAGACAACTGTTGAATTTTCAAAGTTTGCACTATTCTTATTCTATTCCTGTTAGATACCTTCTGTTCCTTTTAAATTCATATGAGACGGGGGGTTTACATCAACGGGGCATCGTATAGCGATATTATCAACAAAAGAAACATATTTTGAGGAGATATATCAGAACTCACGAGGTACATCAGCTTAGAAGACAGCTTTACAACTTCACCTCAAATCCCTTTAAACCGGAAAAGTAGGAAGGAAGTTAATATCGTAAGATAAAATACAGCAGCAGTGGTAGCAGCCTGCTTGTTTATTAAGACAAAGTGCATAGTGTGCGGTAAGAATTAGCAAAGAGACTATAGTCACTACTGCTCGCTGCGCGGTTGCCATTTTGGCGGGTCACGCGAAAGGAAATCCGATAGATATGTTTGCTATAAGTTCGTAGTCTGAGTGGTACATTACAAATGTCTGATACTGTCCTTCTGGATATATTTTTGTCGAGAAATTTATGCTCCAGTGGAGCAATCAGTTTCATATTTCTATACGACATTTATATATGATGCAGTACACGAAAATTAGCCACAAGATTTCAAGTATGTCATATGCTGTAAAAATCATGAGTAAACATATTATTTACATATTTAACAACGAATGTGCACAAGCGAAACAGCAGAAAACGAATCATAATTGAATACGTTGCCAGATCGTTAGTTACGCAGAATCAAAAACATCAAGTTCAAATCGTCAACAACCTCACCTACAACTGCATAGTCACAATTGGTCGCTACACTGTTGCCATTTAGGCGAACCGAGGTAGAAAGCCCAAGAACTGGAAATAACACCGTCCGGCAATATTTTATAAAATTAGAATTGGACATAAACAAACGATGTTATTTACTTTAGGGATAGGAAAGCGTTTTTTTTTCTCCGGTTGGATAAAAATTTGTCCGAGGCTGCGACGGCCTACTTCACGAGTTCGTGAAACTTGAATTTACCTCGAACTTTTCTGCTCCATCACAAGTAAATAACGCTGAAATTATAACTTCGGTGCTACTAGAGCATTAATAGTTTTAATTTGAGAACTTTTTCCAAGGTTGGACGAAAAAATGGTTAAATACAGGGTGTTTGTAGACGAATGAAGCTTACTTTAAAGGTAGATTCTTCGGATCATTGTAAAGTACAATACTCGCAATTTTGTATAATAATCGTGGTTGATAGATATAACAAATATAAAAGTATATTCATTTAATTCTGTTTCAGTATTAGTGTTATCAGCTATGTTCATAGTAAACTTCTCTACAATATAATGTTCAACATTTTTAACATGTAAAATATAATTTATAGTGGGATATTTTAGTTGATGTCATACGTGTTATTTGGGACTGAATATTTGTCGGAAGTTAAGGCTTCTTACTTTCAGCGAAACTAACGAACAAGCCTTTCTACGTTCAAAGATTTAGGTACATCAAGTAACCCCTGTTTGGTGTAATTTTCTTGAAAACTCATATATTTTGGGACACCAACTTTCGCGCAAGAAGCAATTTTTATAGAAAACAGATTTTTAATTAAAAATCGTAAAATTCCCTTAAATTTTCTTGTTTCTTTGGCAATATCTTTTTACACTAGTGTGATAAATGTTTATTTTATACACTAGTGCATAGAATAGTTTTACACATTGTACATACGCATCTTTAGAAATAAAATTTTATTAAATAGTACTATATATTTTATCAGACAATTTAGAAGGCACATGACAAACTTAAATAAAAACAATTTACTTTACGCACTAGTGTACTAGTATTGATATTACACTTATTGTATTGCCATAATGGCGAAGAGATATCTAATATGGCAGCTAGAGTCAGTACTGTCTCTATAAGAAATGAAAACAAAACAAGAATTCGTGAATTTTGCACTAGTGTACGAAGTATTTCCTTTACGCGCCCGTTCTACAGGGTGTAATCTTTCTTGATAGGCACGCACTACTGTGCCTAAACACTAACCTTACGCTAGCACTAACTTTTTGCACTAGTGTGCAACGTTCAAAGATTAAAAATCGTAAAATTCCCTTAAATTTTCTTGTTTCTTTGGCAATATCTTTTTAAATTGATGTTCAATTATTTTCTGGATCACAAAAGTAAGTAATACAACTTCGTAAGTAATTACCTGCACATCCGAAGACACGTAGTTGAAAAAAAAAACTAACCTAAATCGAGTACGTATTTTATTAATGTGGAGGTAAAGAAAGCAATGTAATAAAGAAAACCACAATCGCTATTAATTTAAAAGACGGAGTGCTTCCGCGGAGTTCATTTTTCAATTTGTGTAGCTGCTGCCACCGGAATAACAGCTAGTGGATGCACTAAGGAAAACTAAGTTGCTTCAGTTGCATCTGAAAAACGTTTAGACTGTTAATTGGATATTCTGCAACTTCTCCAGCATCATAATAAACCTTTAGGTTATCTTGTATTTATTTCTACGTTTGAACTTGAATAATTAAAGGAGAGGAAATGAGCTTACTTTGGTAATATTAAGGCTTAATAATGTAGACCTTGTTTTCGACGAACCAGATATGGAAATAAAACTAGCAGCGGAACTTCATTTAGAGCAATTTTAATTACTCCCCAATTTTACACCTCAAGCATTTCGCGATATTTCACTCGAAATAGATCAAGTCGTTATGGATTTGTAACAGAATAATTAAATTAAAATATACTAGGCACATAAATTAAGGGATCTTAAAAAAATCACAAAATTTTGGGTGATATTCATAGGGCTGTAACTTGGAGGGAAATGGTCGTAGACAGAATCAAAACAAAGGAAATTGAAGCTTCAAGTGTTTAGTTTTCAGATCTTCAGCAGTTATTGAGTAATCATAAGAAAATCAACGACGTTATCGTCGATCAAACCAAAAAAGTCATTTTTGACTTTGGCAATCAATTACTCGGGAAATAATGGTCGTACAGAAAATCCAAGCAGGGTTTTGGAAGCTGCAAAGTATTCTCTACAAGTCGTAATTATGGGTTTTTGATAAAAAAAATTTTTCAAAGTGAAAATGTTGGTTAGAAAAAATGTAAAAAATATTAATTAATATTTTAATTTCTAAAGGTCACTCATGATTATTTTAACTTTCAAAGTAGTATATCTATGTTTTCGAGTGACCTCTAAAAATAAATATCAACGAACTAATATTTTTTTTATTGAATTTGATGAACAAAAGTATAGAAATAAATCACGAGACACGTAAATTTTAAAAAATTAAAAAATTATAAATATTTGATACAGTGCGGTAGTAAATTTTTTCATTGTTTTTATTTTTATTTTTTTAATTGAGGGTAACAGTATGCAAAAAGCCAGTCAATGAAAAGCCGTCACTGTTGTACGATTTTTCTTGTATTATTTATAGCACATCTATTTTCATTCTAGTTTTTGTTGAACAACACATAAATGTCACCATCAATCAATTCGAGTACAGACAACAATTATTCTACTTGAAAATACAGTTAGTGGAAATACTGGTGAGCCAGTATTGTAGGAAGCTTCATTCAAACACGAAATGTTAAAAATTCGAAAGAAGATTAAAAAATATCTTCCTAATTATTGTGTATTTATGTATACTATGTTTTAGCTTTCATTTTATTCTATTTCCACTGTAACCGATGCATTTTTTTTTAATGGCGCCGTATAATTTTTATTTTTTGAACAGAACAGAAGTTTCCGCATATGACATTGTACATTTTATACGTCGGAAAATACCTGAGAAAAATCATTTTAGTTCCTATGTCGAATTAAATGACCCATAGTCGAAATGACTATGTAAAATCATTTTCAGTGTCAGGGAGCGAGTCATCCAATATGCCACGGAAGCTTTGTCTCAACACTAACGTTTTTTTATAATTTATGAATCATTCTGTTGAGTGAAAAAAGTGTCACTTTACACACTTATTGTATAAATAACTATTTATTTAAGTAATGATTTGATATTAATTTGACTTTGTTCTGTTTCAGGTAATAAAGAAAATTATGCCACAGATAACACTTTTGGGTAAGCTAAATGACATTAGTTCTATTTTGTAAGAAAAATAATGAAGCTACGGTCAAGTTAAATGACGTTCTATGCATTTAAAAATAAAATCTTATAAGATTTACACTGACAAATTTTTTTAATAAAATATTTTTTATAAAATTACACACTAGATCATTGGTTATGTGGATGGCATAGTAGATAGATATACTTTTCGTGTAATCCTCCCAATATGTAAATTTACGTTATCGATATATGCGTATTTACGACACGTAAGTGTAATTTTACCGAGAAACAGGAAAACTACATAGTATTTTCATTTATATGAAGATTTTTTCTGGATGAAAATTTTGCCCTAGTTCTTGCGTCCGGGTGCATTTTCAAGTGAAATATTTAAACCATTTAGAGAGCAATATCCACTTCTTGAGATCGTTAAACTGAAAACAATATAGTGTAAGTAAAACAACAAATAAAATAAGTCTTAAATAGTAAGCTACAATCTGGATGTCAGCGTATAAAGGTTAGGCAAAGTTCTGTATGGTCATATTTACTTACCTCAGTATTTATTATAACATTATATTTAGGTGGTTAAAATATTGTGCTGTATTGTTACGCCACACACAAATGAATATAAACGTGCCTACTGAACAACTAACACAGTTCTCTACACGCGCGGTAACACCACACATGATTAATCTGATTGGCTGAGACAAAACAGGTCACGTAAATTCACACTTTTATTCATATATTTACATGAAATATGGTAGAAACACATGAAATATTAGGAATAATACATTTCAAAATATAAAGGTACAACGTAAATGTTAACATATGTCGCAAAAAGAAAATATACACACGCACAATGTATCAATCACTTCATAGAAAAATAGAAGAAACTATACACTCACACACAATGTATCAATACACTCACACTCACTATATACACTCACACACACACATACTCACTCACATATACAATATACACTCACAAACAATGTATCAATCGATTCATTTATATTTTTCGCGTATAAAAACTATTACAAATACATATGTAAAAATCCTGCGAATTTCCACAATTTTTATCAGTGTACTTTTTATTTTGACATGGTAGAAACACATAAAGGATTAGGAATAATACATTTTAAAATATAAAAGTACAACGTAAAAGTTAAAAATATCGCAAAAAGAAAATATAAACTCACACAATGTATCAATCAATTCATAGAAAAATAGAAGAAAAGACACTCACACACAATGTATCAATCAGTTCATAGAAAAATAGAAGAAAAGATACATTCACACACAATGTATCAATACACTCACACTCGCAATATATACACTCACACAGAATGAATCAATCAATTCATTTATATTTTTCGTGTACAAAAACCATTACAAATACGTAAAAATCCTGCGAATTTCCACAATTTTTATCAATATACTTTTTATTGTAACATATAGTCCCTTAAATCATAAAACGTTTTTGTTTTTTCATTTATTTATATATATATTTATTGTTCACGATAGTTATTTACTTTTGGTTTGGACACCTTGTATTTTTATGCAAAATGTGTCGCCCGCTAGATACTGAAATATTTTCTATATAATTTACCGTTCCCCAGACCATTAAGACTATATCGCAAGCACATAGCTCATCCCGCTAAATAATTTAAAACCGTTCATATTTCGCAGTGTTGCTCACACCGTCCTATACGGGATGTACTGTTTATACTTAAAAAACAGAAACTGGAAGGTGAGTTCCGTTTGGTGAAATACTGGGTGTACATCACAATCGTTTCCGTCTTTAACGCTGCGTTTTCGATATACAAAGTGTACAATTGTTACTGTGAAGAGAATATTCTTAATTCACATGTCAACATTTAGGTACCCAGGGGTTTTTGGGGTCGCCGACTCCGATGCCGAAGTCGGTTAAGCTCTATCACGTCAGGTTCAAGGTCATTGAAGGTCAAACTAAGAAAAGGTGGTCGAAAAAATCTGAAAAAAATCATACATAGGTTTTTTGGTTCGCTGAATCTGAATCCGATGTCGGTTGACCTCTATCACCTCACGTTCAAGGTGGTTTGAAGGTTAAAGTAAGAATAGGAGGTGAAAAAAATTGGAAAAATTTTTTACTTTTGTCTGTTTATCTGTACTGATTTCCTGCACACCTGTTTGTTTGCTTGTTAGTCTATATTATAGGATGGACATTTTTCGAGAAAAATAGAGGTAAAGCAACGGGACTCAAGTGTTGAACAATCCAACCATTCCAACAACTTTCGTAGCATTTATCAACGTAAATAAGTCTTTATTCGGAATTGATTTTTGATCGATGTGAACAAATTTCCTTTAAGGACCGAAAGGCGTCCTTTCTCTTCTCCCTTTTGTCAAAAATTAAAAAATGAATTGAAATAATTCGAGCAGACGTAACGTCCCGACATTGTACGGTTTTAATGACGTTTTAATACGTTTTATTTTGGTTCGGCTTGTTGTTATATACTCCTATAAAGAAACAAACGATGGGGAGAAAAGATGCGCGTCCGTTTGTTCCAATATGCCACTAAATAGAAAGCCACGGACGTGGAAACATCCTTAATGATTTTACTTCGGAGTGTAGGAGGGATGTGGTCAGCGCGAAAATTAAAATTTTAATTAGATCTGTTACTGTTTAAATTTGTTTAATTGGTCAATAATTCGGATACACACTGGTGGTAAAAAGTTAATTTCATGTTTACTCTGCACATAATAGTAGGAAAAGTATATGGAATATATTTTTGCGTGGCTCCATATTCTGATGGAGAGCAAAGTTAATTGAAAAAGTACTTATTCACTCTAAAAAATGTGTTTAAAAATTTTATTTTTGAGATGAAAGCAACTAATTACTCCGTTCATTATCAATCCTACAATTGAAATTTCCATTGAAGCTCTTGAAAAAGGTTTATTTGGGTTGCGGTGGATATTGCTGTTTCTAAATTTTTAGTTTACAAATTTTATATTATTCGAATGTTACGACAATTTGGGGAACACAATATTACCAGGGTGTAACTCTGAATGGAGTCATAGTTATGTAATTGTCATATGTACATAGGTATTGAATTTTCGAAATCGGTAGAGTTGCACTAACCAAATTTCGTCAGGACATAGGTAGCTAATACAATGTGAAACATCGGCTTAATGATAAAAATGTTGTCACCGCCGTTCTTGGTGGTGAAAATTCGAAATATTTGGAATTATTCAATTTTCGTGGCTGAAAACATACATCGGTATTCAGTTCTCGAAACCGAGAGAGTTACACTAACCAAATTTGGACAGGATCATAGCTAATACAATGCGAAACATGTTGTCACCGCCGTTCTTGGTGGTGAAAACTCGAAATATTTGGAATTATTCAATTTCAATTTTAAAAAAGTCGTTAGTGTTCAATATCACCCCCATTAACAGCTAAGCCCTTGTGGATTCTAGAGATAACACCATCAGTCACCGCTTTTACTATTTCAGCTGCATGGAACGCCCTTCGTATTCGAGCAATCAAATCCTCTTTTGAAGCAACGGGTGTAGAATAAACTTGGTTCTTTATTACTCCCCAAACGTAAAAATCTAATGGAGTGAGGTCGGGAGACCTCACTAGCCAATTCCACGGTCCTAGGTGACTCATCCATCTATCTTCAAACATTTCAGCCAGCTGTTGATCAATTTGATGTGATAGTGAGGTGGACCCCTGTCTAATTGATACCAACACTTCCTTAGTTGCGGCACGAGTTCAGGATTCTGGATGAACATTAAAATAGGCTAGCGCATTTATTACATTATCTTCATTAGAAGTTATTGGTTTTGGTCAAATTCTTTCTGCACAAATTCGACCATACTCTAGTTGATTTGCTCAAATTCTTCTTAACTTTTTTCTGCTCATTGGTGGCAAAGGATACGTCTCATTAAAAACTGTACATGCTCTGCTTATAATCCCATTGCAACGTCCGTGAATGAATAATACATTTAAAATATCAGCATTTGAATATGTATTGTTTCCCATTTCTTATAAACACTAAATTAAACTGTCACTGCAAGAGACTAACAACAAATTGACAGTTTAGTTGTTTGTTTTGAAGTTTTGATAAAAATTCCACAGCTATACTATACTCGCAAGAAATTACATGATTTTAGGTGATTACACAAAAAATAGTAGATAACTTAAAAACTAGAATAGCTTGATTTTACATTAATGTCCAAAGAATTGCAGATTGATATCTTGAAAATTAAAATTTACTCTAAACACACATAGCTATCTGCTAAAATGTCAGATTTGCTAATTTTTATTTTAGAGTATAACAAATTCTCACCAATTTTGAAGAACAAACGAACATCCGGCTCTTGCTTGTTTTAGAGGAGAGCTGGCAAAAATTATCCGCGTTTAATATTTCAGTTCTTGAACAGTCAATCTGCATTAAACGTTGAAAAGGTGTTATTGTCTAGGCAATTTGGAAGCGGAAGATGGCCTCAATTAACCAAATTCCAGCCTTCCTGTCGCAGTGCTCCCTCCCTTGTTCCCGTGGAAAAATAAAATCTAGCAATTTACACAATTGCGTTTCAACTTTATTAGGATTGATTACCATGTAACTTGCCGGTAATTACTTCTTTATAAAACCCCTTTTCAAGTTATTTCCGTTTTCTTTCACATTTACTTACCGAGAGGTTCCGCCGGCCATGTAAACATCGAAATTGTTCCACGTCGGTATAATAATTTAAATTAATATTAAAGTAATACACGCCAAAAGCCAATACATCACGGCGTTTGACGCTAAGTATCGTTTTAGCCCTGTAAACAATTTGTAGATATGTTTGTTTTACGTATCTGCATAATTTAGCTACGGCGGACTGTATAGAGAATGAAATACTTTTTAGTATAAAGCTACACTCATAAAAATTGTATGTAAAATTATACACTAGGTCATTTTAGAATTCATGTTTCCCATACTCTTCGATAACTTTGAATGAAAATATGCTGAGATATTTACCTAAGTAATGTACACAGTCAAATTTACTTCAGTATTTAGGTAGTTAAGACACGGTGCTATATTATTATGCCACAAATGAATCTAAACATGCCTACTGAACAACTAGCACAGTTACAACACTTCTCTACACATGATTAATATGATTGATTGAGCCAAACTAGGTCGTGTAACTTCACACTTTTATTCGTGTATTTACATCAAGAATACATACATAAAGGATTAGGATTAATACATAAAATGTAAAAGTACAACGTAAATGGTAAGAATACATCGCAAAAAGAAAGAAAAACGTTTAATTCTACACAAGGTAATGTATGTACAATTCATTTACATTTTTTGCATATAAAAATCATTACAAATGTGTAAAAAAACATTTGTGAATTTCCACAATTTTTATCAGTGTAAAGGAAATTGTATTTTGCAAGCTTGCTACTGTCTATACTCTAATAGTATCTTTCAGTTTTTGTCTAATAGAACTCTTACGAACTATTTGAAACTAATTACATATTAAACAAATTCATTCAATAAATTTTTATGCAACTAGTTTCAGCACAAGTAGCTTTATGACAGTTTTTCATGTTATATTTGTATATGGATTTTTACCAATTCGTTTTGTAAAGAGCTTTAGATAATGCAACTTTAAATTTTGTGTCTTGCTACACATACTATACACATTCGATTGAATGATAGTTTAACGTGGTACTGTGGTTTTGTATTATGGTTTCCTAGTTCGAATTTCATAATATTCAGGAAACTTTTCAGTTTCCGAAATTCTAAACTGAGATGAATTTCTTGTTTTGGCAGCGTGTCGTCTGCTGGTGTTACCGACAGGTATCGTTTGCTGCTTTGGCGTTTGGGGATGGCTAGGAACTTCGTGTGAAGTTCGGCGGAAATTTTTGGACACTTGGTTGAAATTATTGTTTTCTACACCGCACCTTCCACTTCTCGTGAAGGCGGAATTATAAAATTTAAAGTTTGTTGTAAAGAGAATTGTAAGAGCTTGCCCAATGCCATTTAAATATTTTGGAGTGATGCTTACCCTTGCTTGGGGGTGAAAGTGACGGAGTCAAAAATACCAGCAAAGAATGTCCCCTTTAATCTATAATCAACGGGTCTGAGCGTTTTTCTACAATCTTGGCACAGTTCCTGGAAATAGCTCCGTTTCGTTTTCATTTGGTCACCCTGTATATTGAATCCTGTATTTACTATACCAACATTATTATACAGAACGTCACATCAACCATCTTTTATATCTATATCGACAATACATCATTGAACTACATTCTTGCAACCTACTATGACTTGTGTATTTAATATAATATCCAACAATTCTAAGCAACTTTTTTCAGTCTTTCTGCTGCCATTAAAACACCCTGTCCAAGTTTGTATACGTCCTATATATAATTTGTTTGTTTTCTATCCGTATCATTGCTAATTCTGAAGTACAGATTTGCCACTTGATTTCACACATATATATTTTATATGGAACTCCAAACCGGGGTAACATATATAAAGTTTCTAGGAATTCAGAAACAAGTAAGATTGAAGTTTGGTACATGTAGAATCCATTAACAAAATACATCGACAACATAATATCAGTTTCAGCATTCTAGATGCATTAGCTTGAGAGACCCTTAATAATGCATATTATTTAGACGAGATACTACCGGAAATGTAGGTACACCAAAATGATATAATTATACAAAGGACAAGAGTAAAAGATTTGTAACTGAAACAGTGTTATGATATTTCACCATTTTTTAAGAGTAATAATGAGGGTGCCTTATATATTTCGGGAATTTTTATTGGTTTTCAAAATATTCTCCATGAAAATGAATACGCATTTGCATGCGCTTGGAACTATTTTCGAAGCAGTTTTTCCATTCCGATTAAGGTATCTCCAAATCATGCATTTTGAACGCATCAGCCGCTTCTTCTTTTGATGTACGAAATGTAAATGTACTCTCGAAAAACAGCACAGCAATCACTACAACAATGTATTACAAACTGACTTTCGAATATAGTCCGGTTTCATACGAAACCTACAAACTCGTAAAAAGTGTTACAGAATTCTTTGTAACTACTCGCCGAGATAAAATACATGTATATCAGCAGTCCCAAAACAGTTTTAAACACATTTTTAATTAGCTTTTGTTCTGTTTGACCTTAAACTTCCGATACAAGATTACGACATCAAAAGACGACCATTTGCTTAGAAGTGCTCCGAACGCGAACAATTTTTGTTGGATTTGGACACCTTGTGAGATGTCAGTACCGGGATTGTCCATACCCGAAATATAAAAGACAATCCTCGTATATCCGCCACGTCTCTAATCACGAGAATTCGCGCGGAAATCGATAACTTGTGTGGGTGAGGGTATGGCCTATTACGGTTCTGCAACCGCCATTGTTTTCATTCGGCAAATATTTATACATTTCGTAATAAGTATATTTGAACTGAGCATGATGTTCCGTGATTAAACAAAGGAAAATCAAAAAAGTTGTTCGCCACATACGCGCGAGGCGAGACCGGTTCCCTGATATTTAAATTAGATTTAAATATTTTGCATACATAGCATTTAAATAATGTACGGAATAAAAATTGGAGTAACGGCACGTTTTTAGCAAACATATGTCGGCTCTGTGACCGAATTTGGGTCGAAGTGAGATGGTAACTTAGTTGTTGAGTTTCAATTTTGTGTGTGCGGAATCAAAAGTTTTATTACGTTGCAGTTGCTGCTGTGGAAAGAATGATTTTGAAATACAATTAAGACGGGATTCATTAACGGCTGAATAAATGCAGAAGGTGGGCCAAAATCTACCTCCGTAAGCAGCATATAGGGTTGAACAATTCAATACTTACACAAGCTTTAGTAGCAGTTGTAGCAGGCAGAAAGAAATTTCAAATTAATTCGAAAGTGTAGTGAATTATTGGAATGGATCTTTATTAAATTTGTTGAGAATCCTTGTGTAGTCTTTCCGAAGTCAGTTGAACATGTATAAAAACGCCTAGCAATAAAATTTGATGAGTTTCATTCCGCATTGCTGCACTGCACTGCTAGGCAATTTGTCAACAACGGAAATTTATGTCCGGTCGCCCAGTGCGGCTGTGTTCGTGCGCCGTTTGCCCTCGCGCGCATTCTTCAACTGGGCGTATACATTTCTACCACTTCGTTTAGTTCGACCAGACCTGTATATGGGTATGGCTAAATAAATATGGGGACAAGTTTTTCGGATATTTCAATGCCGAGAGCTCATTATTTGTAGAGTATCTACAAAAGCAGCCGATGGGAATCGTGAACGTAAAAGCATGTGATTAATTCCTTATAAAAATTTGTGGGACGAATAAGCTTAGTACAGATATATTTAAACCCCAAATCTGGGAATCCGTGATACATGAACCCCCATAAAATACGAGTCCGTATTTAAATTTTTCATACTTCCTTCCGCTATATATTTTAGAGAGACAGCGGGCATAAATATTACCTATTGTGGTAATCAAAATAAACTTTTCGGAATAAATATGGCTATAAACATAGGGTATCTGTAAGCTGCTATCCGGGATATCGGATGCTCTCCAGTAAATATGTCGGTTTGCAGGTGGTCTTACCGGATCTCATTCATACTCTACCGGTCAGCTTTACTTCAGAATCTTCGTCCGTGAAATATATTTGATTCGTTTACGTGTATCCTGCTACCTTTAAGCGTATTTTATCGATGCCAAAACGGTGAAAAGTGTGTGGCAGTTCGACGTATACCCAACAAACTACATTTCAATCCAATCTTCGATATTTATAAGAGGACATTATCCGAAGATCGCACTCCGCTTAGTTGTATAAAAAAATGCCCGAAAGTGCCCCGCCGATATGTAGACTGAAAAAGAAAAGTAGTGATAACGGTACTTTACATTTTAGGCACTAGTGCGTAAAATGAAACTTTGAACACTAATGAGTAATTGAAACTTTACACACTAGTGTACGTTTTTGGACATTTTCCACGCTTTATTTTTTTTAACCACTTACGACTTCAAATTATTGACTCATAGTTATGTTGAGATATAATCTGATGATTAAATTTAACTATCTAATTTAAACATGCCTTTTAATCTTAATAACTAATATTTTCAAGTAATACTTTATTTACCTACCTTCTTATATTATTTTATTTTAGGCACTAGTGCTTAAATGAAACTTTGGACACTAGTGCGTAATTGAAAGTTTACACACTAGTGTACATTCTTTTAGAAATAGACATTTTTTGACGCTATATATTTTTTAACCACTTGCGACTTGAAACCATTTACTCAAAGTCGTGTCAATTATAATGTGATGCTTTAATTTAACAACGTAATTTAAAAACGCATCTTCTATTACGGATGAAATATATTAATCTGGACGTAAATAACTATAATAATTGTTCCAAATAGTACTTGTTTGCTTTAAAATAATACTATTTGCTGATGCATGCTGGAGTGCATTATATAATTACCTACCTTATAGTGTTATTTTATTTTAGGCACTAGTGCGTAAAGTGAAACTTTAGACACTAGTGCGCAGTTGAAACTTTACAAATTAGTGTATAATATCATTTATAAACTTTTAATTGTCGATGCATGCTCAAATATAGTAAGTCTTATTTTATTTTGGGCACTAGTGCGTAAAATGCTATTTTGAACGCCAGTGCGTAATTGAAACTTCACACACTAGTGTATATTTTTTAGAAATAGACATTTTCCAAGCTGTATTTTTTAAGTAACCTTTTGTGACTTAGAACTCTTGACTTACACCTTCTGTAAACATGCATTATGAATTAATAATTTAGTGCACGTGATGGTGGATACAAGAATATAGTAAATAACTATCTACCTTATTACCTTATGTTATTTTAGGCAGTAGTGCGTAATATAGAACTTTAGGCACTAGTGCGTAATTAAAACGTTGCACATTAGTGTACATTTGTCGCACTTTATATATTTAACCACTTGCGACTTGAAACTATTAAAAGCTTAAAACTATGTTTTTTATAAGATACTTAAGTGTGACAGTATGGACAATATGAATGAAAAATTTGCTGCAAGTATTTTTGAATCTGGACGTCCATAACTAAACCTGTTTCAAATAGTACTCACTTTCTTTAAATAATAATATTAGCTGCTGATATGCAGAAATATAATAAATAATTATTTTATTTTAGGTACTGGTGCGTAAAATGGAACTGTAAACAGTAGTGCGTAATTGAAACTTTACACACTAGTGTACATTTTTTTAGAAACGGACATTTTTCGCGTTTTATTTTTTTTTACTACTTGCAACTTGAAACTATTGGTTTAAAATTATATATTTTCTATCTGATGCTAACGCTTGACAACATAATTTAGGGGTACCCTCCGTAAACATCCATTATGAATGAAAAATTTTGGTGCAATGGGCCACATGATTTCCAACAAATGCGAATGCATTTTTAAAGTACAATAACATGAATTTTCCGACCCGCAGCTGATAAACTTTATAGATTGGCCAAATTTAAAACGTTGCAACTAAAAAAATATAAAAATGATTTTTCAACCGTAGTGCCAACGCGCGGATGTAAATGTGTACTTGCAAATTAACCAACACAAATAAGAGTATTTTCAAAATAGAAATATACAAACATGTGGGAAGCGCGAAATGTAGTAAATAAATCAGCCCCAATTAATTAATGAAATGTGCATGTTGCTGTGAAACTTATTTCATTTGGCAGGTACGAAATCTGAATAATTATAATTCCAGTAATGTAATTGATGAACAGATTGTTTATTTTCGGAAACTTTCGCCGGACTGCTAATTATCTTTTACATCAATATCCCATGCAATAACCACATAATTGCAACTACTATTCATAAAATATTAACTTTACGCATGATGAACATTGCGTAAAATTAATTATGTTGCATTAGTGCTTAAGGAAATTATTTTAGACACTAGCGCATGTCAACAGCATTGACGGATTGTTAGGAATAGCTACACTATAGTACACTGCACGCACTACACAGTTCACTATAGTACCAAGTATAATAGTACCTAATTATCTAGTTAATAATTATTATTTCTTGAATTTGAATGTCACTGAAATACCCCTGTGGTAATAAAATTCGTCACGCCGCTGCGCCAGCTGCGGGTTTAGTGACACTAAAGTAAATGTCAAATAATAGTTTCGAGCAGGTAATTGCTAAATAAAACGGCAGAGCCACAAAAATCGGGCATAAGTTTTTGAACTGCACTTAACCGTTATAAAATATGGCTTTATATCTTCATAAAACCAAATGTGACTATTAGGTAATAAGGTTAGAGGTACTAAACTATTATTCGAAAACACTTTTGTGCCCTCGTTATGTTTCAGCTAACAACAACACCCATATTTTACACGTTGACGTAATAGTCGTTCGTTAAGCCATTAAAAAGTTCGGGAAAGTTTTTCGCCTCACCTTTGATTTATTTACCTGTGTTGCATTAATAGATATTTTTCCGTTGTTGTGCGTAGTAAGAAATAAATTATATGTCATGGCGATACGGTATTGTACTTTACGCATTAGTGTACTAGTGCGTCATAAAATGTTTTATGGACCCATGCGTAACACACTGTGTACAGTGCATAAAATGAACTTTTTGTACTAGTGCGCAGTTGAAACTTTACAAGTTAGTTTTTAATATATCTTATTAAGACTTAGGCATTATTGCATAAAATGCTCTAGTATACATAACTCGTGCGTAAAGTACCTTTTTTAACTCTTGATATTAGTGAAACTACTACGCACTTATTTTGTCTTCTGATGTAATATTGAAGTAATGATTTCCGAATCTGTTGTGACAATGAAGTGTCCTTCATCAAGCTTACACTTCACGGTGTCGACAATGTGATGTAGAAAAATGATACGAGATTTAATATCTTAATGGACAACGCGGGTTATGTTTATATGCATATAAAATTGTGATTAATGTATAGGGGTTTTCATGGTGTTGCTGAATTGGGTTCCGTGAAATTGCCAAAAAAGTGACCTTTTTTCCAACATTTATTATTGTATGTCTTAAATTACGTCCCGGAAAATTTCGAAAGCAAGTTAAAAACGGCCTGTAGCAGTTGATTTATTTTTTTTAACGGTTTCTTCCGAAACTACGCTAAATTCAAAAATTGTTTATGTCATTTGGCTCACTTAAGCAGATAGGCAACCAGCAATACATTTTTATAGATTTTATTACACAGTTTGTAAAATATGAATTAATGCACAAATAACAGACTACCCTCCGTAATTGAAAATATGGAATTCTTTGATCCCCGAACGATATTGCACTAACTACGCAGGCGCTTAGCCGGTTCAGAGCTCCTTCCGCGAACAAAGCTACTGTTTTAACGTCGCGAGTAAAATATACCCAAAAATTATTAAGCTGATGAGTTCTGTGTCAGCGGAAACTACGGAAAATGATAGGAATTCATCAAGAAATGAAGTAACTTATAGCCCCGGTGTCTCGGATAAACACGTGACAAATCGGCGAATACTTAAACTCGCAACTAACATTTCACAAAATTCAGTGGCATTAAACTGGGATAACTTGGGTTTATATATCTTCCCGGGTAATTTTTTTTGTTGTAAGGTGTCGTCCTGTACTCTAAAAAAGTTTTTTTTTAAACAAGACTAATTGTTCTTTAAGAAACTTCATCCATAAATTTTATGTATGCTGTTTATGTTAGAGGTCTAGTAAGAATTCAAAAGATAAGTATGGTGACCTTGAAGTCAATTATCAAGGTAATTTCAAGGTCAACTTTAATTTTTTAAATGGAAACCCATATTTTTTTATTGCAGATTCCTGTTCTGCGGGTATGAAACTTTTTTCTGGACATGCTTCGAGTGCGCTATACTTTTACTGTTCCATTTTAATTCTCAGGATAATTATCTCAAGAAATAAGCAGGATGGTGAAAAATACTTCCAACAAAAGTTGTCAGGTTTCGGCGGGATCAAATTACCGTGACCATAAAATTTACCTTAAGGTCGATTATCAAGGTCATTTCAAGGCAAACCTTGATTTTTTAAATAGCCTACTACTCGACGATTAGCCATAAGATTTCATGTATGTCATATGCTGTGAAAATCAGAAAATAATGACCGTGAATATTTGCGTGCAAGGTTTGTTGATGCTATTTAAGTTTCGCTTAAGGCATCCTGTAAGGTCTGGTAGATTTCAATGAATAAAGAATGAATCAATTTAACTTTTATTACGTTCTTTAGTTTATTTACTGCCAGCGCACAATAAATTTATTCGTAAGCAATTAAGTCCGAGGAATAAAAACAGATTACGTCTAAAGAAGTATCTATTACCAAGCCCTTGATGCCTTAGGAGAGATAGTCGTTCCACCTATTGAAGGAATGTATTGGGGCACGGTTTTACATCCATCCGGATAATGCCGTTCTATCCGAAATTGAATTTAAGATATAACGCAGCCTGGGGTACATAATCCTGTCGCCACGCACAAATAATGACGTCGAAGTTGAAAAGTAATAAATGAACCGTATGTCGGTTTACCCATTCATCCATTAAATAATTAATTTTTTGAATCGATAGCAGTTATCTACCTGCTGTCGTTGTTTTTTTTTTTAGTTTTATTCAGTTCGGCGATTTGAATGTCTACCGGCCCACATTTTCGCGATGAATAGTTAATGGGTTAAAAAAGTAATATATACTGCGTCCCAAAATGATGGAACAAATTTCATATTTTTTTTTCCAGTTCAGGTTTTAAAATATCGCTGAAACAGGTCAATTAGTAATAATTTTTTTTTTCGAGTCTCTTGTGAAAATATGTTAGTTTATCATATTTTAAGAGCCCCCTCAAAAAAAAATTTTTATAGGTCGCTCAAGATTTTTAAAAATTTCCAAAAATATATATATATTTTTTAAATTTTTTAATAATCTCGACTTTGAAAATTTCAAAACTATATTTTAATTTCTAAAGGTCACTCATACTTATTTTAACTTTCAAAGTAGTGTACGTATGTTTTCGAGCGACCTCTAAAAATAAACAAACTTAAATTTAAAAAAATTAAAAAATTATAAATATTTGATACTACTCACAGTGCGGTAGTAAATTTTGCCCCGAGAAATTTTTTAAGTGTCTCGTGATTTATTTCTATTCTTTTGTTCATCAAATTCAATAAAAAAATTATTAGTTCTTTGACATTTATTTTTAGAGGTCGCTCGAAAACATTTTAGATACACCACTTTTAAAGTTAAGATAATTATGAGTGACCTTTAGAAATTAAAATATAGATTAAGGAACAACAAATGAAGATAATGGGGCATATTTGTAATATTATGTGGTGGTATATATATTTTTGGCAAGTAATCGATGATACCCTCACCTCTGCCACTGGTAAGTTCCTAAAGCTGGTAATTTTTTATTTCATACCTACTGTCATACTCAATATACGCACCAAATTTGGTTAAATTATCTCAAGCGGTTTAGAAATTAAAAATTAAACTGATTTCTTTTTAATTTTTGACACGCTGTAACTGAACAGTGGCTGTCTCAAGACCCTACATTTATGTAGCAAAGGACCCTTATTTTGTGCCACAGAATACGCCCCTGGACTTTTGACCTCTACTTATAAAACACCCGGTATATAATTTTATTTAAGAATTGTTTTTATTCATAAAACTTGCGAATGAAACAGGTATATAGGTAAAAATACGACTTCTATGATTATACCTATCTTTAACATTTCAAGCTAACAAGTGCCAATAAGTAAGAAATCTGAGTAGTATATTGTATATCTACCAGTTTTTTTTATCGGAAATTAATTTCTTACAATTTGCTTTGGACAAGATAAAGATGATAATACCACAAATACACACCGCGTTTGATCCACAATAATAGTAATTTTTTTCAATACATTTTTTAGTGATTTGTCCGACATATGACAGTTTAAATATTTATTTCTATTTTACTATTGATGTAGGTATTAGGTTTAATTCAGACAACGATTAAGACGCTCCGTATAAAAACTTAATTTGTCTTAAATACTGTAAAATCCTAAAAAGCATTTGACGTTTTATTATGAAATAAAATAGTAATTTAACTCGAAACGAATGGTATACTAAAACTAAATAAAACTTTATGTTAGTTTCACAATGCCCCGAGAACGGCAAATAGTATAATTGGACAAATTTAATGGAAACATCCAATAATAGTAGTCAATGAGACTGGTTTGTCCCTCAACTAAAGGTACATAAATTTATCACATCACGGGTAAATGTCGCCTCATATGTTACACAAACGTAAGGAGGAAGGTCTTCTTGATTGGCACATTGCCGTAAAAACCATCTACAAAAACGCCCGAGGGTAAGCGTCTTAAGGTGCGATGTACGGTACAAGATGAGGTTCCTATTTGCTGTGCGAGTCGTCGAGTGCTAATTGTGGGGTCTTCGTCAAGATTTTCCAACACTGCATCTTCAACATTAAGGTTCACTTGCTGACCACGTCCTTCTCCTCGAGGAATAACACTTCCCGTATCTCGCAGCCGCTGAACGCTCTGTAGGACTGTATTTGCACATGGGGGGTGACGTTGTGGCCATCGTTCCCGGTACAACCTAGTCGCCGCGAGCGCATTTTCTCCGGCTGCACCATACACTAACACCATATCGACACGTTCGGAAATAGTAAATGCATTGTTTTCTCGGTTCATTGTAAAACTTGTTTGTGCACAAACTAAAAAATTAAGCAAAGTAAGAAATAAGAATCTCGTTTTTAATGTAATCGGCACGCTATTCTTATTTTTTACTTCTTTATAAAAATTACACTGTCACTATCGTGGAATTACAAAATAAAAAATTTTGTCTGGAATCTTTCACTTTTTAACACTGATGGGTCGATGGACGATGCTTAATATTTAATAATTGAGTGAATAATGAATTCAATACAAATACAAAATCAGTTGACTGCACAAAGTTTTTGACAATGTAACCTAACCTTCTTTTAGTATTACTAGTATTAGATTCTACCGACTTAAATTATAAGGTTGCATCTCGGGTTGCATAAAAACATTTCCATTTTAATAAATAACACAGGGTCGGCTTTAATTTACAAAAGAAAAGCGAAGGCAGAACTTTTTCGTATAAGACTTTTCTGTTACAAATATCATCAGGAAGCTGTAGTTTAATTTTTATAGATTATACACGCCACACCCTGTATAACTTAATAACTGTTTATTAAATATTTAACATTGTCGATAGAATAAAAATGGCAAGGAGAGTTTTGCGAGAGATCCTGTGTACAACCTCGTTTGGAGCAAAAACATGCCAGAGCAGATTTGTCCACGGGTATGCCGCTTCAAATAAACAGAGTATGCAGATGCATTAAAAAATTTAGGCGGCAGCAGTTGCATTTGCTGAACTAAATACGAAATAGCGTAGATTAAAAAAGATGTAAAATACTCCCTATTACAAACATTAAAATACGAGCTACGTGTAGTTCTCATACGCAGTAAAATGAAATCGTCCGAAGAAGAAATATCACTTATTTTACACTCTCATCCTCGCTGAAATGTAAATTAAATACAAATATTTAAATAGGCTTAATACAAAATGTTCAGTTTCAGCTTCACAGCAGACGTGTGGTAATGTGCGGTGTCAAACTTAAGCAAACACGTAAAAAACTTCTGCTCTTTTAACGAACTCATTTCATCACAATAGAGACAGTACATACATGAAAATGTGAGCCGTAAAACGTCCCTCATTTCACCTTGCCCCAGATAAAATTTAAGAACGCAACTAATCTCCATTGTATCACCAAATATTGGGAGAAATAAAATTTGCACATTATAGATTTCTTTGGAATTAAGAGGGTATTTATTTGAATCAAAATGCTAAACATTTAGTTCTAAAATTAATTGAAACAACTGAAACGAATTAATTGAAAAAAGTTTTTTTTGTATTTTCCCCAGCACTTTTTCGTAAATTTTTGCTATTTTTGACCTGTCCTTGAGGTTAGGTAATTCCTGTGCTGTGATAGCTCAATTCTTACACCGGATTCGTGATCAGGACGCAAAAATACTACGGATAATATATGTCGCATGAAAAGTACAGACAACTTTTTTTGTGTGTTTTGCGTTTTATTTTAATGTCCCACAAAAAAGCAGCTATATAATAACACAATAAATTTGTTAAATTTGCTTAGTGCATTTTTGTTTCACAATCGGTTCAAAGTTGAACACGCGGTGCATACATATTTGAATAGTAGCCGAATACGGTACAGACCGGCGAAATCAATCGACTTCTAAGAAGGCAATATTCATCCCACACCTTTTGATATTGACAATCTACAACTCATTTCATATTTTTCCAGGAGGCACGATTCATTGTTTGGTCCCTGGAGATAAAATGTGTTACTGAGCTGGGGGCTTTTGCTCTCGTTTTCCGAATCATGGAACACACATTTTTTCCCTATAATACTCGGCTGCGAAAGCGGCCAGTTTTCCACGATAGTGCCAAGTAAGTTATCCGAGGAATGGGGCATAACGTTAAATTTGGATTTTTATATTTTCAGATACTGTTCGAATAAATATCCAAGGCTTACATTAAAAATTTCTGGTACGTTCGACAGAACAGATATTTTTAATTTTCACAGAAGAATGTTTTTCTTCTTACTCGAAAATTTTGTCATAAATAATATTAAATAAATTAATTAGTAAAACTCACTCAATTTATTCAATTCAATGAAACAAGTTAACACAAAAAGAGTACCGTATTTTTTATCTTCTCTTTACCTTAAAAATATCAGGAGACAATTTGGGAACACTCTGTATATTGCAAACGAAGCATTTGTGGCGCAGCTGGATATTACAATGTATTCATCAGCAGTATTCGTCACTTACGTATTCAGAACTGAGAACTCGGAAATAGTATTCATATGTGATGAATTGAAAATCGAACAACATTCAAATAATAAAAAGGCTTTTACCTCTTCCAAAGGGCAAGCAACGGCATGAGATGAAAACGCGTTATCAACCACTGCACAAATTTGGAAGCATACGCAACGGCATCGGTGATACCAGAGACGAGCGCAAGACCACACCCATCGTCCCACTTCGCAAGCATCGAGTCGCGCGCAGCGGTGCCTTAGACGTGTCGGAGACACGCCCTCTACCCCACTTCTCAGGACTAAAGGCGCACGCAGCCATGCTGAGGCCCTCTACCCTATTTTACAGGACTAGAAGCGCCCCATTCCCACTACTGTACTACGCAGAACCAGATATACGCGCAATACATTGAAAGCATCTTGTTTTCCAGGATAGGCTGACAAAATCAGCAATGCTTTCGGATGAGTAGAACCTGGTTATCTCTTCTAAAGATTAAGATAGTGTGTGATATACCATCGCGCAGATCCGAAATCATAGCAACGGCTCCGGCGATACCGCGGACGAACGTGGGACCACCCCACCATTCTACTGTGCAGCGCTGCCGAGGATGTACCCGAGGCTACTCCACAGGACTAGAAGCGCGTGCAGCTGTACTGACATTATCGAACTAAATAGTTCACTAAACCAGACATCGGAGAGCAATGAATGCTTAAAAGAACAGTAACAGATATTTTTTATTAAATACTTTAACCTGTCTTAAAAACCCTACAAAAAAGTGGAATATCCGAAACACAATACCCTGGTATCTATATGTTTTTGGGATCGCTGAACACGAATCCGGTGTCCGTTTGACTCGATTAGCTCTGGTTGAAGGTCACTTGAAGGTCAAATGTAGAGAATCAATTGCCAACAAGGTAACCATACATACGAGTACCTATGCGTTTTTGGGGGTCGGTAAATCTGAATCTGATGTCCGTTTGATCCGATCAGGTCTGAGTTAAGGTCAGTTCAAGGTCAAACGTAGAGAATCAATTGCCCACAAAGTGAACCTACATATCTATACGTTTTTGGGGTCGGTGAATCCCAATTCGGTGTCCGTTTGATCCGATCAGGTCTGAGTTAAGGTCAGTTCAAGGTCAAACGTAGAGAATCAATTGCCCACAAAGTAAACCTACATATCTATACGTTTTTGGGGTCGGTGAATCCAAATCCGGTGTCCGTTTGATCCGATCAGTTCTGCGTTAAGGTCAGCTCAAGGTCAAATGTAGAGAATCATCTGCCAACAAAGTAAACCCATATATCTGCATGTTTTTGAGGTTGCTGGCTGCGAATCCGGTGTCCGTTTGACAACATCAGATCTGGTTTAAGGTCGGTTTAAGGTCAGTTCATATTGGTTTAGTTTGTTGGCAATTGATTCCATTTGACCTTAAACTGACCTTAATCCAGAGCTAATAGGGTCAAGCGGACATCGTATTCGGATTTAGCGAACTTAAAATCGTATAGATATATTGCTTTACTTTGTTGACAATTGATTCTCTATTTTTGACCTTGAACTGACCTTAACCCAGAGCTAATTACGTCTTTAATCTCAGAGACATCGCATCTATCCTATTTTAGTTTGATGGTAGGTATCTTTTTTTCTTTAATCTCAAACATCATACCTCCTTTTGATACAATATAGTTTATTTTTGTCTTTAACCGAGATAAGTATATTTCATGTATGTATTTAAATATTAAAAGATTTGCAAAAGCTGCCTCTTCCAACCTTGGCGTCGTTTTTTCTAAACTTTATCTTGTAGTCCAAATAAGACACATGAAATACCAATCAATAAGCCCCACGAACTTTGTCTCGACGTCGTAGAGGTGGGTGCTAAATTATTACCTCTCCGAATTATGAATAATAAATAGTCCACCCATAACTCGTGTGCTTTTAAGATTAGTTTATTATATAAGGATATAATTAAGTCAGGGCGTATAAGTAAGGCATCTAAAATAAGTTGAGACGGTAGTGGCACGAAGTTTAAAGTACAGAGGAACCGAAACGGGAAGCTGGCTGTGTCAAAGGAGGGTAGAAACGGAGTATCATACCCCTTTTATTCCCTAACAACTTATACAAAGCTCGGCTTTCTTGAGGATTCGAAATGTGTTTCTCCAATATAACTTAAGCGCAAAAATGGTCTAGGCGGCGAGGACAACTTTATAATGTACGAGGCGACGTTTGCTACGAAATTGTACGTAAATTATACAGGGTGTAGCTGAGATACTGGGACATATTTGAAGACTGGAATATAATAGAAATATGTGTCATAATAATGAACAATTGTAGTAAATTATATGTTCGTCAGTTCGTGGCTCTCCACGCGTATTACGAATGATACTAGAGACTACAGTTGTCCAGCTATGTAATGGTTGAAAGTACTACGACTTCAATAATTTTTTTCTCGAAAACTGTAAGGATTTTACAAAAAAATTTTTTAGGATGTTGACTCCACTTCTCATGCCGCATCTATTCCCAAATTTTTCTGGATAAGTTGTGAATCACCCTGCATATTCGTTTGTTTCAATTGTTTACTTTTAATTCATTCAAGTTTCAAGCAGAATTGTGCGAATAATCCTTTTGCAGTTCTATTTCTGAACAGATGGTTATTGGAAACAGTAAATATCTTAGTATGAGTATGCTCTTGTTAGGGTGTAAATGTTAGTAATTATGAAACGTTGAAAACGAGAACATAACTTTAAGTAAATATAAATTTTAAAATGCAGTAAAAACATGTAAGAATCCTGTGGATGATCCAGTGAAAATTCGATATCTCGAGTGACACTGCGATACGATTTTCCATATTCGTATCCACTTGTTGCTTTGGGCCATGATTTTCAGGGCGAGAAACGACACTACCAGTATCAAAAAGACGTTTATACGAGGTCTGGTCAGAAAATAATCGAACTTTATTTTTTAGACTTCATTATTAATTTTATACATTATTGCTACTTGTCTCCCTCAAAGTACTTCCTTTCCTTATTCTCACAATCTTTCCAGCGGAAAGCTTAATTTGAAACAGCTATTAAAGTCTGTGATGAAATTGCTTTGGTGTCATCGAGTTTGAAAACGGAGTCTTTTAGCACTGGTTTTAATTTCGGAAATAAGAAAAAATCGCAGGGAGTCAGGTCTGGCGAGTGAGGAGGGCGAAGGAGAACAGTAATTGTATTTTTGGCATAAAACTGATGAATTGACAATCCTAGATCTTCAATAAGTTCTATGCATAGAATTATGTAGAGTAAAGGGTTTTGTTTTCTACATCAACTTGGAGATCATGATAATTATTTTCTTATGTCATATGAGGTTTTGTTTGTTTGTTATCAGTCAGTAATTTTAACACACTGCATATCCTCACTGAAAAAAGTTATCTTGTATAGCGTATATCAGCGGCATATTAAAATTAAAACTACTTTCTCGAGCATGTAAATATGTCGACGTCGACGTGAAACGCCGGGAATCTTTTCAGCGACAACTTAAAAGCAAGGGGTAATTAATTGTCTCAAGTGGAAACGTCCCGTGTGCGTTTCTCGCACTTTTGAGTTTTTATAATGCCCGGAAAAAATCGAGGGAACGTCTATGTAATATGCTTAAAGCGACAACCAAACGGTACCAGCATGATGCGGCATGCTCGAGAGCCCTAGAGAACACGAGAGCGTTGAGAGCCATATCCCTACTAAGCTGTGTTTATTCTCAAATACTTTTCACACTGTGATGCAACATTTTCCTCTGACTTCCGCCTGGGATATACACCAAACACCGACAGAGGGATATACGTCTAGGCATTTCTTTTACGTAAAATTTAACGGCGTACATAATTAATGCTGATAATAATAATAATTGAACGTCACATTGCATTGACCCGCTGGTTTTGAGCACAATATTCAACATATTACTGTTTGATTTTTTAATTCTTCCGATGCCTCTGAAATTAGTAACTACACACTGTCTCCCAAAATGATGGAACAAAATTCATATTTTTTTTCCAGTTCAGATTTTTAAAAATCGCTGTAACAGGTCAATTAGTAAACAGAAATTGTCACTTATCTCATTATGTCATTCGTTGATCACAATCCGGGGGTAAAATCTGTTGAACTGGTTGCAGATGATAGGGGTGCAACAGCTGGCGCCTTAAGATGCGATGTACGGTACGAGATGAGGTTCCTACTTGCTGTGCGAGTTGTCGAGTACTAATTGTGGGGTCTTCGTCAAGATTTTCCAACACTGCATCTTCAACATTGAGGTTTACTTGCTAACCACGTTCTTCTCCTCGAGGAATAACACTTCCCGTATCTCGCAGCCACTGAACGCACTGAACTGCACTGAGCACTGAACGCGAGCGCATTTTCTCCGGCTGCACCATACACTAACACCATATCGACACGTTCGGAAATAGTAAATGCATTGTTTTTTCGGTTCATTGTAAAACTTGTTTGTGCACAAACTAAAAAATTAACCAAAGTAAGAAATAAGAATCTAATGTAATCGGCACGCTGTTCTTATATTTTACTTCTTTGTAAAAATTACACTGTCACTATCGTGGAATTACAAAATAAATACTTTTGTCTGGAATCTTTCGCTTTTTAACACTGATGGATCGATGGACGATGTTTAATATTTAATAATTAAGTGATTAATGAATTCAATACAAATACAATCAGTTAACTGCACAAATCTTTTGACAATGTAACCTAACCTTATTTTAGTATTACTAGTATTAGATTATACCGACTTAAATTATTAGGTTGCATCTCGGGTCGCATAAAAACATTTCCAAAGTTTTTAATAATTAACACAGAGTCGGCCTTCATTTTCGTTGAATAAATGAACTTTAATTTACAAAAAAAACGCGAAGATACAACTTTTTCTATTACAAATATCATTAGGAAGCTATAGTTTAATTTTTATAGATTATACACGCCACACCCTGTATGTTCTTCGTATGAAAAATTGTTTCAAAATGAACCAACTTTTAACGTTTGTCAAACTTAGTATCCCTCAAAGTTGCCGAGCCTCGATGCTCAGCCGGCCATTTCCAGTGATGGCAGAATTTCGGATGTTTCTTATTATTTTCTTAATGTATGACATAAATTATTCATAAGTCTGGAACTTACAAGTTGTTTGCACAGTTGCTACTTTTCCCTAATCTAATAAATAAATAATGCATATTATACAGTTTTAGCCATGTTTCGACACTTTACCGTCGGCATCCAAATTTAATACCCAGGGATATAATGCTGTAAAACGTACTTTATGCTATTAGGGTTTTTTTCGCACTGACCTCAGTGCAATATTAAACAGAAAAAGTTTATTAACGTTCTCCGAGAGCAGTATTCAGTCGGGCGAGTAAATCTTTTATTGTCTGGTAATTATACTTAATTAACTCGCTTAGATAGGAAGTTTTCGCTGTTTGACTCCGTTGTTGAATAGGCGTTTGATGTTGGCCGAGAAGAACGTCAAATTATTTATTTGTTTAATCACAACAATGTGTTTTACAAGCAGAAATAGTTCTGAACTTTCATTCAATTCGAAAACATAATAGTTTTCTACTATCGGGTGCCTCAAAACTCACGCAAGATTTGAATTTTGCGTCGTTTGAAGAGACGAAACATCAAAGCAGTTCGTGAGAGTGTTGCTGAAGGTCCATGAACATCAATTTGGCACCGTTGTCCAGAATTGGACATTCGGAGAAGCGTATTCTCACGAAAGATTTGCATTCTTCGAAAATGCGGCTGATCAGGCAATATCAATTCCTCGCTATCGCCACATAATAATCCAAAATTATTTCTTGTGTGAATTTTGGAATACCCTTTATAATACGTAAAAATTAACTTTATGCTTGCTGTACATTACGCTCTCGTGCGTAAAGTACATTTATTGGAATAGTGGGTTGTTTGTTTTAAAACAATGTCATTAATTGGTAACACGTACGGGAAAATGATTGAAATAACTGACCATCCTATTTCATTTACGCACTAGCGCGTAAAACAGAATAATTTACGCACTCGTGCGTAAAATACATTTATTCGAACAGTGGTTATTTTCTGTAAAACAATGCCATTAATTGGTAATACATACGGGAAAATAATTTAAATAACTTACCATCCTATTTAGTTTACGCACTATAGCATAAAATAGAATACTTCAATTTCACGCACTAAAGCTTAAAATATAGTTTTTTTTTTGTAAAATAAGCTATCATTTTTAAATCTTGAGTACAGAGTAAAATATTTTAAATTTTAGTCAAGTAGTAGCAATATTGTAAAAATAATGAGGGTTTGGCAGCTATGGTTCGCAATTTTCATACAGAATGTGGTTGGAATAGTGACATAATAATCCATTCTATCAAAATTATTTCTTGCGTGAATTTTGGAATACCCTTTATAATACGTAAAAATTAACTTTATGCTTGCTGTACATTACGCTCTCGTGCGTAAAGTACATTTGTTGGAATAGTGGGTTGTTTGTCTTAAAACAATGTCATTAATTGGTAACACGTACGGGAAAATGATTGAAATAACTGACCATCCTATTTCATTTACGCACTAGCGCGTAAAACAGAATAATTTACGCACTCGTGCGTAAAATACATTTATTCGAACAGTGGTTATTTTCTGTAAAACAATGCCATTAATTGGTAACACATACGGGAAAATAATTTAAATAACTTATCATCCTATTTCATTTACGCACTAGAGCGTAAAACAGAATACTTTACGCACTAAAACTTTAAATAGTTTTTTTTGTGGTATAAGCTGTCATTTTTAAATCTTGAGTTCTGAGTGAAGTATTTTAAATTCTTAATATTACGCTTACTGCCGATTTTTGTAGCGGTATTTTGGCTTAAAGTGGTCGGAGCCTTTCGAGGACATTATTTTAAAGAAAAAGCGGTATAATAAATTTCCACTATCATATTGTGTTAAAGTTTTATACGGACATGGCAACAATTTTATATCTGCTGCAGAAAAGTTTAACGGTTCTTCCACAGAACACCAAAATAGAGGAGAATGTTTCAATATAAGGACATTTTCCAGAATCATTTTCTCTATAACTTAACGGCAACAAAGGGAGGTGTAACACACTCTAAAAAATTTATTACAAAAATCCGTTTAAGAATCACTTTAAGAGTATTAAATTTCATCCCGTGATATTTTAGAGTCAGTGCGAAGGGAATAAATTTTCTTGAGTATTACCGGAAAAAATGAATCATAATTTTCCAATAAGATATCGAAGGTAAAGAGAAGCGGTAAGACTAACCATTTAATATACGCGGACCAGCCAATAAGACTAAATCTTGCTACTTTTCGCGTTTTATGTTACGTTCAACGAGCCTTGAGTTTTTCACTAAAATATTTCATTGGCAAAGAAATGGGAATTGAACAAATATACAAAAAATCGTTCTAGAAATCTACACATTTTTAAAATATCGTGTCTCGAATTTTTTGACATATTAATGAAAAAAAAAATAAAAAATAGATCTAATTACCTTGAATAAATGCAGCTGCAGCTATATTCTAGCTAAATTTTTTACTAAGTGTACATGCTGTTTAATAGTGAGTAGTAATTTCGTCTAATAGGATCGCATTTTTCCGTAAGCTTGTAAATTTACCGCCGCTACCAAAAAAGACTTCGTTCTTTCAGTTATTAATTCATAAAAGCGATGGAACACGTGTTTTGCGGAAATTTTGCTTGCAAATTTATGTTCTGTCCCCCACTTACTCATAATCCTCAACATTTAGTTCGTGTTAAGTCATATTTCATTATTAATGTACCAAAAGCAGCCAGAGCAATTTACATATTTTGAATTTGATAGCAAACGCTTCCTAATAACATGTAAGCGTAGATAAAGAGAAGCTGTAAACATTTGGTTTAAATTATTATGGCTTTGAGTCGGTGCATCTTGAAATTGTTATACAGGACGATACAGATTTGAACGGGCATGCTTAGAGGGTCGATAGAACTAGTTGAGAAATACTGTTAATTATTATTGTCTGAAAAGTTTTCCTTCAGATTTAAGTCTTTTTCGAGATATTTGATTTGATATATTTCAAATTTACTTTGTAATTTTTTGAAAGGTCAATGAAATAACAAAAGAAGTGTAATTTGTTATTCGAAACTAAAAATTGCAATTGAAAATGTCACCAATTTATTTCTTAGACTAACACAAATTCAAAATATGGTAAATTTTTTTTGGTGCTTTACTTCTATGGTCCCTACATAGAAAAAGTTGCCTTGTCTGTATATCCGTAAAACTTTTAATGTTCGTAAAATGAAAATGGCGCCGTGTCTAAAGAAACATTAAATAACATGCATATTTAATTACACAAAAAATAAATCATTAAAATAATTTTTGATATTCACACTCCAGGGCACGTCACGTTGTATAAAATTTATGGGCCGGAACATTTATCTTTCGGCGTGGAACTGTGGTTAAAAGAGATTTTTTTTTAACTTGAATAATATATTTTGAATAGGTGTGAATGATTGCAACCATGGGAAAAATAAATTTCATTTCTCTATATGCCGGTAATAACGTATCTCGTTTATATCTGAGGTGTGTGGCAAAGAGCAGTATATTGCGGCGGTTGCGAGTTTTACTTGTCTCATATATATATCGCCGTAGTCATTGAAACTACGAGGGGACAAAGAAAATTACTCTTGCCGGGCGACAAAGGACAACCTGTTTCGAAGCTATTAGTCGCCGGCTAGATCTATACAGGGTGTGGCGTGTATAATCTATAAAAATTTAACTACAGCTTACAAACTAAGAAAAATAGTTATTTAAAAAAAACTGATATTTTCTTATTATAATAATTAATAGTAATTACTATCTTAAATGCATTGTTGTTACTGCAAGAGTTCGCAAAAAAAACCACATCCGTCGCCGCGAGCGCATTTTCTCCGGTTGCACCATACACTAACACCATATCGACACGTTCGGAAATAGTAAATGCACTGTTTTCTCGCTTCATTATAAAACTATTTTGTGCACAAACTAAAAAATAAGCAAAGTACGAAATAAGAATCTCGCTTTTAATGTAATCGGCACGCTATTCTTATTTTTTACTTCTTTATTATTATATAAAATAAATTGTTTATAATTCAATTTATAATTTTCGGCAGTAGAAACATCTGGTATAATTTAAATCGTATTACAGTAAGAGGCCTGTTCTACTGGCTGAATATTAAGCGTGGAATGGATCGAATAAACATGTTAAATTAAATTGCAAAAACTACATCAGCGATTTAGATTCGATTCTATAGAAAGGAATGTCATATTGGGTCGCTATTTTACGCGAAGGAAATTTGCATGTAAACCCGAGTGTCGATTTTACGCACGAATTCCTTATTACAATATCGAAAATGAGTTTAAAAACGCATGCACTTCAGTTTTTCATTGAAAATAGTTGATTTATTATCGATTTACATAACCCTTTGTGCAATGAAAAATCCTGCCTGTACGCGATTTAACATATTTATTGCTTCTAGATGCAAAATCCTTTTTCTTTGCATCATAGAACAAAAAAGGGATTCACCTATTTATTCCGCTAGAATGATTTCAACTCTGTAAGAGGTTTCATGTAAAGTTTAGAGGCGAAAGCGGCCTGTACTGAGATGCGCGCTCACGGGGAACACAATGAATGGGAAGAATAACTTTTCTTACAATTTCACCTTTCCATGACTAAAAATATGCAGTAGTTCCTACTTCTTACCGAAATATTATTTATTATGCCAAACTTCCACTGGTTTAGTTTACATTTGCAGTTATCGTTTTTGAGCTTAAATATGTACAATACGACCTAATGCGTAAAGTACAGAACCTTCCGCATCTACCATTAATTTAATTGATAAAAGTTTTGTTGTATATAATTTTAATCCAGAGAATTTATAACTAAATTTGATTCAAATACTACTTATTTAATAAAGTAATATTATTGGTTGCTGATGCGTACACGAAAGTACGCACTACTGCCTAAAATGAAATGCTTTAATCACCAGTGCGTAAAATGAAATTCTCGAGTCAATAGTGCGTAAAATGGTTCCTCTAATCAGTAGTGCGCAATGGATTGCTTTAACCACTAGTGCGTAAGATGATGTACTTTACGCGCTAGTGTAGTAGGTACCTCTTTTCATTTACGCGAAAATGTTACTTTACCTGCTTGTTGGGCAAATAACTAGTATTACGCACACTTGAAAGGGTAACATTTATTAAAGTCATGCACAACATAGTGATGGAAGATGGATGATTAAAAATATAATTTACATCTCTAATTTTATTATTAACAGCAACATGGTGTATAATTGATCAAAAAGGATTTGTGAACCTTTTTTGATGTTCCGCTTTGTCATATTACAAATGATTGGAAATGCATTCGTTAATAAACATATTTGCAGGGAATTTGTTTTATGAGATTGCATATTACTAAAATTCCATATCGATGAACCTAATCAATGCAAATGGATAAAACGCTAGTGAAACGTAGGACAATATGTATACAGGGTGTTAAAAGTTTGAGTTTTAATTTTAACAGACGATAGAATACATTAAAAAAAAACAAAGTAACCTTATATGACAAGGGTCCTAAACTCGACCATTTCCGAGGAAAAAATTATCAAAATCTCCAACTTCATCGACAAAAGTTCGATTAATTAAGGAATATTGACATAACTGCGTGCATAAAATATCATAAAATACAATGTTTATCACTTTTTTAAACTTCTTTATGCTTAATTCTAAAAAATAATTAGCGTTGTAATAAATATAAAATTCGATAAAATTCATATCGAGCAATGTGACAATGGCGCGGCGGTTAACACGAGGTACTAAGCAGTCCAACCAGCAATACACAATTCAGTTGGTATCTGGAATTTGACAGTGACGGAGTGTTTTTTGCATACCACTATTTCCTTTCTTTTTTAAAATGTTTACCATACGTGATAATTTTCCAGCGAGTGAGTGAAAATGGACATTTTGAGCATATGTTGTAATTTGTGTTGTACTTATTTATTTAAAAACTGGAAAACAGTTGTCTTGAAATTTACTAAATGTCTCACAATAATGGTTGTTTACATTTTTATTATTCCGTAGGACAAGTCTGCCGCGTGTACACGTGGTGTGCATCAGCTGTGTAACATTAAGTTAAGCGCTGTTGTCACGTTGTGACGAAACTCCCCAAATTAATACTCGCTGTATTTTGAAAACTGTTAATGTTACGCCCCTGTAATATAAAACTTTTTGGTTGATTTATGATTACTCTATGTTATGCTAACGTAATGGCAGTCAAACTTCGTACACCCTGTATAGGCTTCTAGAACCTAGGAAAGTAGTGATATTTTATTTTATCAACAGTTGTTGGGTTAGTTAGCGTATAGCCTAATTGTTCTTGTAATCTTGCTCTTGGAAAAACCACACTTGCTGCTAAACACTCATTCATAAATTTTCTAATAAATATACAGGGTCGGAAAGTCCCCATGGTTCATCGGCAGTAACGTGAGAGCGATAAAGTAAGTCATAGAAATCCATGCGATAGAGAAGGATGGCTATAATGAAGGCGTCTCATAGCCACCGCCCGTTTCGCCCTTCCACAAATAAGATCCACTTCTACTTGTAATTCAGCGACCGGTGGTCATCTTTGTTTTCGTCGTTTGCCTTTTCTGTAATAGATGTCACTACTTATACAACTCCGACTTCGTATTCCGATATGTGGGGACTTTCCGACCCTGTATAACAAATTTTCAAGACTTTCAATAAATCTTTATAGAACCTATAAGTTCCGAGTTATTATGTTCCTATTTCCGCAAATATGGAAAATGTAATGGCTTTATATCCTGCAGAGATGAAAATTAGATTGATTTTAGGAAACCTAGGCTTTCAATTTAAAATCTATTTATAATTAGATCAGTATTTTAATAATGCAAAAGGAGAGATAGAACCGATTTAAACTGGGGCTCAATCTTTAGCTCAGGTGTAGAAAAATATATTGTAAACTAAATTATAAACAAACTGTTTTGTACACTAGTGATTAAAAAATATATTTTTGCACTAGTGTGTAAAACATTTGCTCTTAACACTAGTGCAAAATAATTATATTTTACAGTAGTAGAAAAGTCTCATTATCTTTTATTAATTTTAGTGTCATGAAATAATCTCTGTTACTATTAGAGATGCATTTCTGAATATGATACAATCTGAGATACTTCGGTGATATTCTTTCGTGGCCACCTATTATACACGTAAATTATACTTGACAATATACAATATTATATTCTACGAATTACAATAAAAATATGTGGCTTGTACTCTATTTGGGAACACATCGTTTTTATTTCTGTTCGCGAATCAAACAATCAAAGGTTATGGCCATTAAACAACCAGTTTGTGAGCTACGAAAACAACGGGTGCGAAATACGTATTGAGTGACATTTATGTGGGAGATTCTTTAACGCTAGGAAATATTGTAAAATAAATTCTTGGTAAATTTTAACCAACGTAACAGAAAACTATAGCTTTATAATTTGAGAGGTATTTATCTATTTAAGAACCAAGTGGATCTTCGTTATGCATCAAATTGCATTCAACTTGAAAAATTAAGTTTGCGCAGAGTTACTCATTTTGTCATAATTAACGCTCACTATTTGGAGCTAGCTGTTTGTCTTTCTTAACCTTTTCTGAATTTTCCTGTAAATTTTGCATTATTTTCAAATTTAAGTAACAGTTTAAAACTGTAGTGGATTGAATCTGGTTGCTGATTAACCCTTTTTCAAGGTAGGTAGGACCTACGCCGATTGCTTGAAGAGTGGAACTAAAGAGGGTAATTTTTTAGAGATCCAACTCTAAAATTTTAAAGAAAATTTATATATATGACTGTTTATTTCGGGCAGAAATAGACAATAATTTGCGTGTACAATAAAGTTACACAATGCAAAAATCAAGCAATTTTGATTGTGTACTAACACTGGCCAGAATTTCGTCTCTGGTTAGTGAACTGCCGATACCAAGGGTCGACGTTCGTTCCCAAAACGCTTCCTGGACCCTGGCTGGATTCCGCGTCTTACCATTTAGGAATTTCAAACATGTGACATCCTTCTGGGTGGACCATTTTAATGATATATATTGGCTTCTGTTAAGTCCGAATTTCGGTAAATTCGAAGAATTTTTAGTCGTCGAAATTCGGGCCTAAATCAGCTTGGAACTTTGGAAAGATGATTGAAAAGTTTTCCGTTCCGAGCCGCGTCATCCTCGATGGCGCCGTGTATAGCATCGACCGGGGGCTATGTATGGAGTAGTCTGGGGCTGCAAAAAATTTGGAAACATGGGTGAAAATTTCGCGCCGCGTCATCTGAATCGCTGTGTTGGGGCTCCGGGCCTTTTAGGTCGTCATCCTTGACCCTGGCTATGGTCGATAGTGTGTTTGGCGGGTTTTTCCGAATGGAAAGTGTAGTGAATTTTCAGATTTCGGGACTGGTAATACAATAGAGTGCATAATTAAGAATTTAATTTTGTTAAATTGTTACTGAATAATAAGTAACAATTCTATTAAGTTAAACTTTTAATTTTTTTCGAGCTAAAGAAAACAAAACTCATAAGAAATAATACAATTTTACTGCTCTTTCCATTATTTAGAAGGTTAAAGAACTTCTACGACACTTCTCAATACTTCTAAATTGAAAGTATGTGCATAAATTCCTTCCGTTGTTTGTTATTTTGGCAATTGTATGTAGATTTACCCCCTGGCAAACTTTTCATAAATTTATTTCTAATTAACAAACTGTATTCGGTGCGGTGTTATGGATAATTTCGGATAAGGTTTATTACATAATTTTGCGGGCTAAAAAGTCCGAGGATTAACTCGAATTTATCTGGAAAAGAGCAAAGGGCCGTTGATTGCTCTTGGTTTATTGTATTGCGGATTAGGTGCAGAATCCACCTGTTCAGTGTCAAAACGTAAAAAGGTACGAAAATGACTATCCGGAATTAAAAAATATGGACGACATTTTTGTTCCTAAATGAAACTGCAATTATCTAAATACTGCGTGTCCCGTTTTCAATTAATTGCCATATTTGTAAAAGTAACACAATATTTTTCTAATATCGAAAAAATATGCAGGGTGTCCGAGAAAGGTTCGAGAACTTTTTCAGGATTGAGCCGTAACAAAAAAAGTTTCGTTTAAAAGTTGAAGGATATCAAGAAATCAACATACTTGAATTCGACTTTGAAGGTCAATCCAAGGTCAACTTAAAAATATTATATGGAATGTCTTATTTTTTATGCCAGCCATGAATAGAGCACCAAATTTTTCCTGTACGTCCTTGCAGGTCATTTGAAGGTCAAAATCATTTTTCTCTGAATAACTCGACAAAAGTTTGTGGGATTTTGAATAACAAATTAGATGGTGACCTTGGACTTGACTCAACAGTCAATTAGATATCATTTTCCAGAATGGCCCTATAACCAATTTTTAATTATTACATTAACAATGTGTTAAATTTCAAAATTGTCAAGGTCACACTAACCGTCTTAGTTGAATACGTCGACTAAACTTTATTACTTTTATATCTATTATTTTGCAGTGAAAAATGAGTTTGACATTCAAATGACCTTCATTCTGGAAATTTTTCGATCCAGGATTTTGACATTTGCTGTATCGGTTGGTGGCATAAAAAACAGTGTATTCCATTTGATACTAAGTTGACCCTAGTTTGACCTTGCAACTTATGGTAAAAGTCAAATTCAAGGTCAACATCTAAGATGTCATTAAAAATCAACACAAATCTTGATTGAAACGTTTTTGTAGGGTTATTAAGAGAAAAATGAGTGTGACCTCGAAATGACCTGCAACGAAAAATGTCTGGCCCAATATTTCGAGGTAAAATCGATTGCTGGCGAAAGAATAAGGTGCTCTAATTAATATTTTCAAGTTGACCTTGGTTTGACCTTGAAATTTAAGGCCAAGGTCAAGTCCAAGGTCTCTAGAATATTGGTTTTTTAATATCCAGAACTTTTTTGATAGACCTCAATTCTGAAAAATTATCGGGGGGTTCGTGTATTTTCTGGACACTCTGTATGTTGTGAATTAAATTATAAAGTTATTCACGTATTATTGTGTAAAATAGTTCAATATACACACTAGTGCTTAAATAAATAGCGAAATAAGAAGGTAATTGTCCTAGCATGTATGTATTAGGTATTTTTTTTTAATAAATCATTAGTATTTGTATCAAATTTACTTCAAAATACACTGGCCAAATTGTACTAATAAAGAACATACCCATTTATAATACTAAAATTTATTAAATGATATTTCAAACCTTCCAAAAAATTGTCTTATAGCTTTCATATTGTACATTCTATAAAAATACCACTGCAGTAGCTCAAATCAATTTATTAATAAGTAATTAGACCTCAAAAAGTTACTACAGCATTGCGTGTCAGCGATATATTTTTGTAGGGCGTCTAATTAAAGTAATTTAGGAATATTTTGGTAATAATACTGCTCCAGTCAACAACAGCTAAATTAAGACCTTTTAAATAATGTGCGAGTTTTGCTAGTTAAAATAGATATTCTGTTTGATGAAGTTAAAAAAACAAAGAGACTAACGTATTTTATTTTCCATTAGTATTTGAAATACTGAAAATTACAACTATTTCCATTTCTGAAACCCGATAAGAAAATTTTAAACACCCTGTATATTGCTACATCAAAACTACATATTTCCCTCATATTTGCTATAAAATTGTTCGATTTATATATAAAATAAATTACAAAAAGTCACAAATACTAAATCAATAATTCTCATTAGTAAATGTACTCATTACTGAAATTGCATATCACTATGACATGTTCATAAAATAAAATACTTTCTCATTCGTTAAAAGGTATCTTTCATACAAATCTATGTCAATAATAAAATATGTAGACTGAATACTAATTGACGTTTCGTTGTGTTCCGCTTTAATTTTACCTCGTCAGCAACTCGTACAAGCGTTTTCTCCTTCACTGTAGAAGAAGCAGAAACGACGAGTGCTAAGATTAGTGTACCTGAAACAAAAAGAGAAAATTTGTTACATCTACTTCATTTTTTCCATGTTAATTAATTTCCGACATTAGTGCGTAGAATGAAATACTTTACAAACTCGTGCGTAGAATAAGTACTTTGCGCACTAGCGCGTAGAATATATGACTAAGTCAAAATAGTTCACTTAAGGCTATATTCGACGGAGTCTAAAATAATTTTAAGACGGCTTTAAGCACTAATGCGTAAAATAAAATACTTTACAAGCTAGTTCGTAAAATGACTACATTGAATACTAGCGCGTAAAATACATATGACCAAGTCAAAAATGTTTTACTTAAAACTATATTCGATGGAGTCTAAAATACTTTTAAAACGGTTTAAAGAAATACTTTACGTCCTAATGCGTAAAATAAAATACATTACAGGATAGTACGAAAATGAGGACTTTGCGCGCTAGTTCGTAGAATGAAATACTTTACAGGCTAGTGCATAAAATGAGTATTTTGCGCATTAGCGCATAAATACATATGACCAAGTCAAAATTGTTTTACTTCAATCTGTATTCGACGAAGCCTAAAATACTTTTAAAACTGCTTAATGAAATACTTTACGCACTAATGTGTAAAATAAAATACTTTACAAGCTAGTACGAAATTAGTTCTTTACGCGCTAATGCATAGAAAGAAATACTTTACAGTACTTTGCGCACTAGAGCGTAGAATACATATGACCAATTCAAAATGGTTTTACTTAAAGCTATATTCGACGGAGCCTAAAATACTTTTAAAACGGCTTAATGAAATACTTTACGCCCTAATGTGTAAAATAAAATACTTTACAAGCTAGTACGAAATTAGTACTTTATGCACTAGTCACACTAGTGCGTAGAAAGAAATACTTTACATTATTTTGCGCACTAGAGCGTAAAATACATATGACCAATTCAAAGCTACTTATTTTACTTAAAGCTATATTCGACGGAGTCTAAAATACTTTAAAACGCCCTAATGCGTAAAATAAAATACTTACAGTACGAAAATGGGAACTTTGCGCGCTAGTGCGTAGAATGAAATACCTACCAAGTCAAAATTATTTTAGTTAAAGCTATATTCGATGGAGTATAAAATAATTATAAGACGGCTTAGCAGCTAATGCATACCCTAATATGTTGTTACAGACTGTAGAAAAGTAGAGGAGGGGAGATATAACATATTTAAGCGTCACGCCAGTTAAATTGTTCATGTAACCTTTATTAGCTTCCCACGAAGGAAAACAAAAAGTGCGGCATATATGGAGGAATTGAAATACTTCAACCGGTAAATACGGGTCCGATTACGAGTTGCCAAAGAAATTAGAAACTGTAATTACTCGGTCTGGGCCAAAATGACATAAAATCCATGTGCAGAATACTGTAATCTACAGTGGTACTTAAAACGCCAGCCCAAACGGAATAATTAGATTGTTTAATTAAACAGAGCTGAAAGTATAACGGAACGGACAATATGGGATCATTTAAGGGCAATGCACAATTTATAATGCTATATATACTTGCTTTTCATAGAAAATTGCATATTTTGTATGAACTAAAGTGAAATTTACAACGTTGGAAAAGTTTTGACTGTGATACTTTTTTCTAGTACTGTGCGGCTCGCTAGTGCGTAAAGTAATATTGCACTAGTGCGTAGTCATATAACTTTCTTGCTAGTCCAGTCATATGGTGCCAGTACGTAGCAACGTAGTTTTAGCACCAGCGCGTAGTCACGTCACTTTCTCACTAATGCGTAATCATATAACATTGTGCTGGTGCGTAGTTGTAAGTGCCTTGTTTTATGTTAAATTACCGCACTAGAATTGAAACAATCATTTTTTATGATCAGTTTTCGAAATAAAAACCTTATAACTGATAACTACTTTCCTATAAACTTCCAAGAAATTATCTAATTTCCCATTTATTTATATCATGCCGCTGACTTTTTATCGTGTACTAATGTTTGAAGTTCTCTAATAGCTCCACATTTAACTTTTAAGCTAGGCAATAACATTAAAGCTAAGTGCTGCAACCACTGCTATACCAAATTCTGGAAATTTGTTAATACCCTAATATATGTACGTCTGGAAACTGCGATAATAAATGCAAGATTAAATTACACCAATCTACATGTATTTAATAGATATTTGTACAGGGATTACTTTATTACTAACACTGTAACATCGATGTGTACGGGGTGTTAGGAGTTTCACTGGCGTTATTTTATGTCATTAATGTCATGCTAATGAAACGGTCATAAAATAAATTACTTAAAAATAAGTGCAATATGAATCAGAGGGAGCTTTGAATATTAAATTAAAAGTAACTAACTACGTAAAAATTGTGAAAAAGGATGTTTCACACTAGATTGCATACAATATTTCTTATACTACCGAAAATTATGTTATAAATTAAATTATATGTCATTTATTTTTATACACCAATGTATAAAATATTTCCTTTTACATATAAACAATATAAACAATTTATTTTTCACACTACTGATAAATTTACTTTACGCACTAGTACTAGATAGTTATTGATCATTTTTCCATATGAACATGCACTAGTGTAAAAAATATATACGCACTAATGTGAAAAAGTTACGTAAGACCAGTTATCAAAATGTTTCGAAATTCAATATAAATACACCATATGTGTGTATAAGCATGGTTGGGACACATTTTCACAATATAAACAATTTATTTTTCACACTACTGACAAATTTACTTTACGCACTAGTGCGTAAGAGTTAGAATTTACATAGTGTACGACGTGCGTAAAATTAGTGTTATGCACATAGGTAGTACAAAATCTGCTCCCTTATTTATTATGTTTTTGTAATTTCAAGAAAACTATATGTTACAAATTGGCATTTATTTCATACACTAGTGCACAAAATATTTAATTCCACGCATTTTGGTATCTGAAATGAAATAAACTGATATGGTAGATGGTTATTGATCATTTTTCCACATGAACATGCACTAGTGTAAAAATTATTTACGCACTAATGTGAAAAAGTTACGTAAGACCAGTTGTCAAAATGTTTAGAAAATCAATATAAATATATCATATGTGTGTATAAGCATGTTGGGATACATTTTCACAATATAAACAATTTATTTTTCACACTACTGACAAATTTACTTTACGCACTAGTGCGTAAGAGTTAGAATTTACATAGTGTACGACGTGCGTAAAATTAGTGTTATGCACATAGTACAAAATCTGCGTCCTCATTTACTACATTTTCATATTTTCAAGAAAAATATATGTTACAAATTAGTATTTATTTCATACACTAATGCACAAAATATTTCCTTTTACGCATTTTAGTACCTAAAATGAAATAAACTGATATGGTAGATGGTTATTGTTCATTTTTCCACATGAACATGCACAAGTGTAAAAAATATTTACGCACTAATGTGAAAAAGTTACATTAGACCAGTTCTCAAAATATCTTGAAATTCAATACAAATACACTATGCATATATATGAGTTTCACTTTTAAATATCTACCTTGCGCAAAAAATTATACATACTTAATTAAAATATAAACAATTTATTTTCCGTACGTTACGCATTAATATGGAAACGTTAGAATTAACATAGTGTACGAAGTGCGTAAATTTAGTGTTGGAAATACAATTTCCACGTTAGACACATTTTTGTACTTTCATTTCGAGAAAAGTGTGAAATATTTAATTAGAGGGCTAGTGTCAACGATCTGACTTGGAACGACACAGCAACGGCCTTAATAGGATATATTTACCTAGTCAAAATTCCGCACTTAGATATTTTGCATTTACCCAATTTAACCCTCTATCGAGAGCGTGCGGTTGAATTTGATTGATGGTGTAATCAAGAAGAGGACTGGCTAATTTAGTGTACAACAGCTTCTGAACAGAAACACATAATTCTGTATACAACATCGATGGTGGTCAATCTTTTATCCCCGCGCTCTCTCAAAATAAATTGATAACATATTGCTTTCGATATAGCAAGATACAGATAAATGTTTCTCTTTGTTTCACTCAAAGGGAGGAAGCATCAGGAATAATTTATTATATTATTTCTGGAAAATTCTATCTTCGGATGGGGATTTGATGCCCGTAATAACGCTACACCCGATATTACAGTAATAATAAAAAAAAAACCGGACGGTATGCTGCTAGTGCCGTCGTTTGGGTTACGAAATATTACTTAATGTAATATTTAAAGGTTCGGCAAATTCATGGTTGTAACAACGTATGTGGCATTTCTCAAAAATTATTATTATATATTTTTGTATTATATTTTTTCCGGTGAATTAAAAAAAAATGAAAATATTGCAGAAGAGTGACAGTTCCTATTTACTAATTGACCTGTTTCAACGATTATACATAGTAACTATGTCCAATTAAAAATTAAAAACAAAAAATGGTGGAGGCGCCGTTCGATGTAGGTACACTGTGACATAAAACCACAAATATTTCTTAAACTGCTAATTTTACCGAGTTCAACGGTATTATCTTCAAATTCTTTAGAGAACTTAATTTTGATACAGGCAGATTGCGATCGTCATTTATGCAAATATTCTGGGTTGTTAACCATTGGGCATAGTCCGTACCTGGCGTTCTGGGTATAATGAAGTTTCACTTACATCAGAAACAAGCTGTACGCATGTGTTATCAATCACCAAATTTGCATCATGCTGGAGTTAATAGTTTGGAGACTGTAAATAAAAATAACTTTTTAATTTTCCCTTTGAGGGCCCGTAACTTGTTAACGAAGGCCCGTATGAAAAAATTTTATATGAATTTACTTTTCAACATAATCTCACGAAGATGTGTGATAAGTTTGTGGGGGGGAGGCTAGCGCGAAAGAGAAACCTTTTATGGCGTAGTGTAGACTACATTATTTGGCGTATCATAATATTTATTTTACATTAGTTATTCAGCAGATATCCATCATGTCAACTGTCTAACCTTGACGCGCATTTTATATTAAAATTTCTCTGTATATATTAGATGTTGTGAAGTCAAAAAACGTATTTAACTTGATCGTGATACGTCAATATATAAATTATGGCAGAGCAAAGACATGTGTAAAACAGAAAAAGGGCGTTACATGGTTCTGAGCATATTAGACAGAGCCACGATATATCATACTCGGGACGGCAAAAGCCGGTATCGATGACATGAACCTCTATAAGATCTTTGACGGTCTAAGCCTCCAATACCATCAGACATGTTTACCTATATTTTCTGAAAATGCATCATCATGTAGATGTGTAGGGAGATGTACCAGACATTATATTCCGGCCGTATAAATTCCTCTTTTATCAATAACAATTTATACGTGCATATTTTACACTTAATTCCCGTGTACGAAAAATTTAATAAGTTAGCGGGAAAATGTGTTGAGATTGGAGGTAGCGCTATGTAGAGTAAAAGTCAAAATTTAAATTTTGATATTAAAATTTGTATAAGGACATTATTTGAAGTTATAAACAGATCTGTTTCATAAAAATGTTGTGTAAAATAATAAAATTAATGGCACTTCTTTCTCGAGTATTTTCGTGCTTTTTTAATTTATGAGCACCCTGTATATCTAATCTAAGATGTTTGTATGACAATCTCATTTTCTCGAGAGGCAGAACTTTTTATAAAGAATGACATTTTTCGATAAAGTCAAAAACAAAAAAGTTTCTCCTGTCAACTTCATCCGTGGACACTATAGTCCAAAAAGTCTGGAAACACCTGAATAATTTCCGAGGTAAATTATTTTTGAAAAATGTTAAGGCCATTCTTGTAGTAACTTTTGACGAGGAATTCAATGATGACCTTGGATTTAACCTTGCCGATGACCTTGAAGGTTATTTCAAGGTCAACTCATTTTTTTTTATGGAAACCCACGTTTTCGACGTCGACAATCGAAAGAGCGGCAAATTTTACGTCCAAAAACTCTAATGTCATAAATCAGATCTAAAATCATAAATCATTTAAATGACCTTGAAGGTCATTCAAAGGTTATTTAAATTTTAGGGCTGGATATCTCCGAAGGACGCAGTTGACGAAAATAGTACAAAGCTCACTTTAGTTATTTTGTCTAATTTCAATTAGTGGTGACAGCAAAATTGACCTTCTTGGTGTCCTTCAAGGTCATTTCAAGGTCAATTTTTTTTTTTACTGAAAATACCTATTCAATTCTCGAAATCGAGAGAGTTGCTCAAACCAAATTTGGACAGGATCGTAGCTAATACAATGCGAAACATCGCCTTAATGTTAAAAAAGTTGTCACCGCCGTTCTTGGTGGTGAAAATTTAAAATATTTGGAATTATTCAATTTTCGTTGCTGAAAACATACATAGGTATTGTTTTGTGTCTCAAAAAATACACTTGTAGCATGTCCACATATTCATCATTAGTAAAATTTGGCATAATTCTTGTTAATTTACACCCAAAAAGTATTTGGCTGATAACAGTCACAACTTACAGAAGAGTTAATTGTGACAACTGGCATGACAGCAGCACACTTAGTTTTTCTTTGATTGATTGCAATCATATACGGTGTGAAGTGAAAGGGAAAACATTTCATTTTTTTATTAATAAACGAAAAGATTTAAAGGAAAATTGCTAGAGAGGTAAAAGTTTCTAAAAGAACCAGTTTATCTAATGCGTATTTTTGGATATCGAGTTTTTACGAAATATAAAAGTTATGGCGAAAAATGGCTTGAGGGGTGGTTATTTCAACCCCTTTCGAGGGGTTAAAATTTTCGAAAAATAGTTGAACACTCGCATCTGTATTAGTAAACAACCTATAAAAAATTTGTTATTTGTACCTCGTTCGGTTTTCAAATTACAGCCAATTTTCATAATTGATGGCCCATATCTATTCAGGGGTGAACGCTACTCCATTCAAAAACACCCTGTATATATAGAGTAGTAGTAGTATAGCATATAGTATAGAGTAGTTATATGTTAATTATACAATTAAATTGTGTATTATTTTCGTGCAGAATAATGTTTTACGTTTTTATCCAATATGGTATGCATTGTATTAAAAAAGTCCTTATTTCTCTAGCACTCTACGCTAGTATTTGGCAATATATCTCAGTATAAATTGAGGTAATGCGGCGCTCGTGTTAGGTAGACATTTCGCTAAAATTAAACGACCAAGAAATACGGAGATCACATAAAGAAATAAATTTAACAGGGTGTGCAATTTTACATTTTAATCTGAATATATTTCTTACGAAATATATTTAAACAGTGGGTAGCTTATTTTCGTATTACAGCTGAAACTAAAATCTACACCGCTCCGCGTACAACGAATGAGTTATATTCCTCTTACATCTGGTTGTTCTCATATAATTTTTTTGTAATTTATACCCCTTCGGAAACACCCTACGAAATATTTAAAATTATACCCGGATTAAAACTGGCGCAAGTCCTTGAACCGAAAAAGTTACCCTTGATAAGGAGCACCGTTAACGCTTTATAAATTTTGAATTATAAAATTCTTCTTCTCGGTACAACAAACTTAAATATTCACGATTTATTTGTTTCAACGCAAATATTGTGGGTGTCCTTATTGTTTAAATACAGGTATACACAGGGTATAAACAGGTATACACAGGTTTGTGGAAGGGCGAAATGGGCGGTGACTATTAGACGCCTTCGTTATAGCCATCTTTCTCTATCGCACGGATTTCTATGACTTACTTTATCGCTCTCACGTAACGGCCGATGAACCATGGGGACTTTCCGACCCTGTACATATAAGAGAAAATGGATTTTTTTCTGAAATCGTTCGGAAATGTGTACTTTTCGCCATAATATCAGACCCCAAAATTCTAGTACTCTAGTATTTTAGTTCGTTACTAAGCAACCATGAGCAAACAGTAAGGGAAAGTTAATTTTGCCGTACCGTTTTTTTATCTACATTTTATACATAAATACGCGAAGGCTACTTTACAAATTTTCTGTTTACGTACTAAAACAATTAGACTTTTCTAACGTTTTAGTTTCCTCAGATATAGCCAAATACCTAATTAAATAACATAATAAACTATACAGATAAGTAATTTGTACCAATAAATATAACATCGATTGTATAAATAAATTGAAGTTAATGTATATTTAGCTTAAAAGTGTACATCCACAAAGTTCGTAGTAGATGATTCATAATCATAATACTACAAGCTATGTTCTGCAGGNATATATATATATACAGACTTACCACAATGACATGGTGAAAACTTTTCTGGAACCGCTGGCTCCACTGATGACTAACGTAACTGATAACTGATTATTACCTAGAATTAAACTATCAATTGTTATGTTGTACTACAAAAGACAGGAGGAATAAGCCAACGACACGCAATTGCGGCCACAACTATTCATCTCTTTTTATGTATTACGTAACCCGTGGGCGATGCCAGAGGTTCTCAAATTGTTTTAACAAAAAAAACTAATAGTAACGTTTTAACGTTTTTAACTCAACTGGGGTGTTGTTAGAGGCTTATTAAGAAAATGTGTAATTATTTGATAGGTACTCATTATTGCATATTTAATCCATTTTTTTCATGAAAATCTGTAGTAGATCGATATTTTGGTGGAGTATGGCCCACCCCATATCACGTTAATATAAAACTGTTGGGAGCTCTGTAATAATCCAGAGAATTTTCTTTGGCATACGATATCGTTGCACGATAGAACAAAAGGGGTTGCTTTCAAATATGTACCAGCTACAGTCTAAAATGTGTATGTAACATACGTTTCGAGTGCATTGCCGCTGAACGTGTTGCAAAATGAATTGCCATTTTGAGGTAAGGTATGTAATGCTAGGATATTTTATAAATAAATAAGTTAAATATAAAATGTAAAAGTCAAGTTGAGTGACGAACATGCCGCGCAACAAATGATCAACGTGTTTTATGTAGGAAATAGCTGTCTTTATATAAAATTACTTGGGACAGCCACATAGTTTCTGAAGTTATTGCTATATGTGGTAGTATTGATTTATAAGTAATTCATGCTGGGTCAAATGACCCCTTGGAAATTTCCGATGGGCTTGTAGTCTGTAAGTGTAAAGGTCGTTTTGCAACATCATGAACAAATGAATCAGAAGAGTAAGGATTACCAGAATTTAGTTGAGGAATTGTTGGGTCGTTGTTGAGTTGTTGTTGTTGTTGTGGTTGTTGTTTTTGTTGTTGTTGTTGTTGTTGTTGTTGTTGTTGTTGTTGTTGTTGTTGTTGTTGTTGTTGTTGTGGTTGTTGTTTTTGTTGTTGTTGTTGTTGTGGTTGTTGTTTTTGTTGTTGTTGCTGTTGTTTTTGTTGTTGTTGTTATTGTTGATACCATAGCGAAAAACAGGCAGTTGTCTGATGGATGCTTAACAGGGAAAACGAACCAAAATACAGAAAGAGCTGGATAGATCGTTTGAAGGTAAAAGAGTTCTTTATTCGCATCTTCGAATACCCTCATCTATCTGCGGACATCAAATATCTGAAGTTCTGTCAATTTTCCAGATTTTTAGGGTTATTTTGCGCGGGGGGGTGGTAGAGTGATTTCGACTTCGGAGTCGTCAAAATACAAATAGATCTGGTTCTGCAGTAACTTCCATTATTTTTTTACAATTGTCCCAAATGATATTCCCCCTAGGGTGGGATTTTCCTTATTTAAGGGTGATATTTCGGCGATTTAAAAAAAAACTCGGGGCTAATGGAGCAATTCTGAATTCGGATATAAGAATTATCTCTTTAATATGCACTATTTAGATATGCCTACAATTAATAGGTTTAGTTGATTTACTTTATGTTTTTAAATAAAATTGAAAACACCCTGTATGTGGAGTGCAGCAGCACCGTCGGGAAGGAAAATCGTAAAATACGAAAGGTAACACGTTAAGGCAAAATTCATAGGGGTGCAATAATTGATATTTGATGTAACGAAAAAGATGCTTTATGAGAAAAGTACGAAAAACTTCCCGTTCCCAATGTGCAGGCCCCCACAATCGTATAACGTTTGCACGCACAAGCTGTCATAATAACTTTACACCTCTCTTCTAGGTTTAAACATTATTTATTCGAATCGTTCATGTTACGGATTAAGGTGGCATTAAGGCGAACTGCAATACATCTTCCACTTCCAAGTGTGCCCGAACTTCTAATATTCCTCACTGGAAAATAATTACCATCACTTGCAATATTTTCTTATTTGCCAGCGGGTTAAAGTATCCGCATAGATTATTTGTAGATTCGCGTGTCTAGCAATATCGAGACGTTTACTTGAAGCTGTTCGACGTTTTATAAATTTCTCCACACTTTCGAACATTTGTTCACTCGTTCAAAGACATTTTTAATGTTCTGTTGCAATGTGATCTGTTCAGTTTTCTGCATCACAGTGATTTGTCCACAATCGACATCTTATCACAGTAATTTTGTTGGTAATAAGCCAGTAGTGATTTATATTCATAATAGCACTATCGTTTTACAAGTTAAACGACACTAATGTGAGACCCCCAGGTGAGAAATTGAAAAACGCTACTTCATTTTCATTCCGTTCGGTATCAATCAATATTTAGATAGTGGCTGTTACAAAATAAACAACGCTGTACATTAACAGTCTCTCTACATTTTTAAACACGATTAAAAAATCCTCGCTAGGTTCTGTATTGTTGTAAATGGGCGTATTTACCGGTTGTTTTCACATTTAACAAATGAGTCATTGATTAACCAGCATGTGTTCGTAAACACCCGCGCATTTCTGATAGCAGTAGATTATATACTAAAATGATGAACGGATGTACTGCATTTATTTAGCATTACAAAAGTGTATACAAGATCTACAATAGTAATCTGCAAACATTTTTCTGTACTATGTTCAGATCAAAATAATAATAACCCGAATATATGACGTGGTCGAAAATGCATAGTGCATTAATTTGCAATAGTATTCTTACAAATTTTGTATAAATATGTATACATATAATCAAAGTAATAAGTATCAAAGTTGGTCATAAGTGCAGAAATGTAAAAGTTTAACGTTCCAAAAGTCTGTCTCGTAGACGTTTTCTGAGTTTTACTGTGTTTTGTCATAGTCAAAGACCAACTTAATCCTACGTTGGAGGCCGATTGGCTGATTCAAGTTGAGATGTCAGTGATCTAGTTTAACATGAATCAGTAGGACGTCCTAAAGGTTGCAACAGATTTTTTAGATTTTTTGAAACATGTTTGTGTTTCTTGTCGAAGCCTAACCACTTAACTAAAAAAATGTCTCTCTTTTTTCGAACACTTTCAACCAAGTGAACTTTCTGTAATTTTAGGTCACATAAACCTTCAGATTTTTTTAAACATGCTCATGTTTCTTGTCACAGCCTAACCACTTAACCAAAAAAATGTATCTCTCTTTTTTTTGAACACTTTCAATCAAGTGAACTTTCTGTAATTTTAGGTCACATAAACCTGATTTTATATCTTTAACACTTTTATTCTGTAATAAGTATGTTGCGTTTCATTGCACCTACTAATATGTAAAATATTTAGGCACTAGTGCGAAAAAGTTAGCAATTCACGCATGCTATAGCGACAACGATATTTAGCAAATTCAAATTTTCACGAGCCTTGCATTTTTTTTGTATGTTTAAGCATTTCAAGTTTCAACTTTGGAAAAGAAAATTCTAGCACAGACAGACAAAACTTTAAATATGTAAACTTCCAATTCAAGCAATATATAGAGTAGCAAACTAAAGATTTACGAATACTTGAAACATGAAGTTATACTTCCAACTAAAATTTGAATCCCATTTATATAATTTTTAAATTCGTGTCGAATTATTTATTTTTAGCGAGAAATTTCAAGTTTAAATTATTTTTCCGAATTGCTAATAAATTTAAATTTTAAAATCACATTTTTTAAAAAAGTTCTACTTGAAACTCCATCTTCAAGTCAACTTAAAATTTCATGGTTGAACATTATAAATCGGAAGTTGAAACTTGAAATTTGAAATTGAAACAAAAAATGTCTAATCCCAATTTCAAATTTCAAACTGACTATGAAATTCAGTTCGAATTCACTATTTCTGTTGGTTTAAAATACTCCATGACCGATGAAAAGTAGGCACGTCCTAAACGTTGCAACAGCGGCCTCATTTTTTAGATTTTTTGAAACATGTTTATGTTTCTTGTCGAAGCCTAACCACTTAACTAAAAAAATGTCTCTCTTTTTTCGAACACTTTCAACCAAGTGAACTTTCTGTAATTTTAGGTCACATAAACCTGATTTTATATCTTTAACACTTTTATTCTGTAATAAGTATGTTGCGTTTCATTGCACCTACTAATATGTAAAATATTTAGGCACTAGTGCGAAAAAGTTAGCAATTCACGCATGCTATAGCGACAACGATATTTAGCAAATTCAAATTTTCACGAGCCTTGCATTTTTTTTGTATGTTTAAGCATTTCAAGTTTCAACTTTGGAAAAGAAAATTCTAGCACAGACAGACAAAACTTTAAATATGTAAACTTCCAATTCAAGCAATATATAGAGTAGCAAACTAAAGATTTACGAATACTTGAAACATGAAGTTATACTTCCAACTAAAATTTGAATCCCATTTATATAATTTTTAAATTCGTGTCGAATTATTTATTTTTAGCGAGAAATTTCAAGTTTAAATTATTTTTCCGAATTGCTAATAAATTTAAATTTTAAAATCACATTTTTTAAAAAAGTTCTACTTGAAACTCCATCTTCAAGTCAACTTAAAATTTCATGGTTGAACATTATAAATCGGAAGTTGAAACTTGAAATTTGAAATTGAAACAAAAAATGTCTAATCCCAATTTCAAATTTCAAACTGACTATGAAATTCAGTTCGAATTCACTATTTCTGTTGGTTTAAAATACTCCATGACCGATGAAAAGTAGGCACGTCCTAAACGTTGCAACAGCGGCCTCATTTTTTAGATTTTTTGAAACATGTTTATGTTTCTTGTCGAAGCCTAACCACTTAACTAAAAAAATGTCTCTCTTTTTTCGAACACTTTCAACCAAGTGAACTTTCTGTAATTTTAGGTCACATAAAGCTTCAGATTTTTTTAAACATGTTAGTTTCTTGTCAAAGTCTAACCACTTAACCAAAAAAATGTATCTCTTTTTTTTTTCGAACACTCAACCAAGTGAACTTCTGTAATTTTACATCACATAAACCTGCTTTCACTTTCATCTTGTAATAAATATGTTGCGTTTCATTATACTTACTAATATGTAAGATATTTAGTCACTAGTGCGAAAAAGTTAGCAATTCACGCATGCTATAGCAAAAACGATATTTTTAGACTAGCGTGAATATAAATTTTAAAGTAATTGCTTCAAACGCGTTTTCAGTAATGATATATTAATATAAATAAATACTATTTGAAATAAATAATTATTCAGGTTCGACAATTTAATTTTATTAATTGTCGGTTTAGTAATTTGGATGGCCGTCCCCTACACGCAATTTATTTTACGCACTAGTGTGTGAAATATTTAACACTAGTGCAAAAATGTTAGTTTTATTCACTGAAAATGCGAAGTTAATATTTTTATGTGGCAACAGAAACAATATTCTTTAGACTAACAAGAATATACATTTTAAAAGGAATATTCTGGCAACATAATATTGTAATGTTAACTACTTTTTCTCTGTTTATAAACTTCCTTAATGTAAATCTCACGCATTATATCGCCAAATTCAAACCTTTCTGGCATCCCTTTATATCTACTCCAGGTTCTGCATAAATCCATAGCTGATCTTTGTTATTTTATTCAAAATTGCCGTCTTGCCAGCCCCAAGAATTTCCTAGTGAACTACCTACGCACAAAAAAATCCCGCTATTCATTATCATTTTAATAAAATGAATTACAAGCATTAATTTTTCATCGCAGATCTTGGCCAGCATAAAAACAGCATCATAAAGATTAATTTTAAGTCACATAATATTTTAAAAAGTTCTTTTATTGCGTAAGCTTCATAAGCCGCTTTCGGTGGATAATTAGCATTTTTTCGCAGCTCCTGTAGGGCGGCATGTTATTAATTTGAACATAATTATAAGTAATGAACATAGCGAACTTTATTATTTATGTGTATCGCCTGGTATACTGCTGCTACATGTTATATCGCACTCTAGATTGTGTCACTGGTAGCGTTTGCTTTGAATAACGTGTACGCTGGTCCACTGTGATAGCGATTTTCCATCGTAAATTTGTGGGCATTAACAACTTTATTACGAACTTAATATAAACAGCTACAACAATAATTTGTTTTGTATTTATTTACGGTTGCACTGCCCCCATTATATTCGGTATGGCTGAAAAAGTGTGCAACGCTCTTACAAAATGGAAACCATTCATCTCGGCCAAATTTGCATTAGAAAAAGGCGCTATACAGGGTGCCAAATACTTCTTACAGTGTGCAACCCATAGAAAAGAATGTAATTATCTTGAAACTGTTACTTTAGACGAGAAATATGAGGTTGAAACTTGAAATTTGAATGAAAACTAAGGAAATTAAAATTGAGGTTTATACACGAAATTTTTAGCTTGAAACTTTCAATTTAAACAAGAAATTCAAGATTATGACTTGAAACTTTGACTGAAACGTTAAGTTTCATGATAAATTTGAAATTTCAATTTGAAATGGAACAGGAATATTCAAGTATTAACAAACAAATTATTTAAATTTCAAGTTTCAGGTTGGTATTAAAAGTTTAATAATTCACACAAGCTTTAAGTGAAAAGTTTACAAATAGCTTCAGTATCCACATTGGATGCTACTATTTGAAAGTAGAAATTTTATATTGAAAAATTTAAAAACTAAACTTAATTCAAGCAAAAAATTCTGGTTGTAACTTAAAGTTTCTAGATTAAAATGAATTTCAATTCGATTCAAAATTTTAATTTTAAACAAATTCGAATATTCACGAGCCTTGCAATTTTTTTGTATATTTAAGCATTTCAAGTTTCAACTTCGGAAAAGAAAATTCTAGCACAAACAAACAAAACTTTAAATATGTAAACTTTCAATTCAAGCAAGAAATAGAGTAGCGAACTAAAAATTTTCGAATATTTAAAACATGAACTATGATCTGAATCTCATTTATAAAATTTTTAAATTCGTGTCGAATTTTTTATTTTTAGCGAGAAATTTCAAGTATAAATTTTAAAGTTTAAATTTCCGAATTGCTAATAAATTTAAATTTTAAAATCACAATTTTTAAAAAAGTTCTACTTGAAACTCCACCTTCAAGTCAACTTGAAATTTCATGTTTGAACTTATAAATCGGAAGTTGAAACTTGAAATTTGAAATTGAAAAAAATGTCAAATCTCAATTTCAAATTTCAAACTGAATATGAAATTCAGTTCGAATTCACTATTTCTGTTAGTTTAAAATACTCCATGACCGAAGAAAAGTAGGTACGTCCTAAATGTTGCAACAGCAGCTTCATTTTTTTGATTTTTTGAAACATGTTTATGTTTCTTGTCAAAGCCTAACCACTTACCTAAAAAAATGTCTGTATTTTTTCGAACACTTTCAACCAAGTGAACTTTCTGTAATTTTAGGTCACATAAACCTTCAGATTTTTTTAAACATGTTCATGTTTCTTGTCAAAGCCTAACCACTTAACCAAAAAAATGTATCTCTGTTTTTCGAACACTTTCAATCAAGTGAACTTTCTGTAATTTTAGGTCACATAAACCTGCTTTTATATCTTTATCACTTTCATCCTGTAATAAGTATGTTGCGGTTCATTGTACCTACTAGTATGTAAGATATTTATACTCCGCAGTCGAAATTATAGAGAGTGACTCAGACATAATATAAAAACACTATTACCATAATGCGTATAAAATATAAAATGATTTTTATACGTTTCAATATTATTTATCTTTGTGCCGCTCGCTTCGTACATCGATGGAATCTATAATCGTCTATAGACTGAGTTACACTGAACGTCGATCTATATTCTATTTCTGTCTTTTGCATTTGGTAGGGAATAGGGAAATGCTTTTTTAGTGGGTGTAAACGGACTTGATTTACCCGTCCTGAGAAATGTCATAGCATAATAAGCGTAGACGAGGGGTCTAATTCCATGGCTATAATAAATTTATAAATTAAAAAAACACAAATGGGACGTTTTAAAGTGCTGTAATAATTAAAATGGATCAAAGTGCCGGTTATAGCAAACCGTAAAAAAATATTAGATGTTATGTTTTATTATCTTTTTTAATATTTTCTATATCTTGTTGCCTTTTATGCAGACACGCCAATGGATTTTCGTTCCCGGCACTCTTCATCCCCCTTGCTAGTCCAAAAGCTAGCGATGAGTCACTCTCTATAATTTCGACCGCGGAGTATAGGAACTGGTGCGACAAAGTTAGCAATTCACGCAGCAAAAACGATATATAATAAATTCAAATTTTCAAGAGCCTTACAATTTTTTTTGTATATTTAAACATTTCAAGTTTCAACTTTGGAAAAGAAAATTCTAGCACAGACAGACATTACTTTAAATATGTAAACTTCCAATTCAAGCAAGATATAGAGTAGCAAACTAAAACTTTACGAATACTTGAAACATGAAATTTTACTTCCAACTAAAATCTGAATCCCATTTATGAAATTTCAAATTCGAATTATTTATTTTTAGCGAGAAATTTCAAGTTTAAATTTTAAAGTTTAAATTATATTTCCGAATTGCTAATAAATTTAAATTTATTTTTAAGTCACATTTTTTAAAAGAGTTCTACTTGTAACTCCACCTTCAAGTCAACGTGAAATTTCATGTTTGAACTTATAAATCGGAAGTTAAAACTTTGAAATTTGAAATTGGAACAAAAAATGTCTAATCCCAATTTCAAATTTCAAACTGAATATGAATTTAGTTCGAATTGGCTGTTTCTGTTGGTTTAAAATACTGTATGACCGAAGAAAGCACATTATCCGAGTTTGCATAAGGATGCTAGTAACATAAACCAGCGATTTCCGGGAATCGGAATAGACGTGAAGCATATCAGGTGTAACGACTGGATGATATCGAGTAAGATGCGTAAATAAACGAAGTAGCATATGAGAGCATGCCAGAGAGAAAGGAGGAAGATCTAATTTTCCCTAAGTCGCAATATTCCTCAGAGACATGAAAACTACCGCGACACGTCGCAGTTAACTCATGCAGGATACAATTCCGTGAGATACAAACAGCCGTAGCTAATGTGACTTACTAATTGTGCGCTGGCTTTGGATACGTCATCATAGGATGTGTATTGTGTAACTGGTAGGTTATGTGTGCTTTACCTATTACGAAGACTAGTGAACTAGACACCCCTGTGCCTTCTCACAGACGCGCCAGTCTTTAAACTTCGCCAACTTCGACTACAGAGGGAATTATTTACTAATTGTTTTTATTATGTTCAAGACCGAACCTCCCTGTTATTTGTTGACGTCTAGGATCTCTCCCAGTGCAGGGATAAAAAATAGAATGTAGCTTTTCCAGTGAGTCCAATTTGTGGACAAAATATTAAAAAACATGCGCAAATTTTTTGACAATGTAACCTAACCTTCTTTTAGTATTACTAGTATTAGATTATACCGACTTAAATTATAAGGTTGCATCTCGGGTCGCATAAAAACATTTCCAAAGTTTTTAATAAATAACACAGGGTCGGCATTCATTTTCGTTGAATAAATGAACTTTAATTTAAAAAAAAAAAACGTATAAGACTTTTCTCTTACAGATATCATCAGGAAACTGATTATACACGCCACATCCTGTATAAGAACACCCCAAGCTATTTTTGTGTAGCATTTATAATTTCTCGAATAAATAGTTTAATAGAATAGTAATTTGATTACTATTCCGGAAATGTTATTCTTAACAATTCTACATGCGTGTACCTAGACAGTACATTGGGAATAAACGAACCGCCCCAAAATGAAACCCATATGGTTTATTTGAAGTCGTAAGTTAGGAAAAGCAACTAAAGTCATCAGAAAGAAGTTAGGGAAAGAAAGTAATTTGTAACATATTGAACCTATAGCATTAATACACATTTGTATCGGGACTGATCCCTGTTTCTGAAGATTCTGCAGAGTTTTATTTAGCCCTTACCATTGCTTTTTATTCGATGTGTTTGCCTCATCCAAATTCCGCGTATATGAATCGAATATATCAATGCCATTTGCCTCCCCGTATCGGCGAAATAAGACAAACAGGTGCGTCGGTTCCTTCGCCTTATTTCCACTTAACAAATCATTTAAATTTATTCGTCGTTACTGTATTTTAATTTTTATCGCAATGATTCGTATGAGCAGTCATGAAAAATGCTTGAGAACCGGCAAAATATTTTGGGAGTAATATGTAAGATGGCAAGGTGGACAGCGTCCAAATTTTACAAAAGGAACATGAAATCATGTAAACAAAAGAAATCCAGAGCAAAAAAATTGAAAATTTTTGCTTCCCTTTCAAAAGGTCTTAAGTTTTTTTTGCAGTCCCACTCTTTTACTTTGATTAATTCTCTTTAATTTGAGCTGATCAAGAGCTTTGTACGATGACTTTTCGGTCAGTTGTCATCGTAAGTTATTAGAAGATGTTCCATGTCGTGGTATTAACACGATGTTGCACCAGGACATGGTGCAGGAGATGTGGTAGAATAGTTAGATGACCGTTTTAATGAAAGGTAGGCGCTGCCCATTTGAGTGGCCTGCTAGAGCGCTTGATCTTAATCCACTGGACTATCACCTCTGGAAGTGAAATATAGACAACTCTAGTACTTGCGGGGAAGTGGAGTGTGCGAGGTAATCTAACCGCGCATTCTTTGAACAGGTCCCGATTAAGCAATATTTTTACACTAATGCAAATATTCATTTTTCAAGTGCTTATGTTAAATAAACCTACAAAATACTTAACTTGTTTATAAGACCATAACATGTAGACTATTCAACTTACCGATAAGGAATGAGAGGATGTGATGCCAAAACGTTCTGGTAATAACGCAGTTTATAAATGTTTAATTAAAAAGTCATAAATAAACTTCTTCTGTTTATAACTTTGGATCTAATAAATATTTTTTGACGTTCGAGGGCTAGTTTTGTAGGTCTTTTGAAGACGAAAAAAAAGTACTCGAGTGTTTTCTCGTGGAAATGAACGGAAAAAGTCATAAGCGAAAAACGTGAATTTACGTAAAAATTATACAATTAACCACCCTGTAAACAATCTTCCCCCCATTTTTATGACTGTGGAAACTAATATGTTAATGTACATAATATTTAGCATCTATAGTGATAAATTCAGCTTGCCGAAACAGAAAGTGGCGCCCAACACTATATTTCCTGGCCTACTATAGTTTTAGTTTAAATATAATCACAAATGAGTAAAATGATCAAAATGCCCAATATCGAGTGAAAATGTACTCAGTAATTTCACTCAGTGGATTCACTCCGAACCTTTATTGCTTTCACTCGCACCGATTTTTTCACAGTGTACATACACCGATAAAATAAATAATTTCTGTATTTAAATTTAGGATGGCAGGGGCAATGCTGGGATGAGCATATTTTTATTAAAAATTTTCGCGAAAGTCATCGAGCACGCGGGAAGGGTTCACCGTGGCCTAGCGGGTTTTATTCAGGTTTGCATATAGAATGAACACCACGTTAAATATGTTGCATAGTCCCAGAGCTGTCATAACAATGTATTTTAATATAACATGCATGTAAAGCGGAGTACAACACACGTGTCCCAGGCTCGTCCTGCCCATTCTGAAAGCGAATGCAATGCAGTCCAACATAAAATCCTTATCTAATGACAATCGTAATTTTCCGTCGGAATTAATTTTGAAAATACGCGATGCATAATCCTAAAACGACATTCTTATTCCCATTAAATCACATTCGACGTTTAGATACGTAGCTGGACATCGTTGGCATCACGCATACCAATTTCCCAACTTTACTGCCCCTGCCGGTTTACTCTGTTTGCATTTTACAAGCGATACCGCTGATATTAAAAAAAAAATGTAAAATAAAACAAACAAATGCAGGAGTAAACTAACAAAAGCAATAACCATGAGCGCTTTTCTACGTCTGAAATAATAAAAATACGTCAAATAACAGCGCTCGGTGGGTTTATGGACAAAGCAATTTTGCGTGTATAGGGTGTTTGAAAATGTTGCAGGAATTCGTATTGTGGCCGCTTGGATCAAAAACGTTTAAAATTCAACTAGTAGGCTATAGACTACAAGCCCATCGGAAATTTTCATTTGACCCAGCATGAAATACTTATAAATCAATACTACCACATATAACAATAACTTTAGAAACCGTCAATTCTTGTTTGTACAGGTGAGTACACATGTAAGTTAAACCTGTCCACCAAGGGGGGGGGGGTTTCGGCAAAACAATTTTGTACGGCATTTTTAAAGTATATAGGTTATACAAAAAAAAATGAACCTCGACCTAATGCCGTACAAAAATAGCAATACCGAAAGCCAGGAAAATTTTGGCCCGGGTTTTGGTGATCTATTACAGTACGGCATTTATATTAAGTTTCGGATCGATACATAGATACATTTTTAAGCGGCGCCGTACGTAGTTGCTGATACAGGGGTTAGGAATACAGGGTGCAACCCTCTATTTGTAAGTAGCGTATGGGGGGTGATTTGAACCAATATCAAATTCACTAATTTGTTAGGGGCGTATATACCGGGCGTGGACCACTGAAGGATACTGGATACCTATAATTAATTTTTAAATAAACAAACACTTACTGTGCTCACAAGTCAGGGTCTGGCTGTCGTCAGGAGCGACCTCTGGCACTTAAGCTAAGCTCAGGACCTTTTTCCGAAAATAAAAGAAACACACATAAGTACCCAAGCATACCCTCACCTTAAGCATAACAACTTAAATTAATTACTACTGTCTAGATAAACTTTTCTCAACTTGCTGCAGCTAACTCTACTCAAAACATCTTTTACTGATATGGCCAATTCATTCAACTATTTATCAAACATCAGGCTAACAATGCAAACCGACCAAACCACCTCTGTACAACCAACATTGGCTGAAAAACAATAGCACTGAGCACCATAAATGGCTTGAAATATATTTTTGCAAATAAGTATTACTTGCAAGAATTGATTTTATTTTTACTACTATTTTCTCCTTAATACAAATTATTTACTACTGTACGATCTTTCTATAATAAGACTTACAATATCATACAGAAATATTTTTCAGTAATGCCGTACATATTTGTCGATACAGGAGTGAGAAACCCCGGATGCAAACCCCCATATTCTGACCCTTACGGTTTCCGATCATTGAAAAATGGTCGGCATTGTTGCTAAAACATTATTTAAGATGTAAAATAATTTTTAAGTAATATGACATTAAAAAACCATATGTCGATATAAAAATTATTAATTTTATAAATTTGAAAAGCTTATATATTATTTTTTTTCCACAAGTACATAAGTCAGAAAATTATTATTAGAAAATTTAAAAATCTATCAAAAAGTTATAAAATAATAAAGATGTTCGTTTTTTTGCAAATAACTCGAAAAATATAAGTGCTAGCGTCAATTTGAAAGAAAGATCATAAAAGAAGAGGAAATTTCCTACCAACTCCCGCCGAATCTTCGCCGTGATTATTAGAATTTTAATTTAATGTTGAAAATAGGGCTTTTAGAGTCGAAAGCAATGCACGGACTGCGCTGAGAAACTGACCTAAAGACATATTTTTTATGATTTTAAATGTTAATATAAAAAAATTCGTATTTGCACTTGAAAAAAAAATTGCGTCGAGAGTTCATGTTAACATTGAAAGTCGGATATATGTCGGATAATGAGACATAGTTTTTTTTGTATTTTTTTCCGTAGAATTGAATGGTGTAATCAGTTTTTGATTTTGTTTAATTTAAACAAATTATTATCAACAATTACTGAAAAATTCATTGTTGCAAGTCATTTTTTATTTTTTTTACATTTTTGAGCATGTATTTGAACTGTGATTACAGATTTTTTTATTTCACCAAAAAGTACATATCAAAACGAAAAAAAATATCACCGGCAGAACTCTGTACGATGATTTTCCTAAGTAGAATTTTTCTTTGAAAAAAAAAGTGTTTCAGACCGGAAAAAATTAATATTTCGGAAACTTCTTGATTTTTTTATCTAAAAAAAATTGTGGTTGTTCAAGACACAGAAAGGTATACTTTCACCAAGTTTCGTCAAAATCAAGTAATTTTTGCGGAAATGAAAAATAAATCAGAAAAAAAACTGTTTTTCTCGGAAATTTTGAGGTTATTTTAAAAAGTGACCTCTACAAAAGTTGTAGATTTTTGCATGATCTACAACTTTTGCATTAGATACTTTTTTGTTTGACGTCAACTTTCGCCAGAAATCCCAATGATACAATTTTTCACAACGTTTCAACCCCCCAAATCAACCCTCCGCCACCCCTGCCCACGCATTTTTTTAGGTTTATTATAAGCCCTTTTACCATTTCCACTTATAAGAGTCCAGGTAACATTTTTTTTTCTCCAAGTGTAATTTGATTGAACTAAACTCTTCCCGTCATAAAGTACAATAAAATATCTCCAAAATTTTTTTTTTACTTTAAAACTGTATTTCGACTGGAGTAAAAATGGCCACATACATATTATTCGATAATTTCCTTGTTTCATCAAGCCCGAGTGCGAGAGGGAGAGAATTAGTCAAATCGGACGTATTCGTGCATCTATGTTTGTATTACAAGCTGCTGTTTATATTGCATAACAGCAATATCTCGACCCAAGGCAGTTAACTGAGCCATCGAGGTATTAAAATGAGTAAATTTAAGTGCATTGTAGTTCCGTGTTACGTGTTAAGTGAGCAGAGTGGCAGATAAATGAAGATGGAGGGCCATCAGGCTTTCGATCCGCCGGAGTAACATTGCAGGCCTTGTATATGTATAGTCTTACTGCGATATAACCGAACCGAGAATAACGCAGACTTGTTATCCCCTACACATTCTCGTAGTACGTGGAACTGTGCAGATTTTGTGGGGGATGCTGTTTTAACTGAATTTCGGTCAACCTCGTGGGTTTATTTTCAGTTTTAAGTAATGGTAGGTGTACCTATCAACAATAGTGCACTGGAAAGTAAATATTTGTGCAACAAATGCGTAAAGTAATAGACTACAAGCCCATCGGAAATTTTCAAGGGGTCATTTGACCCAGCATGAATTACTTATAAATCGATACTACCACATATAACAATAACTTTAGAAACTATGCCGTCAATTCTTGTTGGTACAGGTGGGTACACCAAGAGAGGGTGGTTTTCGGCAAAACATTTTTGTACGACATTTCTAAAGTACATAGGTTATACAAAAAAAAAAAAAATTACCTCGACCTAATGCCGTACAAAAATAGCAATTTTGGTGATTTATTAAAGTACGGGATTTATACTGCAAGTTTCGGATCGATACATAGATAAATTTTTAAGCGACGCCGTACGTAGTTGCTGATACAGGGGTTAGGAATACAGGGTGCAACCCTCTATTTGTAAGTAGCGTATGGGGGGTGATTTGAACCAATATCAAATTCACTAATTTTAATTCTATTTTATAAAATAATGACATTTTTGGCCATGCCGTACATTTTTCATGAAACATGTGCTTACTATAGGAAAATTAATTTCCCTCTGAAAAGTAGGATTTCACGGTGAAAAATTTTTGTACGGCATTAATATATTTTGTTAATACTGACAACAATAATCAACAAAAACAAAATGCCGTACAAAAAAAATGGTTCTAAATGGCTTGAAATATATTTTTGCAAATAAGTATTACTTGCAAGAATTGATTTTATTTTTACTACTATTTTCTCCTTAATACAAATTATTTACTACTGTACGGCCTTTCTATAATAAGACTTACAATATCATATAGAAATATTTTTCAGTAATGCCGTACATATTTGTCGATACAGGAGTGAGAAACCCCGGATGCAAACCCCTATATTCTGACCCTTATGGTTTCCGATCATTGAAAAATGGTCGGCATTGTTGCTAAAACATTATTTAAGATGTAAAATAATTTTTAAGTAATATACCGTTAAAAAACCATAGGACCATGTAAAAATTATTAATTTTATAAATTTGAAAAGCTTATACAGGGTCGGAAAGTCCCCATGGTTCATCGGCCGGTACACGAGAGCGATAAAGAAAGTTATATAAATTTTATTGTTGGATGCCGGCTAACAAGTCTCTGCATCCTTTTTAGGTTGCCAATTTCCAGCATCGCGGTCTGTGGCGATAAGCTACATTGTCTGTGCTTGAGATTGCAAGTTGAGCATGAACACGACGCATAATTCTAATCCTGCGTTTCTTTTGGGATACCCTTTATTTAACAGATATGTGCATATTAAATCTTCAAAGGGTTATACTGGGCAATAGAACAGTTGAATTAAATAAAAGTTTTATGTATTTTCGTAATTCGAACTTTCGGCGAAACTATAAATAACAGTTTTATGACGCTTCAACAGAACTTTTAAATTTAAAAGGCACTTTAAAAAATTTATTAACAATAATGTGCGATGTAGAACTTTAAACACTCCAGTAAATTTGTACTTGGAATGGATTATGCTAAAATTCGAGTTGCCTAAAGGGAATGACCGTTTCATAAATTATATATACTCGCTAATAGATTATTCAATTTATTCATTCAAATTTATTCGTGGAATATTCTAAGTTAGTGAGCTACAAAACGTGAAACATTATTTCCATTTTTCTCCATTCCCACTTGTCCTGTGTTTTTATCCTATAATCCATCATATCCAGTTGCCTCAACATTATCCAGCATTAAATACAAAACGTAAAAAGAAGGAGCTTTTTTGCCGCCTACAAAATGTTCATAATTTTATTAATGAAAGGCTATCTCACTGCGCTATTTGTATTTACAGGGCATGGAACTGTGAGCTGAAAGTACGTTAAAAATAGCAACACAGAAGCGAAAAAGTTGACGTACGAAAGCTATTAATTAAAATTATTGTGAATATGTCATTATCTACAAGGTGTTATACGATAAATAACTCTACTAACTGCAGGGGAATTTGCCTTAAAATCCACTCAGGGCAAGGAATAACACCACCAGTATCTAAAACGTGCTGTGACATCGTAACAAATGACCTAATGTGTATGAATTTGTATGAGTTAGCTTAATATCTTTAACATAAAGTAAACCTATCTCCATTAGAGTAAAGTATAATATAAAAAAATTGTATAGTCTGTATACATTTTATTCGGCTATTATAAATTTGCTTTACTTTATGAATCTGTTCGTCGACTAAGAACTCGACATTATAGATTTCCTTGAAAAAAGTTGCATTGAATGAATATGCTATTTTCTCTAACTGACATAATTAAATTTCCTCTCATTTAATTAATTCCTGACAATGGATGAAGTCAGGTTGAGCAAGTTCAATGTAATTAGTGTCACTTCAGATATGATCCGAGATTCTCACTTTGTTGTTTGCTCACTCATAATGGGCGCATAATTTACATACCACCACTAAAAATAAATTCAATTTAAGGAGTTACATAACTCCATTTTATCATGTCATTATTATTAAATCTACTTTATTTAAAAGCAAACCGATGACTTTAAATTTGTTTAAAAAATTGTTCTGTGTGGTTATTCCATCTATCGGTGCGCCGTAGGAATATTTCTGTAACTGCAAATATGTCAACTTTTCAGAAAAAGAAAAAAAGTTAGTTCATTTTTTCCCTATTTTCCTTATACACTAGACACAAAAATTAAGGGATATTAAAAAAATCCCAAAATTTTGGGTGATTTTCAAAGAGTTGTAACTTGGAGGGAAATGATCATAGAGAGAATAAAAAAAAGGAAATTGAAGCTTCAAGAGTCTAGTTTTCAGATCTGCAGTTTAAAATTTTCTAGTGTCAGCAGTTTTTGAGTAATCATTAGAAAATCAACGGAAAAAAATAATTGTAAATTTTTGTTTTCTTAAAGGCCTATGGACTTTTTGGTAATTTCGTCATAAAGTTCTTTTAGATATTTTAATTCTCTTAAATTTGAGCGGTTTCGGAGCCTTGTACGATTATTTGTCGCAGAGTTATCGTCGATCAAAGCAAAAAAATCATTTTTGACTTTGGCAATCAATTACTCGGGAAATAATTGTCGTACAGAAAATCCAAGCAGGGTTTTGAAAACTGCAAAGTATTCTCTACAAGTCGTAATTATGGGTTTTTGATAAAAAAAAATTTTCAAAGTGAATATGTTGGTTAGAAAAAAGGTAAAAAATTGCATAATTAGGGATATTTGAATAATTTGGCATAAATTTGCAAATAATGAATAAACTAAGGATAATTTCAAAATGCTGCGATTTTTTTTCCTAGTGCCCGAAATTTGCGTTTTGCCGGAAATCAATGTAATAAGTAATTTTTCACTTTTTATTCATTTTTTTATGTTAAAAATGTTTTTTTTAGCAATAATCCATAATTTCTTTGAGGGTTGCTTTCGCTGTACAGCAAGAATAAAACGCTCTCTCAACGATAGTAATAAAGTATTTTATTGAAAACTAAGTTGTATAGAAAAAGACGTGTTGACGGAGTGAGTGTTCGTTGGAGTTCGTTGTGTGGAGTCGGTCGTAGGTATATGAGTACGCATCTGGTCGCCGGCGCCAGTCCGCCGTAGACCCTTCCTGGAACGCTGGTGCGTCCGGCGGCGTCCTGCTGGCGCTCTTGACGTAATGCTTAAAAATGGGTTACTTGCGGCATGTGTACCAAATCTTTATAAAACAAAACGTTCATGATTCCAAAAAAAATTTAAATTTTTTTTTTTAATTATGATCTGAAAACTAGACACCTAAAGCTTCAATTTTCTTTTTTTTTTTGTTCTCTCTACAACCATTTCCCTCCAAGTTACAGCTCTTTGAAAATCACCCAAAATTTTGAGATTTTTTTAATATCCCTTAATTTCTGTGCCTAGTATATATTGAATCGAATTGGGTCTATTTTCTGTTCTTTGTAACGTGAAACATAGGTAACTAAAATACTCGATTCCTTGTCTTAAAACCACTAGGGACAGACTTATATTTCCACATTTTGAGCTCCGACTTTAAATTTTGAATTATAAAAGTGGTAGGATTATCTACGCGCGAGATCAATCGAATATGCTCTAGAAAACTACATGTCGAGGCTTTTACACAGCACCGTAGAAATTTTAAGAATCTCTAAGGAAATTTCATCAGCGCCAACACCATCTTATTTTATTTGTGAACGACCCCAGTCTGCTGGCGTGTGCAGCTGGAGCTTTCTGACTGAACGGCTTTATGCCCCGATATATCTACCGGTTTGTTGTCGATGGTAACCTCAAGCTTGGAATCAATAAAACGATAATTTTCTAGGTTATGACCAGTAAACCCAGACAGCTTATCAAAGTTGGTCCGCGCATCTAAGGATAATTACATCTTACCATTTCAAAGCACTTTCTTGAAGCGATGAAAACTGCAGATGTTTCCTAGCCGATGCGTACAGGGTGTTACAGGTCTATAACTTGAGAAACAAAAAAATTTTCCTTTTTGAAATTTGTCATTAGGAAAATTAAGTGCATTAAATCAAAGGATCTCTGAGATTAGGTTTTCTGGGTCACTGGAGGTTAGTTTGTCTGTATCAGGCCATTTTAAGGTTGGTTCAAGGTCATTTCAAGGTCAAATTGAGAACAATCAAGTCCAACCACCTGTTACACAGGATTTTGGGGTCTCTGGGTTAGTATTCGAGGTTAGCTTGTCTGTATCATGTCATTTAAAAGTCGTCTCAAGGTCAATTCAAGGTCAAATTGAAAAAACCGAGCAATTAAGTTTAACCGCCTGTTATATAGGCTTTTGAGATAGCTCCGAGGTCAGTTTGTCTTCATCAGATCATTTGAGGGTTATTTAAAGGTCAAACCAAGGAAACAACGAGAAATCAAAGGTAAGGAGGATTGGCCAAGTTTTAGGTCAAGAGATCTCTGATGTGGACCCATGCGAAATCTGACAACCTTTGTACAGGTCATTTTTGTGTCAAATAAGTAGTTTTCGAGATAAAAGATCTGCTCGTTTGCTCCTTCAGATAAACTTGACTAAACCTTGCGTAGTTCTGTTTAAACTCGAATGATTTTAAAAACCTATTTTTAGTATCAACAATTTTAGCTTCGGTCGAAAACAGAGGGATCTGAAATCGTCCCTCACTGACCCTACCAGAAGTCCTTTTTCTCAAATCAACCTTGGAATAACCTTGAACGTTTTTTAATACATTTAAATGGACCTTGGATTCGAACTCAGCGTCTATAAAAACTGTAATTGATTCCAGGATTTATTCCATAAATTAACTTTCAAATGATCTTAAAGTGGCTTTCAAATGACCTGACACAGACAAACTGACCTCAGATTTTAACTCGGCAACTCCAAATACGTGTATAAGAGGCTGTTAGACTCTATTGCTTGGCTTTTCTCAACTTGACCTTGAAATGACCTTGAGACGACCTTCAAATAACCTGATACAGACAAACTGACCTGGGATTCGAACCAAACATTATATAGTAACATGTGGTCGAACTTGATTTCTCGGCATTTTCTCAATTTGACTTTGAAATGACCTTAAAATGACCTTGAAACAACCTTAAAATAGCCTGATACAGACAAACTAACCTTCGATTTGGACTCAGCGATCCAAAAAACCTAAACCTTGATCCTGACTAGGAAGGAGGGTGGAGCTCCCATTTGGGGTGGACTCTTATTGGATATAAATAATAAAAAAAAAATTCTTTTTTTTTTGGACAAAAATGAAGGGGGCGAAAACCGACCCTCCCTCTTTTGTTTGTAATAATTGTTAAAATTTATTTCTTTAAATGTCATCTATGCCAGATGACTTCTAATATAATTTGACGGTTGACATTCCTTGTGAGAATTTAAAATAGAAAAATGTCGGACTAACTCTATTGACATCAATAATGTAAATCCATATACACTGAAGGAACAAAAAAATTGTATGAATTTTTTAGTGATTTTCGAAAGGCTGTATCTCAGTGAAAAATGGTCGTGTAGATAAAGAAAAAAGCATTTTTTTAACCACGGTTACCCCGCAATCAAAAGAAATACATCGAGAAAAAAATTTCCAAATTTTTTTTTAAGACGTCATTTATTTTTTTATTTTTTGTATTTGTTTTTTTTTATTATTATTTGTCATTCTAAAATCAAGCAAAATTGTAACGTCTAAATTTTCTGCTTTAAATGGACACCCTGTATAACAGATATTGTTAATATTTTGTCTTAATATGTATAGTTCTATTGCATTTCCAAATTTTTCACCTTGATGAACACGTGAAAAAATACTATAAAACGCGATATGCCACAATATTAATCAGTTAGAGTTAGGCCACGATGAAACGCGCTATACCGCAGCATCGTTAAGCCAGAGAGCGTATCAAAACATCACATCATATGCTTACTAGGTGGAAACGCACCATAAAGGTATGTAACGTTCCATTAGATTGACTGACTTCCTAAAGCAATAAATCCAGCTGGGTCTATTTGTTTATTGTTGAATTCCTGAATTCATAACAAACAGATAAGCATCTGATTTGGACTGAAACACACTGAATTGCTGCTGGCTGCTTAATGGGCATAATAAACTGTATTTTGCTGAGTTCAGCAATCTCTGCTACTGCAAAAGAAGGACTAAGCGAATACAATAATTATTTTAAATAATATTTTGCCATTAATGTTCGCAAAAAGCCATTACAATGATGCCTTTGGACAATCATTGTTAAACAAGCTACATCAAGAAAATTGTCAAAGAAAAATATATTTGAAAGTGAATCAATTTTTCACTGTTTTTGCCTCTTTTGTGGGCGCTACCGCCTCCAGATGGGCATTTGAAGCTTGTGGCAATGAAGTCATTTGATCAGTGATAAAAAAGGGACAACATATCAATTTTTCAGGAAGTTTCACCGTAAGACCAATTTGCATAAGGTGTATGCGGGGTCCTTTAGAGATACTTACTTTAAAATTAGATTACGGTGTTCGTGGCAAAGAGCTACAACTATTCCAATGACTGACAGGCAGCAATATGTGTGTATAATAACTGTGAATCTGCTATAATACCGGTTAAGGCTGGTGTTCCTCAAGGCTCCGTCTTAGGACCTATACTTTTTCTTATTTATATTAATGACGTACCTGTTAACATTATTAATGATTCGTGTATTTATGGGGCAGATTGGACCATTTGTCACTAACATTCCAATGAAAATTGTTTATTTTTCATTAATACATAATAATTTAACTTACGGTGTGTCATTGTGTAACTCTAGTGGCTAATGTAGTCTTTGTGTTGCAAAAAGCAACTGTTCGTCTTCTTGAGCTGCCCCTACTTTATCTCTCAGCAAAGAGATATTTCTCAAATATAAGATTCTACCACTGACCCGCCTATATTTACTTGATTCGCTTCAACTTCATTCGAATTTCAGTAATCTATCTATCCATCACTCTTCCAATCTAAGAATGACGCATCCTCTAGGGCGTTAACCTTCTTTGCTTCTAATTCTATTTATTCTGGTTGATTGACTCTTTGTAACTGTTCAGATATTGTATCAAAAACAAGTTTTGTTCAAGATCTACAAATATTAATAAAGAAACGAAATATACACTTTTTAACTGTCATTTCATATTCTGTAACGCTTATCACTTCGCGGTTACCTCGGGCGCCAATTTCTGTTTGCAGTGCAGAAACACCACTACTCAGGCAGCTACAGCGAACTCTCCTTTCAAATTTAACTCTACTGCCAAGCTCCTACGGCGAATGGTGGCGGCTGCGCAGTCTTCCCGATTCGCGCCTTGAAAAAATTCTTACCAAAAGGCGATCTTCCTTGGGCTGCTGACGGACTGGACTGTTTGCTGCGACGCCGACGGGTGGGTGTGAACTGAACTCCCAGCCAAGCTTCTACGGCGAACCGGTGGCGGCTGCGCAGCTTCACAAGCTTTTTTTGTGTGAATACCGCTATACATAGATATAATTTATTGGTGAGGATAGGACTGGCATTGCAGGAGGAGGATATTGTCTAAAAATATCTTGTTTATTTAACTTTGTTCTTCCAATTTCATATAAGAAGACATTTTAAGAGTCCTGTGTAACACCGGCAACAGTGCTACGTTATGCTACAGTAAAGTCAGTGGTTCTCAACAAGTTTTTTGCTAAACAATCGTACATATTTATTTTAAATTTGACTTTTTTCTTCATATGTTGGTCAAAGTAAATTGTAATTATTTACAGTGCAAAACGTTTAAAATTCTGAATACTCGATTCTCTTGTAGCTCGTGACGGTGTCGTAAAAATCGGCAATAACTTACTACGTTGTAAATTTCTTTACACGAAATTAAACGACCAATATTATCCGTGGCATTACCTCACACCGGGAAATACCGAGCGCAGCATTTCCCTCTCCAGCCAGTCATGTGGCAAAAGATTAAGTAGCGAGAACAACAACTTTATGCAAATTTTCCTCTACGGCGAGACTCGCTATGCAGGCGTTTTCAGCATGCATCTGGCGGAGAGGCGTAGTTTAAATACGCGTTTGTAAATCTGCATCATATCGTCAGCGGTCCTGAGCGCAGCGGCTTGATTACCGCTGCGATTTTATTGGAAAAGTATTCCGTAGGAATCATGTGGGTGAGTTTTTAAAGCTGCAATCTATAATGTCCTTAATTAACTTCCTCTTTGAACTGCCGGTTCTCGGTTATCGAATACGGCTTGTATACTAATCGTGGAAGGTCTGAGAAACTGCACTTATCAGGGAATTTCACAGATCTGGAAATATCAAGGTAATATCAGGAAATTTCTTAAGTTTGCATTGATGTTTTCAAATTCCAGTTGTATTCGATCTTTATTTACAAAGTGCTGTCTTGAACTGTCGCTAAATATCGTGTTAGTTCCTCAAAGAATAATTAACACGGAACAATATGGTTTTACGTCTATTAATTGTTTAAATGAAAGTTAACCAGAACGCGCAAGGCCTGGGGCTGCCGCAGTGAAATCCGTTTGGGGCATTATAATAAGGAATTGGTATTTACAAATATTACTTCAAGGAACCGAGAGACAGATTTACTCGGATATACGGAACTTAGCAACATACATATACTTGCATCTCCTGAACAGTACACACTAAGTAGATTTTCATCATAACGACATACTCGCACATGAAGGCAGAGCAAGTCAGTACATACATAATCAAATTGTCGTTCTGTAATGCCTTTGAGAATTACATCCATCCAAAAATACCCCTTAACCAGGTCTCAGTCTGTGTCAAAACTGGAGGGAAAATTAATGAAGGTGTTATGTTCCGGAATTAGTGTAATTCAGATTGAACCACTTTTTATTACTGCTTGTATATTACATAAATAATTTAATTTTATGATGTCGGAAAAATAATATACCAATCGGTGGTTTACTTTGGGCACTAGTGCGTAAAATGTACATTAGGCACCAGTGCGTAACATGAATTATTAGGCACTAACGCGTAATGTATATTATCGTTTAATTTATAACAGTAGTAGAAAAATATTTTATGTTACTCTCTAAAAATTGCGTTTCTTAAAAAAGTACAGAGAAATTATAGTACTGGCATCCTATTAAGTGTTAGCGATGATTCCGAAGCGCATCGTATAGCATATTGAACCCCATCTTTGCTTTGCCATCTCATAAAATTTTAGGCACATGTACCTTAGGCACTAGCGCATGAAACGCATAAAAATTGTGTATTTCTAAAAAATATCTTGTAAAGAAAATTTATTTTCTTGGACCGTTTCGATTATTCTGAAGCTTAATTATGGCACATTGTATTTAATCGTCTTTGCTTTGCCACCCTATAAGATTTTACGCACTGGCGCGTAAAATGTGCTTTAGGCACTATTGTGTAAAATGTACTTTACGAATACTATAATTTAACCTATACTTCCCTATAGTAGAAAAATATTTCATGCACTTTATTAAAACTTGTGTAGTTATAACGAATAATACAAAAAACATTTTGTATAGATATTTTGTTGAGTTTTGACACTTACCAGAGTCATTGTATGTGCTACAAGTATAATTACACTTCACCTTTGCTTTGTCATGTTATATGGTTTTATGTACTAGCGCGTAAAATGTACTTTAGGTAGTAGCGCGCAAAATGTACTTTAGGCACCAGTGTGTAAAATGTACTTTAGGCACCAGTGCGTAAAATGAAATTTTTCAGGCACTAACGTGTAATTCTACAATTTAATTTATAACCTACTCTTTTCTGTATAATTGAAAACTGCATTTATAAAAGAAAAAATAAAACCTTATTTCGGTATTTTGTTCAGTTCCAAGCTTAATGTATATCACATTATGCTTCATATTTGCACTAGTGCGTAAAGTGTACATTCGGCACTTGTGCATAAAATAAAATCCCTTGGACACCAAGATTAAGTAAATTCTCTATGATTCTATTATAACTATTAAAAATATTATTATTTATATTTACAATTTATCAATATATTTCTAAGAAAAGAAACTTAACGAGAAAATTTAGTAGCGACATTTCGTCGAGTGTTTCGATACTTCCGAGACTCATCGTATAGCACATTGTACTCCACTTAACTTCTGCCGAACGGCTTCATATTGACTGGCCTATATACTCGAAACGTGAAAGTGTCAGAATCTTTCCTCTATCGCCCAGAGGAAGTAAGCTACTACAACTGCTTTTTCGCCGTAAAGTACACTTAGGTATCGATTACATATTTATATTGCCAATACACTAAAAGGTATCTGCTGGAGTGGTACATTTTCATGATTTTTTAAAGTAACCGCAGAAAAACTTGATATATAAGTACGGTTAAATACGGGAACACGATACTCCATTTTAAACGTTCTTATTCGGCAGAAGAGGGTTTAATATGAAAATGCCGCTACACGAAAGTAGTTGCTGGCGCAAGAAATAAGTTTCCCACTGTAGTGCGTAAATTACCAACATTACGCACGCTGTACTACGTAATGCGTAAATATTTTACACACAAATGCAAAATATTTTTACATTTTTAATAAATTATTAGTAAAATTAAACTGACTAAGAATATATATGACTTTAATTTATTGTACTCCTTAGCAACCATGTAAAAAAGCAATTTCACTCAGTTGTCGCCACTTTGGTTTCATTCAGCCGTTTTCCGTGCCTTGGATGGAGAAGCGCTGATCAGGAACGTAATAAACAAGAGTTGACCTTGAAATAACCTTGAACATGGTCTTGAAGGTCGAATCCATGGTCACTAGTTGGTCGCCAATGACCCAAACAACTTTCGTAGAGCGATATGTCGCTATACTGTCAAGATAACATCGTGAGAAGTTCTAAAGGTGCAAGTGACCTTCAAATGCTATTGAAAATGAAAAAATAACTCGACCACTTCCCCAAACGTACAATTTCTCGCTTTTTCATAATCCGGGGACAAAAATTGTATTACCATAAAAAAACAAGAGTTGACCTTCAAATAACCTTGAACATGACCTTGAAGCAAATCAACCGGCTATCCGGACAAAAAATTTCTTGCCCTTTCAAAATTCGGGAACAAAAATTGTATTACCTTAAAAAAATAGGAGTTGACCTTCACATAACCTTGAACTTTGTCAAACGGACGCCCAATTTGGATTCGCTGACCTCAAAGACGTATGAGTGTGGTGGTTTAGTCTATCACATTGAATTTTTTCCCCGGGACTGTGTTATAGTTTTATTACTATTTCGCTATCTTTCTCTAGTCGCTTTAGGTAGTTTATATGCTATTAGAAGACGTGCTATTGGCTAAGGAAATAACTCAGAGAGTTGTAAAGATATATTTGCAAACAGGTTACATTACATTTCGCAACCCCATTAATAATATGTGATGTTCACAAATATATAACATAATATTTTTGTTTGTCGCAAAGTTGTTGTTACCCCTTGTAGAATTTGTAGGATACGTATTCCGGTACTTGTAATTCAGCCTTTCACCTTATCCACTTAGCCGAATAAAACAATATTTACTATTCCTCGAGTGTCCGAATGGGTCAATGATTTTCCGCTATTTATCACTGATTTTTTATGTCCCTTTATAGTTTTTTTATGGCACATCCAGCAGTCGCCCGCGAATCACAATTGCTCCATTATTCCTCCTACAAGAGGCGATTTTGACTTTTATTTACAAAAGTTTCCCGACCGGTCTCACCTTTCCTATGTCTCTTTTTTCCCGGTGCGATTGCCACCCCAACCGGCCTCCTAGTATTACACAATTCCATTCGCAAATATTGAAACGTATATAGCGTACATGTATACGGAACGATATTTGATTTTCGTGCATTTTTCATTTGTCACATTCGTCCCTTTGCTGATCTTTTGATACTGTTTCTTGCTACCGCGAACAAAGCGCTAATTTAACGTGTCACCGCGGCATTTTGTCTACATTCGCCGTGTATTGATAGCGTATACGTCAATTCGTGCCATTGTAATAGAACACTAAAGACTATTCGAGCGCAACCAGTGACAGTTAAGAAACAACTAATTTTAATTCGAGCCGTACGTGTATTGTCAAAGCCGCAACAGCCAACAAGATATTGATCAGTGTACTATAATATTAAAATGTTTATTGTTCCCATGGCACATGCGATGGTGATTCTAAACGTTGTTTACGCTTTGAGTTAGAGGTATACATAATCTAGCACTAATTAACATTTGATTCTCGTTTTCCTCTTTCTGTGCGCAGCTGACTGCCGACAATTTCTTTCATTGTCTAACAAACACTATAGTTTAAGTAAGTGTTTTTTACATTTTGAAATGGGTTTAAATATGTAGCATGTTTAAGTGAGCGAGATATCGAACTTGGGTCACCTTGTGCAAAAATTTAAAATGGAAAACAGCACTTTTGATGTGCCAACACGTGTTCTTCTAAATCAATGGTTCAGAGAACAACTGAAAAGGGACATAATGAGACTAATTAACTGTACATTTCTCTTTAAACACAGAAGGCAACTTTTTTTAGATATTGGTTTATCTGTTATAAATTACAGTTACGTAATAAAACAAGAAAATAACATTTGAACAATATAATAAGTAACTGTTTTCCCACTGTTTCCCATAAAAAGTCACTAATTATTAGAGCTGTTATAATTGGCCGCGCACCAAAGCGTGCGGATCATCAGCATAAAATAAAGTTAACAAGATTAAGATTTGTGTCATTGTGAAACACGTAAATTGTTTTACGCATCGTTACCATCGGTTCCACAATCTGGATGGGATCCCTTATAGATCGCATCATCAGATATGGCAGCTCGCGTGGCTGACTGACGGCGCCAATAGTTAGATTGTGACAGCTCTGCTAATTATGCAAGGTGTTTTCGAAAGTATGGTTTTAATTTTAAGGGCTAATAGCTTTTGTCAAAATTTCTGCACCATAAACCTATAACCCCGTAGTTTCATAATCCCTTAACCCCATAACTCTGTAACCCCATATCCCGGAATGAGCAAGAGTGTAGAACCATGAAACTCCGTGGGAGTATGGATGTCATACACCAGGCGTTGTGAGTTGACGGGCTTTCTTAATCCCATATTCTCATAACCCCGTAACCCTTTAACCCAAGGTGTACGAAATTATATAGCCACGAAACTGGGAACATGGATGTCATATATCAGGGTTCCAAATCTACATGACTGAGTTGGCATGCTTCTATAACCCTATAACCCTATAACCCCGTAACCCCATGACCCTGAATGTGCGTATATTTATAACCTCGAAACCTTGAGGGATTGAATCTGTTGTTCTGTTATAATTCCATAATCCCTTAATACGGGTCTTTTAGACCCATTATCTGGGACATACAGATTTGTGCGTGATTTGTCACTCGGATTTTTTCTATTTGTATCTTCACTGAAAAAATGTAATAGTTCTTCCTTGACTGTACAATCAGGGATCGTGAGTTTTTGCGACCAAAATTGATCAAATAAAGGTTATGGGGTTATGGGGTTACATTTTCATAGGGTTATGGAATGAAACACGAATTCCACTGTTTTTTCAATCACTGACCACTCAAGTCGGTTTAAAATTTTGAAAACCGTTTTCTATAGGAGTTTGTTGATATTAAATTCAAAACAGGAACTGATTAAGCAATTCTGACTTTAGATTTTCATTGTAGATATAAAGAGAAAAAACCTCGGGTGACTTTGTAACTAAATCTGTATGCCCCAGATCAAACGGTTATAGGAGCTTGAATAAACGGGATTACTAAACTCAATTCCTCAGAGTTTCATGGTTGGTCTCGCATACCTAGGGTTATGGGGTTACGGGGTTACATGGTTATAGAACCCTACCAACTCCCAGTCATGTAGATTCGGTTCTCTTATGCATGAGATCCATTGTTCCATAGAGCTTCGCGGTTATATCATGGCACACCCTTGGTAAAGGGGTTACCTCTTGACCCACAGTCATGTAGCTTTGGACCTCTGATATACAGTGCGTTCATGATGCAAGGAACAAGTTCGTTTAAAACTCCGGTAATTATTTTCTGGAAAAACGCTCGGGCACGTCGATTGGTATTTTTAATTACGGATTTTTTGACATAAAAAAATTGTATACAGGTGTCTCAAGAAGAACATACGCAGTCATCATCGATTTTTTTAAAATACCCATTTTTATGTGCATATTATTTTCTTTAAATCTTGTAACCTAAGATAACTATTACTAATCCAGTAATTTGAATGCAATTGGATATAATAATAATAATAATAATAATAATAATAATAATCTAGTATTTGTGTACGTAATTCATAATTCCGGAAATAGCTGAAGCATTTATAAATTAACAATGGACGCAGTGGCACCGGGAATTTATTATACCCGGCTTAAATTTTACCAAAAGGGACTACATGCAGCGCTTAACCTATAATACAGAACTAAAACTCACGTTTGTGCTATTATCACAGAATTATTTTAAAATTTCTATTATAATTAAAATTAAATCCTCTACGAGGTACGCTGTGCTGTTTATGTAGTGTTAAGCGAGCTTTTAGCAGCTCTCAGTACAGCTTAGAAATTTAATAGAACTTTATTATTGGCAATTAGGTTACTTGCTAAATTAATACCTCACTTTAGACAACATGGTAATACGCAGATGTAAATTCGTTTTATAGTGCCCACTTTCCCGAGTGGTGACAGTTACATAACAAAAGAAAATTTACGTACGAGTTGCCCACAAATAACGTACAACATATAACATTTTCTTTTGTATACAGGGTGTTCCATCTAAGAGGGATTCTTTTGTAACTCTGTGACTGTAAAATTTAAAAAAAAATGGTTTTAATAAAAGTTGTGTAGGCCATTCTTCTGTAAATCTTAGCTGGAACACCCTGTATGCAAAAAATTCAATGTATGATAGACTAGAACTAGACCAACATACTCATACGTTTATGGGTCACTGATTTCGAATCCTAGTCCACTTGACCAAGTTAGCTCATGTTCTAAGTTACCTGAAGGTTAGCTCTTGTTTTCTTTATAGTAACACAGTTTCTGTCACTGGATTTGGAAGAGCAAGAAAGTTTACAAGGTTACTTCAAGGTCAACTCTTGGTTTTTGATTTCTGTCCACAAACTCCGAAATAACGAGATATTTTTCGTATGGAGACGTCGTTGAGTTATTTTTTAATGTTCAAGATCATTTGAAGATCATACACCCTCTCGAACTTCTCAGCTTTTCATTTTGTCAGGATAGCGAGATATCGATCAGAGACCACCACTTGGTGACCTTAGATTTGTCTTCTTACGTCATTTTGATAAAAATCACTAGAATCGGTTCTAATACGGTGAAATGATGATTTCTGTATCCACGATATCTGCATTTTCATGTTTCTGAGGGCATAAGGATGGCAACGACAGACTTTTTATTCGAGAATTTGGTCCTACATACTGTCAGCTTGCACCCTCAGCATAATTGGTTCCACAGTGAGGATATTTGAAATCTTGCAACCTCAGAATATACTGGAGGTGTTGACATTGCCTCGAACGGAAATTTGTGGCATGATTTATTCTACGGTATTCAGAGACCTAACAAAAAGAATTGACCTTTAAGTAACCTTGAAAATGAATTTCAAGGTCAAGTCTGAGCCACCAGATGGTGGTCCCCAATGACCTAAACACCTTTTCTAGAGGTCATGTTCCCGATATCTGGCTATTCTGACGAGATATCCGCCTGAGAGTTTCGAGACGGGGATCGACCTTCAAATAATCTTGAAAACGAAAAAATTACTCAATAACTTCTCCGAACGTACAATTCCTTGCTCTTTCACAATCCGAGGACAAAAATTGTAGTACCAAAAACAAGAGTTGACCTTCAAATAACCTTGAATATGGCCTTCAAGGTCAAATCTCAGGCCACCAGATGGTGGTACCCAACACCTTTTGTAGAGGTTATTTTCCAGATATCTCGCTGTCCTGACGAGATACCCACCTGAGAGTTTCGGGAAGGGGATTGACTTTCAAATGATCTATAAAACGAAAAAATAACTCAACGGTACCTTGCTCTTTCACAATCCGGGGACAAAAATTGTAGTACCATCAAAAAACAAGAGTTGACCTTCAAATAACCTTGAACATGTGCTAAATACGTCAAACGGACAACGACCTCTAAAATTGTATTATTAATTAACAACTACTAAGAGATTTCTAATATTTTAGCTACATATTACAGCTTATTTAACACAGTTAAATTATTTGTCTTACTAATAGAAAGTAAGGTAAATATTATAGAGCTAGAAATGTCTCAATTTTGATTCCTAATTCTGTACAATTTTTTTTCGATTAATAGGAACTCCCCACACAGTAGTCGATATATAACAATTTTCCTGACGACTTCCGTAGACGTTTCAGGATAATGAAAACCTCCCTGCTTTGCTTATTAGGAAATATTTCATTGTCAGTAGTTTTTACCCCAAGATAGTTGATTATTTACTCGCCCCAGCAATAACGTTCTGCCACTATGTATCAGCCGTCGACGTTTTCTTTGTCGATTTATTTTTCATTTACTTTCACCATCGAAATGACAGCGGCGGCGGAAATTTCCACAAATAGCTTACAGCTCTTGCTTTATAGAAATGATCTTTCAGACGTAAAGTTTTGAATAGTAAGAAGTACATTAAAAAATACTTAGATTTTTTATAAACCGGTATCTTCAGAAAATAAGGGCTTAAAAGGTGCTGTGTATTCAAAGGTTTTTATTTTTTGAGTGTAATTATCGTTTAAATTTGTTTTATTTATCAGCAATTTTACTTATACTTCTTGCTGTATGGGAATTTGTTATTCAATTCAAGAAGACCTATAAATGGGTCTGTCAAAAATTGTAAAAGAGTATAAGGACATTTTAATTATAGAATTGGGAATGCTCATCTTTTCTACTTTAAATATGGAATTAAATACCCTTTTATCATATTTTTGCATAAAGAAGTTTGGACAAGCAGATTATTATTACGCTACTCATGTTGAATAGAACTTTTTTGTTTATTGTGTACCTTGTATATATGTATAAAAGTTTCGAAAATTAAAAATTCCCTCTCAGTTCTCATATTATTTCTTTCATGAATTATGCATTACGTGTTATTAATAGCAGCAGTTTTATTTAAATCAAGGACCGGTGCAAACGACAAAGCTTATCGTCAATACAATCAGCTATATCTGTTGTTCAAATTGTAAGTCTGCAAAAGCAATTCCTTTAATGGTGTCTTAAAGTTTGTTGAACAGTTTTATCCTCCAGTATTTGACAGCTTTGCGGTTTATTGGCACAACCCGATTCTCAAATTAAAATTAAAACACCAATTAAATTTGTCACATTTCACACGTTACTGTTAGTAAATTTAAGTCGAACTTGTTACTAACGCAGTATTTCAGTATTATTTCATTGCTTACTTTGTGCGTTGTTAGAAATATTTTTCTTCCATTCATTCAGTCTAATTAAATGGGCCTTAAAATCGCAATTTGGTCGACTCGCCTGAATTTTTAAGAAAGATAAAATAAAGGGGTTTTTCAAGATAACTCAAAAGGGGTAAGTGCCAGAGAAAAAAGTTTCTTATAAAAGTTGTAGAGCATAAAATTCTACATAAAAATGGTGCATCGACTTTTTCTTGTACTATTAAAATTAACAGAGTTAGGGTGGCTAGAAGTTAAGGGGTGATTTCAAAAATTTTTAAAAAATCGTAACAAGCAGAAAAATTAAAGAATTTTGTAATTTTTTTTCAGTCTACTCTAAAAAATGTAGACTTTCTATTCAGAGAAATATATTATAAATTTTTCAATTTTTAATAAAAAAGTTATGTAACAATCTCAATTTTTTAATTGTTAATTTTTATGATTTAACACTAAAACAATTTTTTTCTATGCCATTCGATTAATTTTATTTAAAATAATGAAAAGTTACTTTCGAAATTTTGTTTTACGATAAAGATAAAAAATCACGTTCGTTTTGTAAACTCTTTTATTAAAAATTAAAAGAGTAGATTGAAAAAAAAATTTATAAAATTCATTAATTTTTCTGCTTATGATTTTTTAAATTTCTGAAATCATCCCTTAACTTGTAGTCTGCCTAACTCTGTTAATTTTAATAGTACAAGAAAAAGTCAATAGACCATTTTTATGTAGAATTTTATATTCTACAACTTTTATGAGAAACTTTTTTTTCTAGTTCTTACCCCTTTTGAGTTATCTTGAAAAACCTCTTTATTTTATCTTATTTAACCCCTGGTCGGGGGTTGAAAAAAAAATTACTGTCACTTACTGTTATTATATGTATACCTTAAACTAACTTACCTATATCAAAAGTTCTGGCCAAGTTGATCAAAATTGCGATTTAAAGGCCCATTCAATTGAACTATAAATCAGGCCACGAATAGTTAGCGTGGTAAGTTATATCAGTGCACTACCAGCGTTGCAAGTTGTTACCTTTTTAAATCAACTGTTAGAGAGCGACAATGGAAAATAATTTATTAAAACGCAATGCTTTTCTATGGCTTAGCGACATGTTATTTTGAAATTGGCATATATTTTTGTGGTGGACAAAGCGCCGAACATAAAAAAACAGTCAAATGTTTTTAAAAAAGTATTTTTTTACATGATTTATTAAAAATTAACCAATACTGGTATGTACATACGCTATTAATGACATAATGAAAAGAATAAATAAAAAACACTTACTAATCTGATTCATATGAAATATTGTTTAAAATATGTTTTTCAAAGTTACAAAATACGGTATGTTTCTACCACATCAACAACGAATTGGTGCTAGATATATTAAATTAATCCAAAATAAAGGAAGCGTCAACAAAATTAAACCGTGAATAGTTTAAATTTAAGCAGAATTCTATCCTGCTCCGAACGCTTACGAAGGGCAACGCCTCCAATAGTCAGTTAGAGTGCCTTTGAAAATCCGCTACTGCCAATTGACTTTACACATGGCAATGTATAACGGGATGGTACACGGGTAAAAAAAAACTGCCACAAGTGCGAAAAAGTAGTAGGAACTAGCAAACTAACGTAATAAATATTTATGAGGGAATAAATCGTCTTGTTGTTCAAAACGTTTGTTATTAAACTTGGCCGAAAAACGAATAGGATTACATAGTGGTAAAATCGGTACAGATGCAGCATCGGGTGTTCGATTTAATACCCAATTTTGATTCCGCAAGTAATGAACCTCCCCTGCTCGATGCTAAAATACATTTATTCAGTGTTTATATGGCTTCGGCTTAAGCAGAAGTAAAATACGACCACTTTCCCCTACAATTTCGATGTACGATTCGCGCAGAGTCCTGGGTAACCACCCTAAACTCGATATAATAATTGTGTTTGGGTTTAATGTAAGTTTATTTGTGAGGCAAATAACTTTTGTTACGCCACGGCCTACTGTAAATGTGCTTAACTTTTACACAATATAGTTTGCTTGCATTTAAATATTCATGCGTCAACTGCTACCCAAACATATTAATTATTAACAGCGCGTCTTTTACTCGATTCAAACGTTATTTAAGTAAATACAACGGTGGTACTACAGGGCGTTAAAATTTGTGAATGAAAACACAAGTGGATTTATCCCGTTTGAATTGTGGCAGTTATTTCTGGATACTCTGTGTATTTGTAATTGCATCGTTAACGAATGGGGTACATTATGCACGAAGTTAAAGCCTGGCTATAAATTTGCGGCTTTCCCCATTCATATACTTAAACAAGCCGAGGACTCAGCTGAATAGATTAAAGATTGGGCAGTAGATGCGAAGTTCAATGGCGATAAATTATTAATAGCGTGCGTTTTGAAAATTTTCCATTAGGCGGGACGTTTTAGGGGGAATATTGCTTTTTAAGTTTTGGGAGAATGGCGTTTTGGTCGATTATTTGGAAAGTTATATCGCGTGTAAAAAATATACAGAGTAAGTTCCACCCTTATAAATTATAAAATATCGTTGTCTACAGCGCAATGTTATAAATAAGGTCCCAATTTAAATATTTTACCTCGAGGATAAGTTTCCGGGATTTTTAATAAACGTTTCCTTGTTACGCTTACTGGACTGCATTGGAAATCTAAAATAATATACAGTAAGTCCCATAAATGAATGCGATAGGCTCAAAAAAAATTCTGTATCAGAGACACCAGTACACGCAAAGAAAAATTCTTGATTCAAATATACTACATTTGATTTTAAGGTATCGAACGTTTATACAGGGTGTCCCGTTCATGTTTCAAAAAAACTTGTATGCAAGTTCCTCATGGGAAAATAATACGGGTAGTTCATGTAAAGTTTTTTTCTTAGATGCCATATTTTCGAGATACAGTGTGCTGTTAATGGTTTTCCTTAATTATCTAAAAATCGGCTAAAGATAAAAATGTCAAAATTTGTACTCGAGTAAACATCAACTGTGCGTTAAGAATAATGTGCAAACGGTTTCTTTCTGAAAAGCAGTGTAGCCGATACAGGTAATTGGAGGGGTACAATCGAAAAATAAAAATATGTTAAAAGTCAAAATTTATTACTAAACGGTTCTGTAAACTGTAAAGCATACTACAAAAAAAGGTATACTTGTCGAAATTTGGTAGCATGTACCATTTTCGAGAAAAATGGGATATTACAGTAACAAATTTCTACCTTTACAATATTTACTGTACTTTCGAATGAAATTTTTTTACGCCGCTATAGGAGACCTGTTACATTGAATAATAAGGCGTGGGAAGTAAAAGTGAAAGTAGTTTTCATGTTCAACGAACTTAGCGCAGTTAGTAGAGCTATCTAAGCTAGATAGCTCTGTGAAATGGAGTAGGATCAGTTATAGTTACTTACAGTAATTTAACACGCTGTCATATCACTTCGGTGTAAATGTATCTACACTTGTCCTAAATTCACGCTAGATTGCGAAGCCACTCTGACATTTTACGTCTCCTTTTCCATTTATTTTATGTCCACTGTAAAATTAGAGTGCCCACGTGTTTTTTTGCTGGTGCGATATTCCTGTTAATTTATTATTCGATTCCCGTTACCCCACGGATGGAAATATGCTAGTTTGAGGCTAATTGGATTGGTTTAGTATAACTAGATGTTTGCAAGAAAATATGAAATTTTCGTTTGTTCATCATATTTCGTGCGAATTTTAATGTCAAGGACTTTGAGTGAATTTTATTAAAAGTTATAAAATTAACACAAAAAGTGTATGAATACATTCCAGGGGACCACTTTCAAGGGGCTGTAACTCCCTTAGGAGCCGTTTTCTCTCCATGTTTATATAAACCTCTTTCTTTATTTTTAGTCGCAGAATGCGGTGAAAATATTAAAATTTCCCAATTGCCGATATTGTACATCACCAGCAGAATTCCTAGACAATGCTTACGCGTAACAGTTTGGCAATGTTGTCACGCGGACGCACGAACTTATTTTGTACACTTTTTTTTTCTCAATGCCAATTTTTTGTGTTACTATATTTACTTACTTAAATGTGTGATGTAGGTATTGATAAAATGTTTTAAAGAATTAACGGATACCTATACAGGGTGTAGCGGGTATAATATATAAAAATTAAACTACAGCTTCCTGATGATATTTGTAATAGAAAAGTCTTATACGAAAAAGTTCTATCTTCGCGTTTTTTTTTTTGTAAATTGAAGTTCATTTATTCAATGAAAATGAAGACCGACCCTGTGTTATTTATTAAAAACTTTGGAAATGTTTTTATGCGTCCCGAGATGCAACGTTATAATTTGAGTCTGTATAATCTAATATTAGTAATACTAAAAGAAGGTTAAGTTACATTGTCAAAAAATTTGTGCAGTCAACTGATTTTGTATTTGTATTGAATTCATTATTAATTTAATTATTAAATATTAAGCATCGTCCATCGACCCATCAGGTTAAAAAGTGAAAGATTCCAGACAAAAGTTTTTATTTTGTAATTCCACGAGTGACGGTGTAATTTTTATAAAGATGTAAAAAATAAGAATAGCGTGCCGATTACATTCAAAGCGAGATTCTTATTTCTTACTTTCCTTAATTTTTTTTGTGCCCAAACTAGTTTTACAATGAACCGAGAAAACAATGCATTTGCTATTTCCGAACGTGTCGATATGGTGTTAGTGTATGGTGCAGCCGGAGAAAATGCGCTCGCGGCGACTAAGTTGTACCGGGAACGATGGCCACAACGTCAACTCCCATGTGCAAATACAATCCTACAATGCGTTCAGCGGCTGCGAGATACGGGAAGTGTTATTCCTCGAGGAAAAGGACGTGGTCAGCAAGTGAACTTTAATTTTGAAGTTGCAGTGTTGGAAAATCTTGACGAAGAGCCCACAATTAGTACTCGACGACTCGCACAGCAAGTAGGAACCTAATCTCGTACCGTACATCGCATCTTAAGGCGTCAGGTATTGCACCTCTATCATCTGCAACCAGTTCAATAGATTTTACCCCCGGATTGTGATCAACGAATGCGTTTTTGCAGATGGATTTTACGTATAATAACTGAGCTTCGTTTTTTTTTTTGACAGGACATAGCATTTTTGTGTACATCGTGGCACAAATAAACCATACATTTATCGGCTTACAGAACATAGCAAGAACCTTTTTCCTTATTCTATGTAACTGTGTAAACAACCAAAAAAAAACAATTCTCGCAATAAGGCGAAATTAGAAAATTTTTCTCTGCATATGTTTATTCTGTGGGAGCCTTTGATACTTAACCTTCATTTGACCTTGATCTAGACGTAATGGGGTCATATGGACACCGAAATCGTGATCAGCGACCCCAAAAACATATAGGTCAATTGGTTCGAGACCCCATTGCTAGCTAAGATATCAGCCGAAAGATCTAAAGAAGGGTTTGACCTCTAGATGACCTGCAAATGACATATACAAAATGTAGGCAAGTTGACCCAAATTACTAGTTAAAGGTTCATTTAATTGGACTATCTGAAACGTTTAGATACTTTTTTTTATAAAAATTATTTCCTTTGCTACAATTAATTCCCTATTTTCGGTCGTATTCGCAGTTTGCTATTTGGTTCCCCAAAAAAACTGTTAATTATAATATTCATAACTGTTCCAAAGTCCACATCACATGGATATGCAATGATTCTATATAATTTATTTAAATGTAACCGCGGCTCGTATTTGTATTATGCCAAACATTAATAAGTGTAAAATTAAATTATTATGTAAAACGGTACAGAATAATCGTTATCGCGATTGTTTCATAATTTGGCAATGGTAATAATAATATGGACACGAACAAAATTGCAAATTGAAGCGAAGCATCGAAATATATATTGTGTCCCAAAATAATGGAACAAAATTCTTTTTTTTTCCAGTTGAAATTTAATAAAATCGCCGAAATAGATCATTTAGTAAATAGAAATTTGTTACTTTTCTGCAATATTTTCTATTTTTTTGAGCCATGTTTGACAAACCTATAACACTACCGACATTTTTTTTAATAGACGCTCTATCTCTGTCAAACATGGCTCAAAAACACACATATTTTTGTAAGAGCAAATATTTTATGAAAAAACTTCGTTTTCGGGATACAGGGCTCCTACTTTCTGCACCCGCTGCGTTTTGTCTAGATTCACTGTAAACAGATGATTACTGTAACTGAAAACATGAACTTTTCACAACTGCTAGCTGCTGAAATTATTACTTAGTGAAAATACACTTGAATATAAATATGTATACAAAAATGTTACCGAATTTTATCCAGCAAAGAACTCCATAAAGTTAGAGGGCCGTCCGCGGCCCTGCAATAATATTTTGAGGATCTAAGCACTTTATTGATTAATACTTCACAAATATGCTTTTTAGAAACTCATTCCGAAGTTCTTATAAAATTTTAAGCCTTTAATGGAAGTTACAGAGAAAAAACAAATTTTACATAATTTGAAAATAAACCAGTCCACTTTATGAGAGGAATTATATGCAGAAAACAATTTTCTCACACTTTTGGGAAAACAATTCGCAAGGAAATTTAATAACATCTCTGGAATATTCATTTCAGTCAGGGGAGATTTGAAGGAAGGCTGGACTGACTGAAATGATAATATATAGCGCAACATCGGGAATAAATTTGGTAATATTCGAATATATAAGGCACAAAAAATATACTACATATGTTCGTTTTGTAATTGTACTCACCTCTATTTTTTCATTTAGTTTTAACTGTTAATACAACTTAAGTAGAAGATGTGTACCGCACACATCATTCGGTTAAATAAACAACATTTTAAAATACTATGTAAGAACGAATATTAATTAATATGTTTTAAAACTTTATTTATAACCCCAGAGAATAGAAAATACGCACGGTTGTGGACAGAATCAGATAGATATAGATAGAAAAAGACATTAAACAAAACTCTGTCTTTTAATTATTAACTCTAACATTCTTAAATACAGGGTGATTCAGAATTTATCCAAAAAAAATTTTTGGATGTACAAATACAATTTTGTAAAAAAAATCAAAAAGGGCAGTTCGAAAATTATTTAAAAATATACTTCCGCACGGCACTGGAAACTGGTTCACTGTACAACCTGACCTTACACAAGGCAAAGTGTAATAAAAACTACCAAAAAACTATTGTAAACACTATCGCAAAGACGTTAATACTAATTGTACATTCGGAGTCGCTGGGGCCACGTGGCTCTCCAGGCACATTTCGTAAAGCGCACAACCGGAATGACGCCAGAGACTGCAGTTGCCCAGCGATGTAATGGTTGAAAGTACTAGAACTTCAATAATAATTTTTTCTCGAAAATTATAATGATTTTACAAATTTTTTTTACGATATTGACTCCATTTTTCATGCCGCATGTATTCCCAAATTTTTTTGGATAAGTTGTGAATCACCCTGTATATACTTTTTCCTACTATTGTGTGTAAGATACTAAACTTATGCACGCTAGTGCCCAAATACTTTACACTAATGCTTAAACATTTTATACACTAGTGCGTAATGATTTTGTACATTAGTGTGATACATTCACTAGTGGGTAAATATTGTGTACACTAGTGCGTAAATATTTTGTACACTAGTGCGTAAAAATTAAATTAATTACAAGTTGTCAAAGCGACAGGTATTGAGTAAAAATCTTTCTCTATGACTTCCGGTTCACTTTTTTTATGAAGCGTTTTATACCCAGTACGTGTCGTTTTCTTTGTAGCATTTAAGAGAAACGCCATTAAGGTCTGCAATTTTCAATCTCCTTTTACGGGCGCAGATTTTTAGCATCACTGTATGTTTCTCCTACTGTAAGAAATAAAAATATAAAATTTTACCCGTTTCGAATAACCCTACCCCTTTTACAAAAGGATCGCACAAGGGACAGCTCCAATCCAAAGAAAAACACAGAAACCGCCAACAATTTTAACCAGGTTTTAAAAATCTCGCGATGATTACCCCCAAAAGTCCCCTGTTGGATCAGGCAGCGACGACTGCATAGAACCAATATCCTTGCAAGACCACCAACAGCGCCAAAGGCGTCGAAATTTTCGCCATCCTTTTGAAAAAATTGCGAAAATAACACTCCATGATATCCAAATTCGCACCCTAGATTGACTTTAGGCCACTTGGCAGAACCCATGTCACGTGTACGAACGTCAGCCCAGGTACTCCGCCAAAAAATAACCAGCGCTCGGAACCTGGCCAGTGTGTGAATACGATCCAAATTTTTGCCATTTTGCATTACATAATGCCTTGCAGATGAATAATCTAATACCATTTATTGTCAATCGATAACCACTCAAATTCGAGTTAAATTTCTATAAAAAAATCATCGAGCTCAACTCTTTCATTTGCTCTTAAAGCAACCCACCCAGACCTAGGAATTTTATGGAGCTGTAACATGAAGGCAATAAACACAACAGACCACAGCGAGGGAAAAACTGAATATTTGTCGCTTTTTAATAAACAGCCCTACATATAATGGGACACTGTCCCACAAGGGTACATACACAACACAAAAGCTCCTAAGGCTTACCGTACCGGTACTCTAAGGGGGCCATACACCCACAGACTTAAGTGCTTTAGTCCAGTGCGTACAGTGAAATCAGATACCAGGGTATCAGACCGACTGTGCCCAATCCAAATGTTGTACACAAGGTTCAGTCGTACACTCAAAAATATTTCACAAACTTTGAACTTAAAACTAAGTGCAAGCGAGTCACAATCCCGTCATCAAGGGTTATAAATTCCACGACAAAACACCCTGTACAACGATTTATTGACATGTGTAATAATATGACATTTTAAATTAGTCTTATCAGTATCATAAAATGGTAAATGTCTGTTTTCTTGGCGTCGTACTAATAAATATAAAATGACGGTCTTTCATTAAATCTGTCAAATACTTTTTCGACCTGTGGGAAGACTTACACAGGTTCTGATTTGCTAAAAGGCGAGACCGGGACAATGGAATTATTTTCTTTATCGCACCACCTAAAGTAAATCTCAATCTGCCGATTACTTGAGAACTTCAGGAGAAAATCCGCTGTGAAATTAAAACATTTCAACACTTTTCAATTCCCCGAGATTTGGCTCCACGTAAAAAACCGGTATAATGCAAGATAAACGTTGAATAACTGTGAACCGTTAAAATTTGTGGATAAGAAATTAGTAGTGATCTAATATTAAAGCCGTTTAACTAATTTCGCTGAGAGGTCTTTCTGTTTCAACATCATCGCACTCTAATTGGTGGAGTAACTCAAATATAACCCAGTGTGCTGTGTAAGCGCAAAAGGAATCAGTGCTTTTAATTGGAACTGTTTATGCGACTAATGTTGCATTCGAAAAACTGATCCGGTGGGCTAATTCCCAAACGCTATGCAGCGATAAACGGCTGCCATAATTTTAAGGTAATGATCTTACCATATTAAGAACAATAATTCTGGTTTTATTTAAATAAAGTCATTTATTTTAAATTTCTACTTTTGTGAATTAAAATACTAACAAATGAAAGGTTTGTTAACATACTAGTGCAATCGGAATAATATCAATTTATCATATTATAAATGTATTTCAATTATTTAAATACATGTTAGTTACAAACACATGTAAATTTGTTTTATTTTGTGTAAAAGCAGAGATGTCACGCATATTTCCACTTTGCACACCATATATACAAGGTGATTCACAACTTATCCAAAAAAAAATTGGGAATAGATGCCGCATAAAATATGGAGTAAAAATTTTTGTAAAATCCTTAGTTTCCGAGAAAAAAATTATTGAAGTTGTAGTAGTTTCCACCATTACACCGCTGGACAATTGTAATCTCTAGAGTCATACGCGTGGAGAGCCACGTGGTCCCAACGTCTCTGAACACTGAAATCCGATTTTACAATTAGTATTAACGTCATTGCGATAGTATTTACAACAGTTTTTTAGTAGTTAGTGTCAAAAATGTAGTCTCTAGAGTCATGCGCGTGGAGAGCCACTTGGTCCCAACTTCTCTGAATACTGAAATCCGATTTTACAATTAGTGTTAACGTCATTGCGATAGTATTTACAATAGTTTTTTAGTAGTTAGTGTCAAAAATGTAGTCTCTAGAGNACTTTTGTGAATTAAAATACTAACAAATGAAAGGTTTGTTAACATACTAGTGCAAAAAGAATAATATTAATTTATCATATTATAAATGTATTTCAATTATATAAATACATGTTAGTTACAAATACATGTAAATTTGTTTTATTTTGAGTAAAAGCAGAGATGTCAAGCATATTTCCACTGTGCACACCTTATATACAAGGTGATTCACAACTTATCCAAAAAAATTGGGAATAGATGCAGCATGAAATATGGAGTCAATATCGTAAAAAAAAATTGTAAAATCCTTATAGTTTCCGAGAAAAAGATTATTGAAGTTGTAGTAGTTTCCACCATTACACCGCCGCACAACTGTAGTCTCTAGAGTCATGCGCGTGGAGAGCCACGTACTCCCAACGTCTCTGAATACTGAAATCCGATTTTACAATTAGTATTAACGTCATTGCGATAGTATTTACAATAGTTTTTTAGTAGTTAGTGTCAAAAATGTAGTATCTAGAGTCATGCGCGTGGAGAGCCACGTGGTCCCAACGTCTCTTAATACTGAAATCCAATTTTACAATTAGTATTAACGTCATTGCGATAGTATTTACAATAGTTTTTTAGTAGTTAGTGTCAAAAATGGCTTATGTGTATAGCAACTAGGAGAATCGTTTTAATTATGGTGGAGCAAGACAACATTTGTGTTAGTTCGTAGAAACTGTGTAAGACGGGTTTAAATGTGTCATCATTTTCGAACTGCCCTTTTTGATTTTTTTTTACAAAATTGTATTTGTAAGAATCCCCCGTATATCCATTTTTTTTCTGAATAAGCTCTGAATCAGCCTGTATATAGTTTTTGTTAGATCCAAATCGGAGTATGTTTCTGTGGTTAAGTCTCCTTATACAACAGTAATAGAGAAAGTGCATAGGAGGTTTTTGAAATCGGGATGTTATATTTTGGATGAGAATTATCCAGCTCAAGATTTTTCGCAGAACTCAATTTTGGATACGTTTAAGATAAACAGCCTTATTAGTAAAAGGATTATGTACTTTTTAACGTTCTTGTTAAAATTTCCATCCAGACTAAATTCAAGATCTAATAATTTGGTTAGACAAAATCAAGTCTTCTTTAGCAGATATTAAAATATTTTTCAGCTGTCATGATTGAGTTCTTTTGTTTTTTTTTTCATTCCAATTTGATTACCAAATTTTAATATCTATATGCTGTTTTTATTCATCGTCTATTTTTATGACTTTATTGTTCACTTTTATTACTGTTTCATTATTTATGTTCTGTTTTTAAATCATTAATAACCGTATTTTTTACCAATTCATAATTTAATAATTTTATATTGCTAGGTATTTATACATCGTTTAATTCGGTTTCCTTCTCGTTGGATGAATTATAAATAAATTAAATTAGTTATTATCCTATTCCAAACATTTTACTTGTAGGATGGGTCTCGGAAAAGTTATTCTCTACCTGGGCAATAAACTCATTTGCTGTATAATCCCTTGGTAAATGAATTTTATGATGGCGGGTAACTGAACCCGAGTCGACGCAGGTAGTTATTGTCTGAAATCTACGAATGCGCATAGCATATTTTGCTAAGGTTTCGAAAATCTTGTCCCTTTTAATGGAAAGATGTTTGAGTAAAGCAAATATTTTTGAAACATTGTATTTTCTTCCTTTTTGCTGCACAATAAACGTCGATGACATGGCGCGGAATCCTGGTTGCAGGGTTGGTTATTTATTATTATTGAAAATATTTAATAATCTATGAAAGTAGGATATTGGCGGGTAAAAGGACGTATATATGTATATACGGTAAACATTTATATTATGTTTATATAGAAGCAATCTGATATTGCCACGATAAAACACATTAAGTGGTCACTTCAAATATAAAGGATAGAATAACAAGCACATAAAGTGGAAAAGGACCGCTTTTTCTCCGCTCTTCGAACGAAATCGATTCTGTAATCTGCTTTGAGGGGTTTACCTCATACTTTCTATGTCTCCTATCCCCTTTACTACCCATATTGTATTCCTCCCCACCTTAATGACATTTCAACGTGATCATAGAGCTGATGAAGTTTTACCTTTTATATCCCCAATTACCAAAATACACTTAGACTAACTTCGCCATATTCCAATAAAAATGTTGACGTTCCCTTCAACACCGGAAGGACTGGATGCGTTATTAAAAATGAAAGTATTTGATACATTGCGGTACTTCGTTTTTAATATGTTACATTTTACTTGCAAAATTAATGCCAAAATGAAAAAGATACTGCTTTTACAGAACTCCAATCGAAACAACGAAGTTATAAGAATGCCTTTTGGTCGAAATAACGTCCGCATCATAGTTTTCATTATTTCTATAGCGCCTTGTTTAATCGATTATGGATAACTTGTAAGTAAAAAGTGTCAATATAAACAATGTTAAAGAATGTTTCATGGAAGCACCTATGGCATTTAAATTAGATGAAACTCAAACAGCTTTTTTAAAGGAATGTTATGTTATATTTGGTACACAGAGATGTAAAATTTAATTTAATTTTTATTTTATTACGGTATATTAGGGTAAACATTTTGAATTACCCCGCATACTTTACTGGCGCTACTGTATAATCTTTAACGTCATAGTTTATCAATTTACAATAATTATGTGTTCTTTTGTAATAGCAGCAGCGTGTTAATAGCAGTAAGAAGAGTTGTCGAAGAAATACTTTTACGGTGTAATTAAAAGTTGAACAAAGCGACTTTAAATGTTGAAAAACCATTTATATTTCATGCCCATCTGAATAATTTGTGTTGATAATGATGTCGATACAAAGGAATTATTTGAACCTTTCGTTCTTCTTGTTAAATAAAGTTTGCATAGTTACTTGTACAAAAACGAAAGTCTTTGCGTCACTAAATACCCTATTTAAGTATTTGTTTTTCAATGCAGGACCTTGTGCTTTAAGCGGCTTTACTTTTTTATAAATAATTATCGAAGTACGTACATTCAGTTTCTTCCAAATAATAATCGTTTTTAAAACAAAATACGCATATCTTGAGATATGTTCTGTTTTCATGACACATTGTTTTAAAGATAACTGACCATAAATACATATATTCTATTAATAGCTCTCACATGTTTTTACTCTTTGTTGAGGTATTGAGCTAAATCAAACACGAAAGAGTACGAATTATTTCGGAATGGCGAGTGCTAGACTCACCAGGTACCGTGCCCTGGCTAACTACCATTGCCGCGGGTGCGTGTTCAATCACAGGCAGGCTGGATCCCGGTAGGTCGACTGCTACAAGGTCCGATTCAGCGACACCTAATTTTGCTCGTTGTCGTCCTGGCGGCTCAACGATAAAAATTTGGAAAGGTCGGTGAATTTATCGGAAAGGTCGGTTATTTTTTCAATTCTGGGTGTCTTCAGACCGTTCGTAGAGTCTGGAGAGCCTCGAGCAGAATTTCGGAACATCCGTGAATTTTTCAATTCGTCCATCATTCTTTTACGGCTTGCAGAGGTGCTTAGGAGTGTTGTGGTAGTCTGCCTCAGACATATTCGCATAAGAAATATGGATTTCGAGCGACAATTTTTAGCAGTGTGTACTTTCGAAACAAAAAGACAGTTAACAAAATATTTTCTAGAATTATGCAATATTATACTGTATTATATTATTATTTTTGGAAATACTCAAAATTTCTTTTCCTTAAACTGAATTCTGTTGCTACTGAGATGTTACGAACAGCAGAGCTCCAACCGCTGAGAGTTCTTCGTATAGAAAAAAGCTCTCGTGAAATATATAACTCAAACATTTGAAGAAATACGACCTATCAAAAATAGCACTAAACTGAACACCGAAAGTTGTCCAGTTCTTGTTAACGGACGAGTTTTAGACAAGTTCAGAATAGTTGGGCACACTACAACTGAAACAAAAGTGCATCGCTAACGTTCACTTGTTTTATATATTGCCCCTTTTATACGATATGAAACTTACGCTGCTGCTTTATTGTTTTAACATTAAAATACGTGTTCTCGGGCTGTAATCACAATTTTTTGGCGCAAGTGGCGCTATAAAATTACATACTGATATCCTGTCTAGTGTTTTAATATGCGGTAGAATGTGATAATTTTTGTTTAAAAAAATTAAAAATTTGTTTTTTTCGGAAATTCATTTTTTTGTTAAATACAGATAAAATAAGAAAACATGGTACTTTACAATTACCTATAATTTTTGATAAAAAAACTAAAATGCAAATTGATAAATGTAATCTAATTATCTAAAAATAAAAAAAAAGTGTTAACTTTAAAAATTTTCTGTGGCCGTCCTAATCAACCGATTTCAATTTTTCAAAAACCATTTGAAAGGTTGAGCGGTCTTTTCTATGCAAAAAAGTTTTCAAGTATCTAGATGCTTTATTTGAGGCTGTGCAGCATTTTGAAAATAATTTTTTTTTCAAAATTTTTTTCAAAAAATTATTTTGCGAAAACTCGAACCAATTTTAATGAAATTTGGTGTGTTGTTTTATTATACTCTAAAGTTTTTTTTACCAAAATGAGAATGCCCTCGGAGCAATTAAAATATTCAAAAAAAATCATCCAAAAACTTTATTATTTTCCCTTTTTTACACACACACCGAGGGGCGATCCGCTGATGTAATCTTCGTACGTTTGCCCTGGAATCTTTATGTAATCTACGTAATCTTATATGTAATCTATGTAATCTATATGTAATCTACGTAATCTTATCTGTAATCCTCGCTGTAATCTATGTAATCAGCTAATGAATTTCGTCGATGTAGTCGTTATACAACGCCCCACCCCCCTACCTCATTTTCCAAAGAATGCCACAGAAACCTCGACAGAAACCTATATGGTGCGATTGGTGTGTTCCGAAGGGCAATCCGCCAAGGAAAAAACAGACGAAGATTACAAAATTTCTGAAATCTCTTGTAATGTATCTGCAGATTTCAATATCAATTCAAAAAATATTACAAATTTCATATAAATAATCAAGATTACAACACATTTCAGGAGATTTCAGAGTTATTTTAGTAGATTTCAATGATTACTTAAGATTTCAATAGGATTATTAGAAATTAAAAGAATATTTCAAAATTTCTTAATAAGGTTTCAAGGAATACGGGAAGATTACAATAAGTTTTGAATGTCCATTTGAACAAAAATAATTGAATTAACTTCAAATGTCATTCATTTCATTCATTAACAGTAGTACTTTGATTAAGAATTTCCAGTATCAGGCATTTTTTGGGCAAAAATTGTAACATTCTGATTAAGTTTTTTGTTCGAATGAACGTTAAAAACATTTTGTCATGACAAAAATGATAATGCTATTTTGAAAGTAGGTAAGTATTTTCCCAAAAACTAATAAATAAAAAATATATTAAGCTTTTATTAATACTTGCATTTAATACTTTACTTGTATACAGTGTGTTTAAAAAAGACGCGGCAATATTTAAGGGAGTGATTGCTCAGGTCAGTTTATAAAAAAAGTCCTATAAACATAGGTCCGCAAACGCTTCGTTACCGATCTACAGAATGTGAAATTTCATTAAAAAACAGTAAAAATTAAATTTCTCTAAAACGCAGCCCCTTATTATTACCTACTACAAACAACAGTATGTACCACATTTCAAAAATCAATCAAATTTGATAATTTGAATTTCTTTGTTCAATAATTTAAATTTCTCAATTAAAACAACATTGGGTTTAGGTGCGCAATAAAATGTTTTTTATTTTTTTACTCAATAACGGTGTGACGTACGGTGCGTATAATCTGAGGAAAGCTTTCTTCTTCATAATTGAACAAGGAATTAAAAAATTATATTTTTAGAAAAACCAGCGGGGTCCTATTTTTTTCATTAAAAATAGCTAGTCACTGGTAAGACTAAAAAATCGTTTTGTATTGCAAAGTACGTGTCTGCCATAGCTATTGACAGGCCTAAAATTTCATTATAATATCAAGAGGTTTTGGAGAAATTTAATTTTTACTGTTTTTTTAATGAAATATCAACATTCTATAGATCAGTAACGAAGTGTTTGCGGACGTATGTTTATAGGAACTTTTTTTATAAAATGATCTGGGCAATCACCCCCTTAAATTTTGCCGCGTCTTTTATAAATACACTGTATACAGGTAAAGTATTAAATACAAGTGTTAATAAAAGCTTAAAATATTTCTTATTATTTATTTTTTGGGAAAATGTTTATTTTATGTTACTTCTATTTTTTTATTTTTATTAGTTTATTGGATTATTATATTTTTATCTTTCAATAAAAATATATACTTACCTACTTTCAAAATGGCGTTATCATTTTTGTCATGACAAAAAGTTTTTAACGTTCATTCGAACAAAAACTTAATCAGAATGTTACAATTTTTGCGTAAAAATGATACTGGAAATTCTTAATCAAAGCACTACTGTTAATGAATGAAATGAATGACAGTTGAAGTTAATTCAATTATTTTTGTTCAAATGGACATTCAAAACTTATTGTAATCTTCCCGTATTCCTTGAAATATTATTAAGAAATTTTGAAATCTTCTTTTAATTTCGAATAATCCTATTGAAATCTTAAATAATCATTGAAATCTACTAAAATAACTCTGAAATCTCCTGAAATGTTTTGTAATCGGTTGAAAGATATTGTAATCTTGATTATTTATATGAAATTTGTAATTTTTTTTTTTAATCGATATTGAAATCTGCAGATACATTACAAGAGATTTCAGAAATTTTGTAATCTTCGTACGTTTTTTCCTCAGCGGATCGCCCCTCGACACACACCCTACTCGACTATGTTTGAGAATTGTCATTTCAACTCCCAGAAGGGGGTGTGTGAGGGTGGTAACGGGGAAATGGCTAGTTAGTTTTTTTAACCTAAAAGTATCCCAAAGAAATTCTCGAGAGTTACAGCCGCTGCGATTTTTCTTTCATTGTGATCCGAATGATTGAAATTGTCACTTTTGCTAAAAAAAAGGATAAATTTTACATCTTTTATTCATTTTTTAAATTGAAAATGTTTTTTTTTTGCAAAAATCCGTATTCTTTTTCGCCAACAAATGGCGAATATCGAAAAAAAAAAAGAAACAAAAATTACTGCCTTCTGAAAATCATCTAAGAATTTAGGATTTTTTTATCCTTTAATTTCTGAGACTAGTGTAATTAAACATAAAAATATTCTAACCACCACCATACGTCAAAACTTGTAACCGCTTTTATTATTGAAAAAACTACTCAACTTTCGGTTCCCACCCGTGTCCCTTCGAAAATATCTCGACGAGAACAAATACGCCTGGTATTTTTTTAACGTGTAGTTTTAAGTGGGCAAATTCTGTGTATCGTAAAAATTTGGAGGCAGGAAATAAAAAGATAAACACTAAGGGCAGTTGAAAAGGCATTAGGTGCTCGAATTGCTTTTGTCCCTTTTGACCAATATTGACATTTGTATCGGTTGGCAGATGGAGGGTGAAAGCATCTACCGAATTATTAGGAAGCAAATAACAAAGTCTGGTTTAATCAGTGAATGAGACTTTTTTCTTTATGGTATTTTTTAAGCCGTTAACACTGTTTCATCTGAATTGTCAGTGATTGGTATTCAGCATATTCCTTGCAGGTAAACATGTTCAAATTAGTCCTTATTTTTGCATTTCTAAATCACTACGGAATATTTAATAACCTTTATTTATTTCATAAATTAATAATTTGTTGTCATATAGTTATTTATTGTATAAGTGTTTTAAGTAGCATTTTATCCACGCAAGAATGTTTAAAAGCGAGAACGTAGTTCGAGCGTTTAATATTCTTAAAATATATAACTATATTCGAGGAATTCTGAATAAAGTGTAGCATTAGCTTAAAATGTATAGGTATCATTAAAAACGAGATCCCGTCTTCTCTGTATGGATTTTCTAAAGTCCACTCTGTATCACACAGTGTCACACACACACTCACACAGTGTACACACACATTCACACAGTGTCACACACACACTCACAGTGTACACACACATTCACACAGTGTCACACACACTCACTCAGTGTCACACACACACAGTCATGCAGTGACTCAATTTTTTTATTTCATGTGTGAAAATAATGTGTTGTGTATTTTTAAATTGCTGACAATTTGTTTTTAATTTTCAGCGATGACGGACGATCCGAGGTTCGCAGAGCCCATCCCCAATGTGACCGTAGCCTTAGGGAGAGACGCCAGCCTTCCCTGCGTGGTGGAAAATTTAGGAGCGTACAAGGTAAGGACGTGCGTGTAATCTGGAATATTACTTACTTTCATGGCTCAGATTACACTACATACATCACGCTGCTTATAATTTGTTCTAGCCGGTTTCAAAAGGAACCGTCTAGGAGCCCGAAAACGAAATAAACTATAGCGATGGGTGTTTTCGTTAATTATAAGAGCACGGCGATACGGCGAAATGGCGCTTCATAAAATTATAATGAGAATAAAGTAGCGAAAATATGTGCTATACAAGTTTTTTAAACAATATACAGGGTAATTTCACTTTAAATACAGAAACTACAGGAATAGATTAGTTGCCAAAAAATCAGAAGAATTTGTTGTATAAACTTTTTCCTGGGGGACGTGGTATTCGAGATACAGGATGTTTAAGTTTCCAAAAAAAAATATATATTTTCTGTCGTATCTTCTTATTGTACCGAACGATTTGAATGAAATTTACTACAGCGTATTCATTTAATTAGATCTTATACTGAATGTAATATTAACCTCGTGGCATTCACCAGTGGCGTGCTACTGAAGGTGGCGCTCCGTTTTCCCAAGAAAAAAATACACCACTGACGATTTTTTGTAGAAATAATGTTAAATTAACGAAATTTTTTTTATTTCTCCCACGCATACGATTCTGCAATAAAAAATACCGTTTAATGTAAGTACTCGAAATTCGTGGTCAAAAATGTTTCTTCATTTTGCAAATTTCGAATAACTGAGAAATTGTTACCTGGTAGCGCAACGCAGAAACAACGATGTGGACGTAGTAGCTTCCTATTCTCTTCGGCGTGCTTGATTAACGTCTTCGCTTCTCACGTATCAAGGTGCTTGATTCAGGTGAGTGTTGTCGCTTCTCACCTGTCGGTTACTTGATTTGTGTGAGCTCCTTCACCTCTCACTTATCATAGTACTTGATTTACGTGAGTCCCTTCGCCTCTCACTTGCCATAGTACTTGATTTACATGAGTACCTTCGCTTCTCACCTATCAGGGTCTTGATTCAGGTGAGTGTTCTCGCCTCTCACCTATCGGGTACTTGATTTGTGTGAGTCCCTTCACCTCTCACTTGTCATAGTACTTGACTTACGTGAGTCCCTTCGACTCTCACGTATTAAGGTGCTTGATTCAGTTGAGTGTTCTCGCCCCTCACCTGTCGGGTACTTGATTTGTGTGAGTCCCTTCGCATCTCACTTGTCATAGTACTTGATTTACGTGCGTCCCTTCGCCTCTCACGTATCAAGGTTCTTGATTCAGGTGAGTGTTCTCACCTCTCAGTCGGATACTTGATTTGGATTTGTGTGAGTCCTTTCGCCCCTCACTTGTCATAGTACTTGATTTACGTGAGTCCCTTTGCCTGTCACGTATTAAGGTGCTGAATTCGGGCGAGTGTTCTCGCCTCTTACCCGTCGGGTACTTGATTTGTGTGAGACCCTTCGCCTCTCACTTGTCATAGTACTTGACTTACGTGAGTCCTTTCGCCCCTCACTTGTCATAGTACTTGATTTACGTGAGTCCCTTTGCCTGTCACGTATCAAGGTGCTGAATTCGGGTGAGTGGTCTCGCCTCTTACCCGTCGGGTACTTGATTTGTGTGAGACCCTTCGCCTCTCACTTGTCATAGTACTTGACTTACGTGAGTCCCTTTGCGTCTCACATATCAAGGTGCTTGATTCAGGTGAGTGTTCTCGCCTCTCACCTATCGGATACTTGATTCGTGAGAGTTCCTTCGCGTCTCACTTGACATGGTACTTTAATTACGTGAGTACCATATCAAACGGCTGTACAACTGAGAAGTGTCTGCTTGAATTTTGGCGCATGCATTTCTGATTCGCAGATTCTCACGTATTGCTGGTTCTTGTTTGTAAACTTTGTCTTTGAGATAGCCCCACAAAAAGAGATCTGTCGAAGTCAGATCTGGTGATCTAGCATAATCGTATTGACTTTTGTTATTTAATGATTTTTTGGCAGTTTAAATTTGTTTGCTGTTTCCATATGACGATTGAAAATGTCGCCGAAATAGTACCATTTTCTGAAGAAGCAGAGTAAATTGCACCGAAAAATCAGCTAAAGATATATTATATTTTTTTTTAGAGGAAGATTCGAAGTTATTGTACTTTGTCTTTCAATTTTATTTACGTAAAGACGAACAAACGTAAAGTTAGCACTTTACGCGCGATAATACAAAAAGTACTTTACGCACTTATACCGGCGTAATAAATTTGGAACGCCCTGTAAGTGCTAATTCGTATTTAAACGGTTTCCTAATCCAACTAAATGCGTAATAAAATACTAGTAAAATATCGCATTTAAAGCACTAACTTAGAGATCTGGCTGCTGGCCATAATTTGCCGAATGAGAGCCAAGTAAAATATTCCCTTCTTTGAAGCGTGCATTGGTGTTAGGGCAATTAGTTGATAATATTTATAGCGTAACTAACCAATTTACGGATAAAATCTAATTTAACATAGAGAAGCCCCATATTCCAAGCTGTAATGGTACTCTCTACATCACAAAAGGTTAATTTTTACTCGAATTGTTTTTTTTATTTAAAAAATAACTCGACGTCATAGCAATAAAGGCATTTTTTTGAATTTGTGTATTTGTGTACAAAAACGTATATTAATTTTGCTTCTTTGTTAGTTTTTGTATTAATTTCTAGCCTTAAGAGTACGTGTTTTAAGAAAGGAAGTCATAAAAAGTATGTAAGGAAATAAAAGTGTGTATTTACTCTAACGAAGACTATAAAAGGGCGATTAAAAACAAATGTTGCGCAAATGTAACATTGCAGTATGATTTTTGCCATTTGCTAGTGTTTGTTTCTAAAGCGTGACAAATTTTCTGAAAAACAATTTCTAAATGGAAATTTATATTAAAATAAAAATTATTTGAGGATAGAGATAAGGAAAGTTGATATTTAACCTATACAAAAATAAGTCCTGCGAAAAGCCAGACAAGTCTCAACGTAAATAAAGCTTGCTGGTTTAAAGAATCCCCTTTGCACTTTGTCTAACGATCTTTGGTACAACCAGATTTGTCCAACACATGCTCACCTAACCTGTAGCGAAACCGAATAGAGTTACTTTTACGGGAACAAGGCGGCTTTATATTTAGAAACGTTTAAAAGTCGATTATTGTCACACCTGAGTAAATTCAAATAAGTTTTTTATAGTCATTTATAGATTTTTAAATCAGAATACAGCAAGAAGTAAATGCTAAGATTATCCGCAATATCATTAATGAAAAGAATAAATAACAGTGGACCAAGTATCAAACCCTGAGACACACCTGATGTTTGATTAAATATGTCAGAACCACAGAATTGAATGAGATGTGCATAAGTTGAAAATTAAGTAGTATTCTGTCTGTGAAATATTACACTTCCCTGTACATTTTTAATGAAAGCGCTGTTAGTATTTCAAGGGTCGTTAAAGTGTATAAAAATTATATCCCGTTGCAAAATGGAAGTCCATTATGCCCGTATATTTAGTGGCACCGTAAAGATCATATGGTTAACTTTGTCGTCTTGAAGGGGTCACTTTAATAACGTCTCACTGAAACCACCCTCGAAGCACCAATTTACTACTTGTTGACCTTTTGATGACCCTTTGAGAACTAGGCTAATAACACTTTAGCGCTTTTAGTGTAATAATTGCCCGCAAAATTAGTTATTATTAAATGGAATTTGGCACAGTTCATTTTATATGCGTTTTGTCGAGGTTTGACCGCGTTCTAATGGAAATGTACGCTGGGGTTTCCATCTTCTGGAAATCTGCTAGCGCACATGGTTCTGGCGTCATCGAAAAATGTCTGGCATTTTGAGGTCTGAAAAAGGTAAGTTAGTTAATGAGAATAAGGGTGGTTTTGAGGGCCGATCCGTGTTCGAAAATTTGGAAAATTAACTTCCTTTTGCATAAAATAATTAGTTTTTTTACTCATCTTAAAGTGTCTGGCAGTTCATGCAAAAATAGACATTAATAAGTACCTAACAATATTCAAATGCCAGACGGTTTTAAATAGCCGAAAGGGTGGTTCATAGGGGTGAAATTCATCGTCAAAAAACGAATTGCCAGACAAAAAAAAGACACTGAAGTCTTCATTAATTTTTTTACAACAATCTAAATTAATTTAATTTTTTTTTTAATTCTCGAACAACCCAACTTGTCTGGCGTTTTAACCTGAAGTATAAATATGTATTTTCAATAGTAATGCAAAATGCGAGATAAAAATAATTAGAAAAAAAAAGAAAACCAAGTTTTAATTAATTTTTTTATAACTTTTCAATTCATTTATACATTTTCGAACACCTCATTTTGTCTGGCATTGGTATATTGTGTTTATGCCAGACAAATGTAAATCATTTAAACTTTAATATATTTTTACGAATTTTCTTTTGTCTGGCACAATTTTTCCATTTTCATTGTTTCGATTGCCAGACAAAAACTAAACGATGAATTTTTTTTTTCTTCCAAGTTCACCCCTATGAACCACCTTTTCGGCTATTTAAAACCGTCTGGCATTTGAGAATTGTTAGGTACTTATTAATGTCTATTTTTGCATGAACTGCCAGACACTTTAAGATGAGTGAAAAACGAATTATTTTATGCAAAAGGAAATTAATTTTCCAAATTTTCGGACATGGGTCGGCCCTTATTTCCATTAACTAACTTACCTTTTTCAGACCTCAAAATGCCAGACATTTTTCGATGACGCCACACCCATGTGCGCTAGCTCACGGTCTATTATACAGGGCGTTCAACTTTCATGTGTTTATCAGGATAATTACATAAAGTACTGATAACTAATAAACTTTTAACTAATAACAAAATCTTCTTATCGACATCGAGCAAATGTTCCAAACTATGACTCGAGTCTTATTTGGAGCAAATATTTTGTTAGTTTTTTAGCCTGCACCTTGCGGTACCAACGAAAATAAGCTACCTCGTGCCTCTGGTTTTATTAAAATTAGTATTAAAACCCTGAACAAGTTACAAAATAAAAAGTTTGGACTCGGAGCCTTGGGCGAATAATACACATAATAAAAATTTTTAATTAACTAGTGAACATTACGTCAATTCCCATTAAACAAATTCCAAAAAGGGATGTTTCGGGCGCGAAAAAGTACGGCGGCATAATTTTCGTCATTACATTTATCACTTGCTTAAAAAGGGGGGACAAAGTTTTGCATTTTTTAATACACCAGGAATTAATTACAGTTGGGTGATAAATTAAATAGGAAACACAATGGGTGCAATAGCCGGCACATTACGACCCTTTTTAAGTACATCCTCTGGTCCTCCCTTTAATTCAACGGTGACTCCTGGTTTCAGTTTCTTATTTTTAAATTAGATAAATCACCTTGACCTGGCGAGGGAGGCTTGATACAGTCCCTGCTACTTTCGCTGGTGCACAGGTCGTCTCATTTACCTGAAAATCGACGTCATTTAATGGATATATGGGGCGTAACTTTGGATGGGGGTCATATTCATACGGAGCCTGCCTTTGGCCTTTAGAAACCACGTATCACAATTTAGTTTTCTTAGATTCTATTGTGGAAACTGATTTTAGAATTTTTTGTAATTTTCTATTCCATCGCTGGACAATCAACAGTAAAAACAGCAAAACAAAAAAACAAAAAGTAAAACAAACATGCAGTTGGTTTAAAATGGTAACAACGGGCAACATTGATAAGTGCACACTTACAACCCAATTCGGGAGTTGCCCGGTGGCGGCGTAGACAATAGTTCAAGCGAATTTTAGAGAACTAATTATAACCGAGCAATTTATTTGGTTAAATGAAAAAAATCAAATCAGTGTTCTGGGTAACATATGCTGTTACCCCTAAGCAACTGATCCACCCCTGCATATAATTTATGTTACATGCACTCTAATATTCGTAGGTTTCTTTCACAAAAGTGTGTTAACGTAGATTCCACCTTTATCGGAAAATTCCTTACACATACAAGCAAATTGCTTAACCAGTGATAATAATCAGATGCGGATAATAGAATTGTGGTCGATGCACTCTGAAAGAAGGCAATAAATCACTCCCCTGGTGGTGGCGTTCAAATAATCCAAAGTATTAAAGTCCCCAGAGTGAGGATATACGAGGGCTGCACCGTCTGTCCCTTTTTTTGAGGTAAGGGACTTGAAGGGAAGTTGTTTAGATCGGAATTCACTTTCTTCAGTCAAAACATTGCGTTATGAATTCAATGGCTTTCAAGCGGACTAATAATTTTTAAGAAATTCAAATACGCGACAAAATTTTTTTGGGACAAGGGGGGACCACTTGGCAAAAATAAAAAATACGGGTCCCCTAAATAAAACTTTGTTGCATTAACTTCGGGACATCTGGTAGATTTTTATTATTTTTCTTTTACATATTTCATTTATTTAATTTTTGTCAGCGTGTCCCGGTACTTGATACAAAAAAGTCGGATACAAATAGATGAGGCCAAAATAGTATTTGTTCTTCATGTAAATTTTTATATACGGACCTTCGTTAACAAGTTACGGGCCCTTAAAGGTGAAAATTAAGAAATTATAGTTGTATGTTTTATTATTTGTTCACAAAGTTTCATCAATATTTATAAATACTTACTTATTTTAAAAATAGCTCCAAAAATACTAATGATTTTCTAAATTTTTTCGCCCGTTGTTAATGCAAAACCAAACTTTTTTATTCGCATTTGTTTTAACTATAGAAAATCGTTAAATAAACAAAAAATAAAGAATTACTTTTTTATTTAGGGCTTACTTTCAATGTTACAGGGAAGAATATGTCGAAAAACGGATAATTTTTCGTTCTTTTTGTATGTTTGTTGTTCCCCTGAATTTAGCAATGGTTTTTTGGAATAGGCAAACTCGGATTCTTATTCTACATAATATTTAGGAATTTTTCTGTACAACAAAATAGATGACTTCAAACACAAACGCCAAAGCCTGCTTTTACTGCTCAACCGCCTGGACTATCTTCATTTTAGGCACTAGTGCGTAAAATAATACGCTTCCGCACTAGTGCCTTTTTTACTCGTGAACAAAATACTTATCCTTACTCACGAAAAATTCGACCAGCTAATTTATAGGTCTGCGACCTATTATCACGTATTGAACCTATTGAATGGCTGTTATAAATCCATAGCTCGTAAAACAGTACACTGTACGTTTTAAGTAGTAACAAGTATTGGCACATTTTAAGAGGAGAATATATTAAGTGCGATATTACCTATCATACAATTTATGGAGCTAATGCAGGGTATCAAGTGTCATCTGCGCATTAAATTTAATTTATTACCTAGGAATAATCCCCTGTAGTCGCGCTGTGCTGCGAGTGCAAGGTTTTTGGATAATCATAAACTTCAGCGGGAATATCATTCGTTGGATCGTGCAATTTTTAAATTACATATATTTAAGTTTTAAAATTACTCATCAAATAACTTACGCAGCGTGTTGCGTATAGTGTATTACATGCTTAAGGTTATACAGGGTGATTCACAACTTATCCAAACAAATTTCGGAATAGATGCGGCATGAGAAATGGAATTAATATCGTAAACTTTGTAAAATCCTTATAGACTCCGAGAAAAAAATTATTGAAGTTGTAGTACCTTCAACCATTACATAGCTGGACAACTGTAGTCTCTAGAGTCATTCGTAGTACACGTGGAGAGCCACGTGGACTCAGCGACTCCGAATACTGAAATCCGATTTTACAATCGTCGTTGCAATAGTATTTACAGTAGTTTTTTACTAGTTAGTGTCAAAAATGGATTGCGTATATAGCAACTCGGAGTTGATGGATATCGTTTTAATTTACGGTGAAGCAAGGAAACATTAATATTATGGTGAAGCGTTTGTGTTATGGTGAAACAAGACAGCATTTGTGTTAGTTAATTTTGTTAGTGAACATTGTATTAACAGAGAGTAATATTTTCATGGCTCTTATTTTAAAAATATGTACAATTCTAACAGTAATTATGTCCAATTAAAAATTAAAAACAACAAATGGTGGAGGCGCCGCTCGATGTGCACTGTGACGTGAAATCGCAAATATTTCGGAGTTAATTTTACCGAGTTGAACCAAGAGAGTATTATCGTTAGCAAATTCTTCATGGAACTTATTTTTGCTACAGGCAGATTGCGATCGTCACCTATGCAAAAATTCTGGGTTGTCAACCATTAGGCATAGTCCGTCCCTGGCGTTCTGGATATAATGAAATTTCAATAACAATATCAAAAAAAAAAAAGGTATACGCATGTCTTATCGACCACCAAATATGCATCATGCTGAAGTTAATAGTTCAGAGACAGTAAATAAAAATAACTTTTTACACCTTTGAGGGCCCGTAACTTGTTAACGAAGGTCCGTATAAAAAAATGCTATCTTAAATTAAGCTTGGAAAACGTGCTAGCTCAGATCTTTAAGTAAAACATGCTATCTCACACAAAAGTAAGTTTGACTAGAAATTTAAGTTGGCTAAATTGGCGTTGAAATGCACATTGAATGTTGAAACCGTACACTTATAATAAACTTCTATAACATATTTTTCAAAAAGTAAGGAAAGCTTAATTTGAGGTAGCGTGATTTCGTAGTAACGCCTCGATATGAAGAACTGATATTATTTTGACCTCATCTATTTATACTCGACTTTTTTGTATCAAGTACCGGGACACCCTGTATACATCGAAGAGAAATATTTGTATTCAAACATTTATTCTTTTCTATTTTATGGAAAGTATTCCAGAGAATCCAAGTGTCCTTCCAGGCACAATCGAGAGCTAATATTCTAAGCATGAAGGGCAGAGATATTTTTATTATTACGTTTGGAGCGTGTAAAAATAGTGCAATAAATTCGGATATCATCTAAACTTACGTCGGAACGTACAGACGTAGTCTATCTACTGTGCTCATCGAAGACATTTGTTTTGGTTCAAACGGAAATTGATCGAAAACTATAAAATACTGCGAATGGGGAAGGACATTTACTCAAGTGCGACGTCAAGCAAGTAGAACTATTCGAAATTCTCCATTTCATGTTGCTTATATATCCACGGCACTCATTTTCTATGCACGGCGGTGAAGCAATTGCAGAATCTAAATAAAGATTTTATCAGGCCGTACGTAAAACAAGAGCTGGTTCATTATTGTGAATACAAATGATCTGATATGCATTTAGTGCCTGGCTATTAAAACTCATTTGTTTTGATATGGGTCCTACTTTTACTGTATATACTTTGGGTAACTGACACATACAGGGTGTTACGCTGAGGTTAACAAAGCGCAGGAGAAAGCAGGTTCGGGCAGTACGGGTTAAATAGACCCTACGCTATTTAATTGTAAACACAAAGCGAACATTATCAACAGCTTTTATTTAAAACGGAATTTAGTAAACAGGCTCAAATACATGGTGTAACTTTGAATTCGTACAGGGGCTGTTTTTGTCCTTTAGACACACGTATACGTTTTCCACCGTGAAGGCAATTTTTTTATCTTTTTTAGTAGTTTTCATACCCCAAACACCCTCCCGTAAACCAAACTGAAAACTAAAATAAAAATATAACAAAATAAAGTTGTGATTCGACCATTTAATTTTTACTTGTTTACCATCACGTCATATCATACCAGGTGTGAAGTCAACTGGCGGTAGCCGCTGTTCAGAGACAACAATGCGGCATTTTAACTGAACAGCGGAGTAACCGTTTGGAACAAGATAGTATTCTGCTTAAATTTAAGCTGTTCACAGCTTAATTTTGTTGCTGTATTGTTTATTTTGGATTAATTTAATATGTCTAGCACCAATTAGCTGTTAAAGTGGCTGAGTAAGAAGAAGTAGTAGATTTTAAAATTACCTGTTTTAACTTTCCTAACTGCCTATCTACTTTACGTGGTGATAGTAGTACAGCTAAGTTAAACTAGGTCAGAGGTCATTGATACTGAGATTCAAACATATACTGCTTAAAAAAATAGTGCCACATAATTGTAAAAACTTGAAACGTTATTAAAAAAATATTTCATAGTTTAAAAACCAATTATAACTCGACTATTTGATTAAAAAAAGTAGTTCAGAGTCGTATTCAGTAGAACACGTACTATTACCCCTAAAAAAACTGACCCCCACTTAAAAGTTACACCCTGTATTTTGTGTTTATATGGGACAAAGAAGCTCTAAGATATAAAGGATCAGAAAAAGTTACTGACTTTGTGTCAAAATACTCCATAATATAAATACGGGGTCTAGATGACCCATGCCAAATTCTGCTGAAAGGTGAATAGAACTTGTAGCTAAAGTACAAGTATCTTATAAATCAGAATTAATCATATTAATATATCATAACAACGGGGGTATGGGTCAAAAGGACCCCATGCAAAAAATTTTCGATGTCCCCCTAAAAATAAATGGGGTTACCAAATCACAGTTTCAGCAAAAAAATGGACTCGTACTTATATGGGTCAAATAAACCCTACGCCAGTAACAGTAACTGAAATGAATAAGATTTAAAATGTTACTATATCCAAGGAACACATATAAAGTGACCATAGACTGGTAAATATTGTTTTTCTAATACATGATTATAACGTAAGAGGTCAAGTTATGGTAAAAAATTGTACCCTGCGACACAGGGTCAGATAAACCCTAAAACGCAGAATGACAACAGCAGTAACTAAAATAACAATCTTCCAAATGTGACAAGGACTTACGTATTTAATGTATAATATACGGCACGGGGTTCATTTGGCCCATGAATTTATAGTAAGGTAAAGAAACCTACGCAGCAAATTATGACGAATATAATTATTTCGCCTACACTGTCCTAAAGCAAAATATACCTTACGGTTCACATAAACCTTATTGTTTTACTAACTTTATATGTATGCGCTGGGCGTGTTAAATTAGTTACTTTATATCGTTCTATATACAATAAACTTATTTCATAATCGACAGTAAAACATGTAATTTAACCGGTTGGATATTTTCCCTAATAATAACGGCAGTATATTTGATCATAAATTCAGAAATAATATTACAATTTAGAAATATTCATTGGAGCGTTAAAGCCGTTTATGAGAATAGAATTATTAAGACATTATACATCACGCAAAGATCAAAATACTGCGCAATAAATTTTAAAATGCTACTATGCGTCTTCAAACAGACATTAAGTTACCATATAAAACGGTGATGGCTTTACAAATAATATTAATTTTCTACAGCGTTAGTCTGCTATTTGGTAATCGTGTCTGGTTATGATTTGTTTTAGATTAATGCAAATTTAGTAAAACTGTAATATAAATTACACCGACCCTAATGTATGAATTCCAAAACCGCTTAAAATAAATATCAATTTATGATAACCGAATTCATTGTTTGTTCCATTTAACTTTTTAAATGGTCGCTATTATTAAAATTGTTATCTGTATTGCGAAAATAATCATTATACAACAACATCAATTGTTAGAATTTAATTTATACGTTTGTCAATGATCGTTAGTTCTATAAACTAATTGAATATATTTTCATATGCTAATTGGGATAGTAAAAGCAAATATCAAAATTATCTTCGCATTGTTATTTATATCCACCGAAATTTGAGTCCATTTGCCAACGAACAAATAATTTAATCAATTAATTCCCCATAAACGACATCCATTTTGTTTTACCCAGGGCCTACGCATGGATATTTTTCATTATATCTAAAAATTGTATTTTTTTTCTCGACAACAAAGTGCTATACAAAAGTCATTCAAACAACAGGAAAGTTTCATTTTAAGATGTTTAATCCGAAAAAATACAAAATTAAAAGACGCAGTGGTGTCCTTAACGAAATTATTGAAAAAACTTCATAAGAGGAACCCGTGAAGTCTGATACACTCGCGGGCACGACGAATTGAGGACTGCTGTACCCGCCACAATAACCCAACATTGTTCCTTATCACATCACAATGAAACGTGATTTTCTGTAGGAGTTCCTCCCTAGCGTCGACAAGAGTGAAATACACCAATTGTTTGAGGTGCTCCCACAGGTAAAAATCGGGAGATCGAGGAGGCCAAGCAATAGGTCCTCCTCCACCTATCCATCGATTTAGATAGACGTTATTCAGGTGCTCCCGCACACCAACGCTGAAATGAGGTGGAGCCCCATCGAGCATGAAGTACATGTTTCGGCGGGTTTCAATTGGTATGTGTTCTATTAAATTATATATTAATATTATTTTAGGGTTACACGGGTTACTTAAATGGAAATGGTTGCAAATAGAAAAATTGTCGGATATTATAATCAATTACATGGTTAATCGAACTTGCCACATTTTACATCCATCAACCGTATGCGAAACGACACACAATTCGATACAAATCGCGTAACGTCGAATAATCCCTTAATAACGTCTTCCAATTGAAAGGTAACTTATTATTCACATATACACATTAATTTATAGCGTGATTGTGCTGACGCTTAGAATAGGCGACCGTATTAAAGCCATTGATTTAACCAACACGAACCTACTAACGAGCATAGAGATTGGACATTATGAATATTAAGAGCCAGGGGTGAAGTACTACATCATTTTTTTGCACCTAGCATATTCCCGTGAATTTAAAGCGTCTAATTTGGGGAATTATGATTGGATAATTTTAGCAATCGGTCAAGGCAAGCTCACGTATATAGCGGGCTTTTTTTACTTCTGACACACCACTTAACTTTTTTATACAGGGTCTTCATTGAGTCACTGTTCATTGTAAACGAATCATTATCGTTTTATGCTTCAATATTGAATCGTACATATTTCAAACCAACCAGTTGTTTAAGCAATTAAACTTTTTGGAAATTCATCGAATTACAGAAACAAAATTTTGTTGTTAATAATATTTTTATGGTTCATTTTTGAAGTAGAACTCGAAATGAACACTGGTTATGGACTCTTTGCAATCCCGCATTGAGCAATTTATGACTGAATTTCTAGACGCAAACATTGAGTGACATTTTCTTAAACCGGAAATGAGCTACTGTCAAAGGATTTGAAACCAAACACTGCATTTGCAAAGGAACTATACGTTTTCGGGGTCCATTTAACCCTATCACGTCTCAAGATTTTTCATAACGACAAAAAAATAGACCCAAAGAGCAAAAATCCTCTATCCATTGACCACTCAATCCCAATAACCCCATAACCCATTAATCCCTTAAACCCCTTAACCCCACAATCTCAAAATGCCATAACTCCAAACCCCCAGTACCCGGTAAGAAAGACACTTATGCGCGTTGAAGCCCTGAAGCACAGTATGTTCGATCCATGCTTGTTTCTTGAGCCTTAAACCCACATTCTTCAATAACCCTATAAATTCCGAAACCCCATAACCTTGTGAGAACGAGACTTTCGTTAGGAGAACCTACGTTTTGCTGAACCCAGGAACAACGACGAGGACGTAGTAGGCTTCTGTTCCCGTTGGGGTGCTTTATTAACGGTGGTGTTCCCCCTTGCCTCACACTTTTCGGGGTGCTTTATTAAAGTGAGGTCCCCTTGCTTCTCACTTTTCGGGGTGCTTTTTGAAAGTGTGTTTCCCTTGCCTCACACAAATAGCAATGATGTCCGAAGATTTGACCCATAAGAGTTCGTACATAAGGCTATTCTTTACTAGGTTATGAGGTTATGGGGTTATGGGGTTATTAAAGAGTATAGGCAACGAATTTAAACCTCATAGGTTACAAGTCAGGGACGAAATTGAAATGCACCTAGAGCCTATATTAGACTATAGGTGCCCCATAAGACTACATTACATTACTTCCAACCCTGAGCGTTCTTCTATAAGAGGAATCTATATCCGTTGGTATAGGTTTAAGGCTCAAGAAGCATACATGGCTCGAACATACTGTGTTTCATGGCTTCAACGCGCATAAGTCTCTTACCGGGTTCTGGGATTTTGGGGTTATGTCATTTTGAGGTTATGGGGTTTAAGGGGTTATGGGGTTATTGGGATTGAGCGGCCAGTGGATAGAGGATTTATTGCGTTTTTGGGCTTATTTTTTGAGATTACGAAAAATCCTGGCGTGATGGGGTTAAATTCATTTATTTATTTTAGTTTTATCGACTAATTATAGTACAGTCTATCCTACAAATTAATTATTTTTTTTCAAAAACTGTTATGAGAGCTATATGATGTACGAAATCCGATAGCGCAACTACCTCTACCGCTAAACCGACGGCGACGGTCCTATCAATTAAAGTTATAAAAAAACTAGATCGACTGTAACACTCGGTTCTTTGGTGAATGAGATCAAAGTAAAAGGTAATGAAGTTGTGGTCAATGTATCGTGGGGTTATGAATTGTAGGGTCATGGGGGTTTTGGGGTTTGAGTGCATAGATTTTTAAGAAATCTTCAACCACGTTAACGTTTATCCATAATACAGACTGCCTATGATTTATTAGTTATGGAGTTATGAAGTTACGGGGTTATGGGGTCATAGGAATTTTTTGGGTTTGAGTACTTGGGTTTTCAAGAAGTCCTCACCTATGTGATGTTTTGCAGTAATACAGGTTGCCTATGATTTATTCCCTTGGTTGTGGGATTATGGAGTTATTGGGGTTTGGATTCATGGAGTTATTAGGTTGGGATATCATTGGGTTAAATGTTTATGGGATTCGATTAATTGGATTTAGCGATGGAAGCTTGAGTCTTATGGTTATATGGTTTAATTGTTCAGAATATCGTTTTTTTTTTTGAGGTTATGAAAAAGCCTGAGGTGATGGACCTCGGATTCGGATTCAGCGACCCAAAAAACGGATAATAATATAAACGACAGTCGATTTTTTGTGTGGCTGTGTAATAAACTTCACATAGCAATTATTGCAAACTTCTTACGGAAAAGAGGAAATTAATTAGAAACTAGTCTTTATTTTTTGGGTATTTTGCCACCTATCAAAGTAACTAAAGCGAAAGTCAGAAAAAAGTTCAGAAGACGAAAACAGATAGACTTTCGAGACGTTAACAACTCTTTAAAGAACCGATATAAAGTCATTATCATTTAGTTGCAATATACATTTTTCAAGTGGCAGAAAACATTTTTTAGGTAACTCGAGTGAAGAACTTTTTTCCTTCTTGGAAAATTGTACTTATAAAAAAACCTATCGCTTTTTAAATGATAACCGTGTTCAAAGGTCTCAGTAACAGCAGGATATTTATAATTATTGACAATCTGAATAACTGCTCAATCAGACATTCGCATAGCTCGGATTGTCAGTTGCTATCTTATTAATAACAAAACTGGCGTCACTTTTTATATGAAAAGAAACACCTGCGTACGCTCGCACTTTAAAAAAGTTACCGGTCAGTGTGTGAACAATGGGCAACCAAGGCAGGAGACAGAGTTTCAACTTTATAATCAGAGATGAGTACCAGTTTCGTATCAGACATCATCTCGAAGATGATGCTGTGCCTAGTGATGATGGGGATGAAATCAGGACTAGTTATTGTACAGTTCTGAACAAATGGATAGCTGTAGCTGTGACGGTTATCTTAGCAGTGGCTGTTGGGGTTTTCTTCTACTGCGGGTCTTGTAGAAGATCCTTCATCTAGAAGGTATTACATTCACATGGTTTTTGTCTTTCAATGTAGTTATTATTATTTTTTTACTTTTCTTGTAGGAGATACGGTCAATCATCATTTGACGAAAATTTATGAGCTAAACTTGTACTATTTTCACTACCTTGTGCTATAAAACAATGGAAATAAATCATTTTATTTGCTCTCATTGTGTTTTTCTAGAACCGCATTAAATACTTGTGATTCAATTTTTGGAATACAATTATCATCATATACAGTACAACAAGTACAAGTATAAGTTTTTTATTGCTCCGGGAAGCCACGGACAGTAATCAAATATGTAATAAAACATACAGGGCGTCCAAAATATTTCAAAACCTGAAACTTTCCCTAAGCAAAATGCCTTTGATTTTTGTTTTCGTTAAAAACTGTGTTTAACAAAGTTGTTCGAGAACTCAAGAATTGTTTAAACACGAGCGAGATCATTTCTTCGTATACAGGTTGTCCCATAATTAGTGTGCAATACTTTAGCAGTAGATTCTACAATCAAAAATAATATTATTTTTTTCTATAAATAAGGGTCGAAAAATGCTTTCTTTTATTTATTTTAATGTTATTTAGTTTTTAAGTATTCTCCTTATATTGTTGTAAAAGTTAGTTATAAAAATCGTTATTTGTTAATTCAATAAGGATGAATTTTAATTTTTTTCATGATTTGGATGTCAAAAGAAATAAAGGAAAAGTTTTACATTTGTATTTAAAGTTTTTTTTCTATCTTCAATTATTAAACCTATAAGTGGATGTCAAAATACAAACAAAAATCCTGTACCTACATTCCGCGACGTACTAATAACCCACCTTGTATATTAAATAAATTTCTCATCAAATATTAAAAAAATGATATTACAAGCTGTTTAAAATATCATTACGAATTTTATTTGGAAATATATTTTCTGCAGTATTTCAATACCAAAAAATTAAAATTAATTAACCAAATTATGATTAAACAACCGCTGCAGAATATCCGATCGTCTAAGCTGACTACATAGGTACCTATTCGTTCATTCTTTAAAACGTTTTTATCAATACCTACATTTAAGTAAATATAGTAACGCAAAAAACAGGCATTAATAAAAAAGGGTACAAAATAAATCTGTAAGTACACATGACAACATTGCCAAACCGTTGCTTATATGTTGCTGGAATACACGTAGGAATGCGGGCCGCTGCATTTGATTCTTCCTAAAATGCTGCTGGTGGTGTACTCTATCGTCAATTTGGAGATTTAAAACTGCTGGTCTATTCCAGTAGCGGCCTGGGACGGTAGCTATTTTGTCTGTGTTTGATTACTGCTCATGGCTTCGTAAGATAAACAAAACTTTTTACCAAGAATAACTTTTTCTCGAAAAATCAACTATTGTTTATTTTCGAGTGTTAAAATTTAAAAAAAAATCAAGTTGAAATAAACCATATATCTAATCATTTTTTGTTTTTCGCTTTTGTGCAGTTTGACCGAATTTTTAATTACACTCTGTATAGACCTTTTTGTATACATTTCAAAAAACCGAGGGATTTTTTCAAAGTTTTGCAAAACTTAATTGATTACTAAAAAAATTGCAAATAATTGCTGTGTTTTTCTCAAATATGTTTAATTTATTTTAAAGGTACCAATTTAGCTGATTCAAATATATTTTTTTTTAAATCTCTTTAAATGAAATCGAACAATGTTCTTCGATACCTAAAATCTTGGTATGCAAAAGATATCTGACCTCATAGACAACCAGTTTTGATTATAAATTCACCACAAATTACCTGAATAAAATTTCCGATTCTCAAGAAATATGCCATGGGGAATGTTACACAATTTTTATAAAAATAAAAACATTCACAGGATAAATGCCAGTTCAAAGAACTTCAAAAATCCGAGTCAGTACAAAAAACGACTTTGTTGTGGGCCACAATAAAATAACAGAGACGTAGAAACGTCCCCGATCAAATGTGTTTACGTGTGCTTTTTGTATTGAAGGATATTTTTTGCCTAAACCCAGTGTGACGTGTTGCCCTCAATGTATATTGGAGGATAATCAAAATTTACTTTTTATCCACATCGTCGTCTCAGGACAAATTGATTCGTCTATAAAGATTACCCGAAATCATTCCGTTTTCGAGCATGGATACACATAAAAATGATAGTCAGACCAAATCTAAAGGAAAAGATTCTCTCACATATTGTTCGAGTTGTCGGTCTCAATCTGTAAATTGGCTCGAACGCTACAGAGGGGACAATTTACTCACTCAATATTGACCGGTAGGAAAATCGATACATTTTATTTTATTTATTTAAAAACTGGAAAACAATTGTCTTGAAATTTACTAAATGTTTCACAATAATAGTTGTTTATATTTTTTCCGTAGGACAAGTCTGCCGCGTGCACACGTGGTGTGCATCAGCTGTGTAGCGCTGTTGTCACGTTGTGATGAAACTCCCCAATATTAATACTCGCTGTATTTTGAAAACTGTTAAAGTTACGCCCCTGTAATATACAACTTTTTTGTTCATTTATGATTACTCTAGCTCATGTTGAAGTAATGGCAGTTAAACTTCTGACACCGTGTATAAGGAACACGGAAAATAAATTTTAATTCTGAACAAGTTTTCTTAATGGAATTTTTTGAAATATGGCGCGAAACAGGCGATCTACACAGAAAATAACTTTTTTATTCCCGACAATGCCTACTCAATTTTTCAGAAATAAAAATAATATACTCTAATTATGCGAAATCGTTTCCCAAAGTGTCAAATTCTTGGGCAGGCATTTTCTTTGTTATTGACACCCTGTATATGTTAAATGTTGGAAAGGGATTGATTATTTATGTTTTCTAACTGGACCTTTTTTTAATACCTAAATCTGGCAACGCCGCATAATTTTTCGAAACTATTAAAGCGTATTCCCAAATTTTTGTAAAAGCTTATCATTAATATCATGGTGTTGAGTGAAAAATGATAGTAATGGCCAAGCTTTTACAAAGAAATGCCCCATTAGTAGTGTTCCACCTGGAAATCAAGTCAAGGTCATTTCATTTGACTTAATCTCAATTCAAGGCCCTCAGGTGACCTTATAGGGCTAAACTATCCTCGAATTCAGTTCAGCGACCTCAAAAGCATACATACTTACAGGTTAACATTCGTGAAAGGCCTTTTATTTACTTTGACCTTGAAATGATATTGACTTGACTTTGTAGGGCTAAGCTATCCCCGAATTCAGTTTCCCCCCAAAAAACGTATATACGCACTAGTTGAAATTCAATACAAGCCTTTTCTTTAGTTTGATCTTGAAATGACCTTGAATTGACTTGAAGGTGACCTTTAATGTTACGCTATATCCGGATTCAGATGGTGCGAGCACAAAAACCTATACACTCACTGGTCAAAATTCAATACAAGTGTTTTCTTCAGTTTGACCTTGAAACAACCTTTACCCGACCTCCAGGTGACCTTAAATAGCTAAGCTATCCCCTCTTTATCTGTGAAACTATTCATAGGATCACTTTGGGCCCATGACAACTTTTCATCAGAAAGTCAAAAACTATACTGCAATTTCAGCAAAATCGACCGGGATCTATTTTCCATTGATATTGTGCGGGGTTCTGTTCAGTAAGATTTTTCGTTACCCTGTAATGTCACTGGGAGTTTGGGACACCTTGTACATTGGTCGCGACATAACAACCCGAAAAACGGTTGTGCTTCAAAAAAATAAATAAAATAAAACTCGAACAAGCTGTAGATAAGAATGGCATTATCTTGGCACATAATTTAAAACAACTATTTAATATTTTAGAATAGAGTTTTTTTTTAATATCATTCCAAGAAAAAGCCAGAACGAGAACTGGTGGCGTATGGTGTTCAACGCAGGGCTTCTTATAACCCCGTGTATAAATGAGCCCATTTACCTTGTCGAGTTATCTCAGGGTCTTTAGATATAATCTCCAGCCTAAAAAACATAACGTAATGCCTTAAGATTTAAATTTAAAAATACACAATGCGAACTTTTTAATCATTTGTTTTAATGGAATCGGGGAAGTGGATGGGAAATAAAAGAAAAGTGTTTGGAGCCACTTCCAGGACGAGCGTGACATTATAATTACGTGTTCATTATCTTTTTGAGGACGGCATAGTTATGAGTTGCGAAGTTGGATTTCGGAATCGGAATATTCCCAAGTTATTGTACGTATGATAACAAATTCAGTGAGATCGTGACAGCAATCTAGAAACGATTAACGCGGTAAATCCGGAGCTCAAATGGGCCCAGTCTTCGTCTTAGCGTAGATTAGATGGGGTAGGAAATAATGTAACTTATCTTAGATATTTACATTGCAAGCCTAAATTACAGCCCGAAGCACCTTGTTAATGGAGAGATATACTACTTATATTTAACGGGATTTTGTAATTTCCTTGCACATACATAACTTATTTTAATAGGACATTTTAATTCAGCAATTACTTTGAGATATTGCCCCCTAATACCTTCTTTACTGCCACATATTGCTACAGGGCCCACACCAACCAAACTCCAAAACTGGAAACCTCTGCTAACTTGGGATCATTAAAAATCTCGTATCTGCCTCAACACCCAAAACGTTTCAAGGGTGTTCTTTTGGCAGAGATTAATATACAGGGTGTACTAGATAGGTTGGGACGGCGCTGAATCCGAACTATATTTTCTAATAAATCAAATCGTAATCATGCCATTAAACTCTAACCAATATATTTTAATAAGACAAAGTCCAACAAAGAACCCCGCACAAAACCTGAACACCGGTCAAGCCCTACAACCCCTTCCAACCCCCCAAAACCACCCCCCAAAGATCAGGGTAATGAACTTGACAGATTACAGGTCAATTGACATACCGTAATATTTCACTACCGTAGTCGAACCTACAGACACCTATACCATAACTAGGTTTAAGATTATCAATGGGCACCGAGCTCTGCAACCCCCACCAACCCCCCAAAGGTCAGGGGGATGCACTTGACAGATTATCGGTCAATAAAACTACCGAAATATTCTGCTATTGCAGTCGAACATACAGCCACCCAAACTGTAACTAGGTTTACTACTATCTCCAAAACCCTTAACCCACCATCCCTCTCACCCCCCCCCCCCCCCCCCCCCCACACACACACACACACACATACACACACACACGCACACAATGTCGGACTCCCCCCACCAACTACCAAAGCCTGTCATGACTTTTCCCTGCTTACTGGTTGTGTAACTGTTTAACCATGAATTCCATCTCACAGCCACCTAAACGATCACTACTCTATACTCTCCGACGCCGACCCCCGACAATTGAACCACCCACCCCCAACCCAAATCCACGGTTGGGGTCGGACCAACCCCAGTTCTTATCGAAGCCTGACATGACTTATCCCTGCTTACGGCTTATGAAACCGTTCAATCTTGAATTCCATCCTATACCCATCTTATTGTTTAATACCCTTTAACCCACAAGAAGTACCAAAACCTGCCATAAGATGTTTTGCTGTTTGTGGGATGTGAAACCCTGGCTGTAGGTTCGACTGCAGTAGTAAAATATTTCGGTAGATTTATTGACCGATAATTTGTCAGGTGCACCCCCCTGACCTTTGGGGGTGGTTTTGGGGAATTGGTGGGGGTTGCAGGGCTCGGTGCCCATTGATAGTCTTAAGCCTTGTTATGGTATAAGTGTCTGTAGGTTCGACTACAGTAGTGAAATATTACGGTAAACCAATTGACCTGTAATCTGTCAAGTCCATTACCCTGATCTTTGGGGGTGGTTTTGGGGGGTTGGAAGGGGTTGTAGGGCTTCGTGCCCATTGAGACTTTTGATCAGCATGACGATGACTATCAAAATACGAAGTTTCATAAAAATTGACCGGTATTCAATTTCCATATGTTTTGTGCGGGGTTCTTTGGCAGTATCGGTCTGAAATATATGTTAGGACGATTTTCTTTTCTGAATGGGTCAAGAACGGTACTATTACCCTTTAATATGATGGATATTTTAAAAATCTGCTAAACGACATTATGAGAGATCGTTATAAATAAAAGCAAGTTTCCACACCACTCATGAAGTATTGCTTATGGTGCGTTACCATTTTTTTATAGTGAGCAGTTCGCCAATAGCCCTATTTTCCACATTAAACTAACAATTTTCCAGTAAACAACATTCTAACATTATCAAAATAAAAAATGTTTCAAGTAATAACACAAATAATCATAAACAAAATGTAACAATTCCACATTAAAAAAAATGCAGATTATACTAATATTGGGTGTCCCATTTTAAAAAATACACGTGAATATCTCTTCAGTTTGGGGCTTAATGAAAAAATTTTTCAAATAAAAGTTGTAGGGTTTTGACGGGGATATCTAATGGTGACCTTGACCATGACCTTCAAGGACATTTCAAGCCCGTATGAAACAAATAATTTATATTATTTTGACTTCTTCTATTTGTACTCGACTTTTTGTATCAAGTACCGGGACACCGTGTATAGGTTTATTACATTACATTTAATGTAATGTTTAATTATTTTATTTCAATTATAACCACATCTTTATCAAAAATTGTACAACTGAAAATTTGGATTTAAATTATAATGGTTTGCATCATATCTACCTGATCATCTAGTAACTAACTTTACGTTTTTATATTTTCTAATATTTTCCATGGTTTTTCCAAAAACAGCATTGTTCATCAATTTATTAAAATTTTTGCTTAATTTTCTTTTGTATTTAAGTCAATATATATTTTCATGTAAGAGCTTTGCCTAAATTTTTGCCTACCTGTATCTTGTTTCAAATTTCTATAGAGAATAATATACTCGTGTATTTCTTTATCAAACATAGTGATCAATGATTTTGGAGTTTTTTATTTTGATTGGATTTTTTTAATTTTCAGATATATAAAAAAGCACTAATTTTGGATTTTCTTGGAAATATCGAGGTCACAGATAAATATCACCAATAGTATCGTATTCATTGCCTCAAAATACTATGAAAATGATATATTTGGAGAAAAATTAGGAAAAAATCAGTTATGACCCATATTTGGGCGTTTTTACCCAAAAATTTCACTTTTCTCCGAAATCCATCTACAAATCATGAATTTTGACTACAACATCGTATTCAGCGCATCAAATTCCTTCGGAAATAATCTGTGGCTTTCTTGGATATGGACTTTAATCTTTACATTATTTGAGACATCAAATATCACTTGAATGAGTATTAAAGAAGCTAATGGTACGCCTATGGCGTAGTAATTAATAAATTGATTCATTACACTACACCATTTCACGAAAGTAATACAAACAATAAATTTTTAATTTAACAGCAACGCAATAACTTGATTTTCCCACATTAACTTTTTCGCCGAAGTAAATCTTAAGATGATATTACAGTTTCAAAGTAACAAATACTTTATCGGCCACCGGAAATGTTTTTATAGTTTGCAGGGCATTTAGCCAACACTGGTTAAGGAGATCTGAAAACATCTCCCGTTACATCGGTCGGTATTTCAAAGACATTCCCATTCTTTTCACATACCTGGAAAGGAATCGATTCAGTTACTGAAGTACAATTTCACCGCATTCGACACACCCTTGCGATTTTGCAATTAGAGACCGAGGAGGTTAATTTTACTTTTTTCATATCTTTTACCATTTTACTTATATTCAGGTCGCTTATTCTCGTCGTGATCAACACCTAACAGCGCAAATATGCCAGAAAAACAAAATAAACATGTTTTTCGGAACAACCAAAATCCAGTTACATGGTAAATATGTCTATTAGATGATCTTTTATCATATACAGGGTGGGCCATTAGTGTGAGAAAGTAAAATAACTCCCTTGTTACTCATAATACAGAAAAAAAGTCTATATAAAAGTTATACAAAATCAATAAATTTAAACTATAAAATTAATTTGATACATACAGGGTGATCAGTAAAAACGAAACACCCTGTATATTTTTAAACATATGGATTTCCGAGAAAATTCGATATTCTATATACAATTGCAAGGCTGTTACATAGTTACTTTTTCGGACTTTAGAAAGGAACTTGATTTTCTTGGAAAACTGTTAAAGATAAGTATGAACAACCTTATACCAGTCAAAAGGGCATTCAGTTTTGCATTTACCCATGACAATTAATATAGGTCATCCCATTTGAAAAAAAAACAAGTTTTTCAACTCGTAAGATTATTAAATGTAGCTCTCAGTATTTCCTAGTCTGAATAAGGTACACGTTTTGCTCACATACGACAAGGTAGAGTAATTTATGCCAAAACGAACTGTGAAAACTGCAGGTTTCTAACTCTTACGGTTTTAGCTAGCCCCATTTAGAGCGCTGAAATCGTGATTTTTTTCAAAAACAACTGAATATCTCGAAAAGTAAGTTTTAAGCACCATGTACATTTAATAAACTCTACCTAATATTAACCATGGAATTCAAAAAACGCAATAATATACAGGGTGTTCCATTTAAAATAATAAAGTTATGTAGCGCCCACGCGAAATGGAACACCCTGTAAAGCTACAAATATTTTCTTTACGTGGCCCACATGATTCCAGGCAACTTTTATTAAGACCATTTTTTTTATAAATTTTACAGTTGCGGAGGTACAGAAGAATCCCTCTTAGGTGGAACACCCTGTATAAAAAAGGAGATAGAGGGGAGTGCCAGGGGACTAGGACTACTTAGTATGGCACAAAATAGTCGAGTCAAGTAGTGCTATGTCACAGGCGTAAAAAATTGTCTATCATTTACATTCCATATTCAAATCGTGCAGACAAATTGAATTGATTTGGCCAATCCGTTTCGAACACCCAGTATCTCGGAAACGAAGACATAGTTTATATGCATTTTTTTCTTATTTAGGAGCACTATTCGCTTTGCTGCATTTTCTGTTCTAGATAAACCTGTGGCATTATCTAATATTTTGAATAATCGTGGATGGCGCGCTATTTTGTAGGAGTAATATTTCACGGATAATTTGTGGAAATAGCGTAAACTTATATATATTCCTAGTGTGCTTTGTGCAAATGGCATTAAACTGGCGCCTCTTCCGGTTGAGTAATGAAGTGCTATAAGAAAGCGTGTGAATATAATATGAGTAAGGTACAAAAAGGGGAAAATTTTATGTTCTAGAAAATATACGTTGAAGATATTATGCATTTCTACAACCCAAAATACGTTTCATTTCCATCCGCATAGTTATTTGCATTTGTATCTAAGACCGGTTCGTCGTAAATATTCAAAAGCAATTGCAATAAAAGACAATGCAGTAAATCTTACCCGGTACGCGCAAAAGTGGTCGAGTTTATAGTCACAGATGGTGTTGAAATTTCCAATTATTTCATATTCAAACTAACGCCCGCTTTATCAACTACAATAAGAACTTAGTGTATAAATTGTTACATAGACCCACATTGTTACATAAAATTATCCCGAATATTATATATTCACAATTAACAATTAAAATTTGTCCAAACCTATTAGTCTTAAGGGGTAGAACCACTATACAGGGTGTTTTTAAATGAAGTAGCAATAATGGTACCACTAAATGTAGAGCCAAAAATAAGAGGATTGAAGTAAAAATACTTTCTATGAAAATTGCACCCCTGCCTGAGGCGATATACCCTCTTAAAGGAGTGGATAGAAATTCACATTTTATTTTTTTCTTTAACATGAGGAATGCTAGAGACACGAAACTTGGTATGAGCATCCTACTAATATAGAAACAATTTTTCAATATTTGTTCGATCATTGGCGTATTTTATAAAGGAGTGAAAAGTCAACCCCATTGCAATATTTTATTAAGTAGAAATTTTTTATATGAAGCAAATTATTTATATAAAAATATTTACTGGGTAGACTGATTTATTTCGCAACTTTTTTACCTCTTGTAATTTTTCGATGAAACCGATAGTTTTCTAGTAAAAAAATTAGATGCGTCATCGTCCACTAAAGGGGTAATTGCGAAAATTTGTAAAAATAAAGTAGGCGGATGTCATAATAAATAATTGTTATTTATCATATTAATAAATTGACACTTTCTGCCACCCAATAATTAGTATCAATTGAATAATTTATTATCAGAATAATTATGGCAAATAATATTTATACCAATGATTTCCTTAGTAACATATTTCTGTATTGTTAAAAACAAAGGCAATTTACTCTTTAACGATTTTTATATTTACCGATTTTCTGATCACCCTGTACATGCAAGATGAAAGTTGTCCGTGCCAACCGCATTTTAAAGATAAACAAAAAATTTTAATCAACCATGTCTTTTTCTCGTAAAATGAACAATAAAAAATGTTTTACTGTCCGTTAAAAGTTTTCAAGGAATCGACTTTTGTACAGAGATTCACAATAATATAATTTAGGGAACGTCGCAGGGGTTTTTCGATCGATTAAAGATTTTCATTGTTATTAACAATTTAATGCAAAATTTTTCATATTTTTCGATATTTTTTTTGAATATTGACTAAATCAATAATAATTATTACTTAATATTATATTAGAAAATTTTTGTTTCTTTTCCCAAGACCATGTGTTAATAACAAACCTTTCCGGTTATACACCCCTTTGAATAACAGGTGTCGTTGCTTGACATTATCTATAGCCGCCATTTTGAATCCGCCATTATTCCATGGCTAGAAATTGGCCTCAATGATTTGGGATCGAGGGGGATTATCCCTCTTTATCCTGCCTCATCTCGTGTAGGCCTGGACAGCCTTCGTAGGTGGGCCCCATCCGTCGTCTACCCCGACCGCAAATGCGGCCGGTGTAGGCGCTTTGTGGGACCTCCTTTTGTCCTGGCTGGGCCCCGCCGGCTAGGGCCCTTTCTTCTGGCGCTCTTCTTGCTTCGCCGGCTCGTCTGTGTAAACCCCGGGGGTAGTGTCATGTTTATG